>NC_057803.1:499781453-500106654 GCF_018294505.1 Triticum aestivum
GGAGGAAGTCCACTCGACTGCCCTGGCGTCGATTGGACCTGGCAGTAGAACCAAGTCGACTGCCAGCCCCTGACGGACTCGGGAAAGGACATGGGCGGGAAGGTGCTATTGTTCCTCACCTGAATCCCCAGGCCCCCACACATTTGGACGACTCGGGTCTTCTCGTCACCTGGGCTAGCCTTCTTCACGGTCTGAGAGCGACACGTGAAGATGCGTTTGAACAAACCCCAGTGCGGTCGGCAGCCCAAGAAACCCTCACACATGGACACGAATGCAGCAAGATAGGCAATGGAGTTTGGGGTAAAGTGGTGGAGCTGCGCTCCAAAGAAATTCAAGAAGCCACGAAAGAAAATGCTGGGTGGCAAGGAAAACCCTCGGTCAACATGAGTGGCCAGGAGCACGCACTCACCCTCTTCTGGTTGTGGCTGCCACTCCTTCCCCGGCAACCTCGCAGCTCCGTGAGGGATCAAGCCCTCGTTGGCCATGTCGAGGAGGTCCTTCTCCGTGACGGTCGACTGGATCCAGTCTCCTTGGACCCAGCCTTTCGGCAGGCGGGATCTGGACGAGGACCCCCTGCGGGTGGTGGATCTCCCCTTCGCCTTCTCCGATGCCGACGCCTTCTTGGCACGCTCCAGCGCCGCCGTCTTCTCCTTGGCCATGGTCGCCGGCGAAATGCGCGAAGGAAAGTGGTGCGGAGGTGAGAGCGAGCGCGCTGAGCAGAGAGGAAGGAGGCAGAGGGAGACAGGGAGAATGCTGAGGCGCAGCACAGAAATCCCCACCGGGCGCATTTATAAGGTCTCTTCCGAGTGACTGACATGTGGGCCTGGTCGATCTAATCATATCTGGGAGCAGTTATGAGGACTGGATACGTGGCGAAAAAGGCGGCGCGGAGATCGAGGCGTCTATGCCCCGTCCCATCCGAACGCCACGGTCTGCCCCGCTCCGCGCGCGCCCCCAAATTTCGCACCCCGCGGAATCCGCGGGCAACAAATCAGTCTGTCAGACACGGTGTTTCCAGCGATCCGTCGCTCGGAGATCGTCGAAGCTCGAAAGATCACTCGACGCAAAAATAGAATGGATCGAGTCGACCGAAGACAAATTGCTCCCTGTCAACGAAGAGATTTTTGATCCAGAACAGCACACAACTAGAGCGCAAAGGTTAATCGAAAAACGACATCAACGCCTTCTTCACTCGAAGCCTCAATCCATTCGGGGGCTAATGTTGGGGTTAAGTACCTAGGGTAGGGTCACGGACCTGTCCCAAGTAACTTACCCTAGGACATCCCTAGAAGAGGTCGCCTTCCAGTCGACTAACGAGGACTCACTCGACCAACGAGTACACACTCGACTGGCTTGAAGGACTCGACCACTAAGACTCACTCGACCACCAGGAGGTCAAGAGGCACTCTGCACCACAACGGTCTGTAATTAAGTAGACTTTATGATAGTAAAGGCACTTTATGTGGGGCGTTACCAGTAACGCCCCAGACTTAACTCACCTTAAACCTTCTCCTACGTGGGCTGGCTGGGGTCCTGGCGCACTCTATATAAGCCACCCCCCCTCCACAGGCAGAGGGGTTCGGCACCTTGTAATCCATACATTCATAATCCACTCGACCGCCTCCGGGCTCCGAGACGTAGGGCTGTTACTTCTTCCGAGAAGGGCCTGAACTCGTACATCCTTTGTGCTTACAACCTCTCCGTAGCTAGGACCTTGCCTCTCCATACCTACCCCCCACTCTACTGTCAGGCTTAGAACCACGACAAGTGGCGCCCCAGCCCACTTTGGGCTGGATCCCTTCCCACTTCAGGCCATGGGGCCCTCCGGGATAGGTGGCCCCACCCAGTGGACCCCCGAGACCCTTCCGGTGGTCCCGGTACAATACCGATGACCCCGAAACTTGTCCCAATGGCCGAAATAGGACTTCCTATATATAAATCTTTACCTCCGGACCATTCCGGAACTCCTCGTGACATCTGGGATCTCATCTGGGACTCCGAACAACATTTGGTAACCACATACAAACTTCCTTTATAACCCTAGCGTCATCGAACCTTAAGTGTGTAGACCCTACGGGTTCGGGAGACATGCAGACATGACCGAGACGTTCTCCAGTCAATAACCAACAGCGGGATCTGGATACCCATGTTGGCTCCCACATGTTCCACGATGATCTCATCGGATGAACCACGATGTCAAGGACTTAATCAATCCCGTATACAATTCCCTTTGTCTAGCGGTACGATACTTGCCCGAGATTAGATCGCCGGTATCCCGATACCTTGTTCAATCTCGTTACTGGCAAGTCTCTTTACTCGTTTCATAACACATCATCCCGTGATCAACTCCTTGATCACATTGTGCACATTATGATGATGTCCTACCGAGTGGGCCCAGAGATACCTCTCCGTTTACACGGAGTGACAAATCCCAGTCTCGATTCGTGCCAACCCAACAGACACTTTCAGATATACCTGTAGTGTACCTTTATAGCCACCCAGTTACGTTGTGACGTTTGGCACACCCACAGCACTCCTACGGTATCCGGGAGTTGCACAATCTCATGGTCTAAGGAAACGATACTTGACATTAGAAAAGCTTTAGCATACGAACTACATGATCTTGTGCTAGGCTTAGGATTGGGTCTTGTCCATCACATCATTCTCCTAATGATGTGATCCCGTTATCAACGACATCCAATGTCCATGGCTAGGAAACCGTAACCATCTATTGATCAACGAGCTAGTCAACTAGAGGCTTACTAGGGACATGGTGTTGTCTATGTATCCACACATGTATCTGAGTTTCCTATCAATACAATTATAGCATGGATAATAAACTATTATCATGAACAAGGAAATATAATAATAATAACTAATTTATTATTGCCTCTAGGGCATATTTCCAACAGTCTCCCACTTGCACTAGAGTCAATAATCTAGTTCACATCGCCATGTGATTGACATTCACAGGTCACATCGTCATGTGACCAACATCCAAAGAGTTTACTAGTGTCACTAAACTAGTTCACATCATCATGTGATTAAGACTCAATGAGTTCTAGGTTTGATCATGTTTTGCTTGTGAGAGAGGTTTTTAGTCAACGGGTCTGCAACATTCAGATCCGTATGTACTTCACAAATATCTAGGTCATATTATAAATGCTGCTTCCACGCTCCACTTGGAGCTATTCCAAATGGTTTCTCCACTATACATATCCAGTTTGCTACTCAGAGTCATTCGGATAGGTGTTAAAGCTTGCATTGATGTAACCCTTTAAGCCGAACTCTTTATCACCTCCATAATTGAGAAACATGTCCTTATTACTCCAAGGACAATTTTGACCGCTATCTAGTGATCCACTCCTGGATCACCTTTGTACCCTCTTGCTAGACATGTGGCAAGGCACACATCAGGTGCGGTACTTAGCATGGCATACCGTATAGAGCCTATGACAAAAGCATAGGGGACGACCTTCGTCCTTCCTCTTTCTTCTGTCGTGGTCGAGCTTTAAGTCTTAACTTCATACCTTACAACTCAGGCAAGAACTCCTTTTTTTTGGCTGATCCATCTTGAACACCTTCAAGATCATGTCAAGGTATGTGCTCATTTGAAAGTACCATTAAGCGTTTTGATCTATCCTTATAGATCTTGATGCTCAATGTTCAAGTAGCTTAATCCAGGCTTTCCATTGAAAAACACTTTCCAAATAACCCTTTATGCTTTCCAAAATTCTATGTCATTTCTGATTAACAACATGTCAACAACATATATTCATCAGAAATTCTATAGTGCTCCCACTCACTTCTTTGGAAATACAAGTTTCTCATAAACTTTGTATACACCCAAAATCTTTGATCATCTCATCAAAGCATACATTCCAACTCTGAGATGCTTACTCCAGTCCTTAGAAGGATTGCTGGAGCTTTGCATACTTATTAGCATCTATCAGGATTGACAAAACCTTCCGGTTGTATCACATACAACCTTTCCTCAAGAAAATCGTCGAGGAAACAATGTTTTGACATCCTATCTGCAAGATTTCATAAATAATGCAGTAATCGCTAATATAATTCCAACAGACTCTTAGCATCGCTACGAGTGAGAAAGTTTCATCGTAGTCAACTCCTTGAACTTGTCGGAAAACATCTTAACGACAAGTCGAGCTTTCTTAATGGTGATACTTACCATCATTGTCCGTCTTCCTTTTAAAATCCATATGTACCTAACAGCCTGACGACCATCAAGTAGTTCTTCCAAAGTCTACACTTTGTTTTCATACATGGATCCTTTCTCGGATTTTTATGGTCTCGAGCCATTTATCAGAATTCAGGCCCACCATTGCTTCTCCATAGCTCGTAGGTTCATTGTTGTCTAGCAACATGACTTCCAAGACAGGATTACGTACCACTCTGAAGTAGAACGCATCCTTGTTATCCCACGAGGTTTGGTAGTGACTTGATCTGAAGTTTCATGATCACTATCATAAGCTTCCACTTCAATTGGTGTAGGTGCCACAGGAACAACTCCCTGTGCCCTGCCACACACTAGTTGAAGAGACGGTTCAATAACCTCATCAAGTCTCCACCATCCTCCCACTCAATTCTTTCGAGAGAAACTTTTCCTCGAGAAAGGACCCGATTCTAGGAACAATCCCTTATTGCTTTCGAATCTGAGACAGGAGGTATACCCAACTGTTTTGGGTGTCCTATGAAGATGCATTTATCCGCTTTGGGTTCGAGCTTATCAGCCTGAAACTTTTTCACATAAGCGTTGCAGCCCCAAACTTTTAAGAAATGACAGCTTAGGTTTCTCTAAACCATAGTTCATACGGTGTCATCTCATTGGAATTATGTGGTGCCCTATTTAAAGTGAATGTGGTTGTCTCTAATGCCTAACCCATAAACTATCGTGGTGATTCGATAAGAGACATCAGGGTATGCATCATATCCAATAGGGTGCAGTTATGATGTTCGGACACACCATCACACTATGGTGTTCCAGGCTGTATTAGTTGTGAAACAATTTCCACAATGTCTTAATTCTGTGCCAAACTCGTAATTCAGATATTCATCTCTATGATCATATCATAGATATTTTATCCTCTTGTCACGACGATCTTTCAACTTCACCCTGAAATTACTTGAACCTTTCAATAATTCAGACTCGTGATTTATCAAGTAAATGTACTCAACATCTACTCAAATCATCTGTGAAGTAAGAACATAACGATATCCACTACATGCCTCAGCACTCATTGGACTGCACACATCAAAATGTATGACTTCCAACAAGTTGCTCTCTTGTTCCATTTTACTGAAAACGAGGCTTTCAGTCATCTTGCCCATGTGGTATGATTTGCATGTCTCAAGTGATTCAAAATCAAGTGAGTCCAAACGCTCCATTTGCATGGAGTTTCTTCATGCATATACACCAATAGACATGGTTCGCATGCCTCAAACTTTTCAAAAATGAGTGAGCCCAAAGATCCATCAACATGGAGCTTCTTCATGCGTTTTATACCGATATGACTTACGTGGCAGTGCCACAAGTAGGTGGTACTATCATTACTATCTTTTGGCATGAACATGTGTATCACTACGATCGAGATTTCAATGAACCATTCATTTTAGGTGCAAGACCATTGAAGGTATTATTCAAATAAATAGAGTAACCATTATTCTCCTTAAATGAATAACCGTATTGCGATAGACGTAATCTAATCATGTCTATGCTCAACGCAAACACCAATCTCGATGGTAGAGGGAGCGTGCGATGCTTGATCATATCAACATTGGAAACACTTCCAACACATATCGTCAGCTCACCTTTAGCTAGTCTCCGTTGATTCCGTAGCTTTTATTTCGAGTTACTAACACTTAGCAACTGAACCGGTATCTAATACCCTGGTGCTACTAGGAGTACTAGTAAAGTACACATCAACACAATGTATATCCAATATAATTCTATCGACCTTGCCAGCCTTCTCATCTACCAAGTATCTAGGGTAATTCTGCTCCAGTGGTTGTTCCCCTTATTAAGAAGCACTCAGTCTCGGGTTTGGGTTCAACCTTGGGTTTCTCCACTAGAGCAGCAACTGATTTGTTGTTCCATGAAGTATCCCTTTCTTGCCCTTGCCCTTCTTGAAACTAGTGGTTTTACTAACCATCAACGATTGATGCTCCCTTTTGATTTCTACTTTTCGTGGTTTCAAACATCGCGAATATCTCAAGGATCATCATATATGTCCCTGATATATCATAGTTCATCACGAAGCTCTAGCAGCTTGGTGGTAATGACTTCGGAGAAACATCACTATCTCATCTGGAAGATCAACTCTCACTCGATTCAAGCGATTGTTGTACTCAGACAATCTGAGCACAAGCACAACAATTGAGCTTTTCTCCTTAGTTTGCAGGCTAAGGAAATCGTCGGAGGTCTTATACCTCTTGACGTGGGCACGAGCCTGAAATCCCAATTTCAGTCCTTGGAACATCTCATATGTTCTGCGATGTTTCAAAAACGTCTTTGGTGCCTCAATTCTAAACCATTTAGCATTACGCACTGAACTATCATGTAGTCATCAAAATGTGTATGTCAGATGTTCGCAACATCCACAGACGACGTTCGAGGTTCAGCACACTGAGCGGTGCATTAAGGACATAAGCCTTCTATGAAGCAATGAGGACAATCCTCAGTTTACGGACCTAGTCCGCATAATTGCTACTATTAACTTTCAACTAAATTTTTTTCTAGGAACATATCTAAACAGTAGAACTGAAGCGCGAGCTACGACATAATTTGCGAAGACCTTTTGACTATGTTCAGGATAATTAAGTTCATCTTATGAACTCCCACTCAGATAGACATCCCTCTAGTCATCTAAGTGATTACATGATCCAAGTCAACTAGGCCGTGTCCGATCATCACGTGAGACGGACTAGTCAACATCGGTGAACATCTTCATGTTGATCGTATCTACTATACGACTCATGCTCGACCTTTCGGTCTTCTGTGTTCCGAGGCCATGTCTATGCACATGCTAGGCTCGTCAAGTCAACCTAAGTGTATTGCGTGTGTAAATCTGTCTTACACCCGTTGTATGTGAACGTAAGGATCTATCACACCCGATCATCACGTGGTGCTTCGAAACGACGAACTTTAGCAACGGTGCACAGTTAGGGGAGAACACTTCTTGAAATTTTAATGAGGGATCATCTTATTTACTACCGTCGTTCTAAGCAAATAAGATGTATAAACATGATAAACATCACATGCAATCAAATAGTGACATGATATGGCCAACATCATATTGCTCCTTTTGATCTCCATCTTCGGGGCTCCATGATCATCAACGTCACCGGCATGACACCATGATCTCCATCATCATGATCTCCATCATCGTGTCTCCATGAAGTTGTCATACTCATCGACATGCAAGTCATGATTCCTATTACAAGAACATGATCAATCTCATACATCACATATATCATTCATCACATCCTTTTGGCCATATCACATCACATAGCATACCCTGCAAAAACAAGTTAGACGTCCTCTAATTGTTGTTTGCATGTTTTACGTGGCTGCTATGGGTTTCTAGCAAGAACGTTTCTTACCTACGCAAAAACCACAACGCGATATGCCAATTGCTATTTACCCTTCATAAGGACCCTTTTCATCAAATCCGATCCGACTAAAGTGGGAGAGACAGACACCCGCTAGCCACCTTATGCAACTAGTGCATGTCAGTCGGTGGAACCAGTCTCACGTAAGAGTACGTGTAAGGTCGGTCCGGGCCGCTTCATCCCACAATGCCGCCGAATCAAGATTGGACTAGTAACGGTAAGCATATTGAACAAAATCAACGCCCACAACTACTTTGTGTTCTACTCGTGCATAGAAACTACGCATAGACCTAGCTCTGATACCACTGTTGGGGAACGTAGCAGAAATTCAAAATTTTCCTACATGTCACCAAGATCTATCTATGGAGAGACTAGCAACGAGGGGAAGGAGAGTGCATCTACATACCCTTGTAGATCGCTAAGCGGAAGCGTTCAAGAGAACGGGGTTGATGGAGTCGTACTCCTCGTGATCCAAATCACCGGAGATCCTAGTGCCGAATGGACGGCACCTCCGCGTTCAACACACGTACAGCCCGACGATGTCTCCCATGCCTTGATCCAGCAAGGAGAGAGGGAGAGGTTGAGGAAGACTCCATCCAGCAGCAGCACAACGGCGTGGTGGTGATGGAGGAGCATGGCAATCCTGCAGGGCTTCGCCAAGCACCACAGGAGATATGAGGAGAAAGAGAGGGAGGGCTGCACCAACAGGGAGAGGTCAAATCATGTGTTGGGCAGCCCCTAGTCCTCACTATTTATAGGAGGAGGGGAGGATGGTGCGCCCCCTCTAGGGTTCCCGCCCCTAGGGGGGTGGCAGCCCTAGATGGGAAAGGGGAGGCGGCCAATGGGAAAGGGGTGCCTTCCCCTCCTAGGACTCTTCCTTTTAGGGTTTCCCCCACCCTAGGCGCATGGGCCCTAGGGGGAAGTGGCGCCCCAGCCCACTTTGGGCTGGATCCCTTCCCACTTCAGCCCATGGGGCCCTCCGGGATAGGTGGCCCCACCCGGTGGACCCCCGGGACCCTTCCGGTGGTCCCGGTACAATACCGATGACCCCGAAACTTGTCCCGATGGCCGAAATAGGACTTCCTATATATAAATCTTTACCTCCGGACCATTCCGGAACTCCTCGTGACATCCGGGATCTCATCCGGGACTCCGAACAACATTCGGTAACCACATACAAACTTCCTTTATAACCCTAGCGTCATCGAACCTTAAGTGTGTAGACCCTACGGGTTCGGGAGACATGCAGACATGATCGAGACGTTCTCCGGTCAATAACCAACAGCGGGATCTGGATACCCATGTTGGCTCCCACATGTTCCACGATGATCTCATCGGATGAACCACGATGTCAAGGACTTAATCAATCCCGTATACAATTCCCTTTGTCTAGCGGTACGATACTTGCCCGAGATTCGATCGTCGGTATCCCGATACCTTGTTCAATCTCGTTACCGGCAAGTCTCTTTACTCGTTTCGTAACACATCATCCCGTGATCAACTCCTTGATCACATTGTGCACATTATGATGATGTCCTACCGAGTGGGCCCAGAGATACCTCTCCATTTACACGGAGTGACAAATCCCAGTCTCGATTCATGCCAACCCAACAGACACTTTCAGATATACCTGTAGTGTACCTTTATAGCCACCCAGTTACGTTGTGACGTTTGGCACACCCAAAGCACTCCTACGGTATCCGGGAGTTGCACAATCTCATGGTCTAAGGAAACTATACTTGACATTAGAAAAGCTTTAGCATACGAACTACATGATCTTGTGCTAGGCTTAGGATTGGGTCTTGTCCATCACATCATTCTCCTAATGATGTGATCCCGTTATCAACGACATACAATGTCCATGGTCGGGAAACCGTAACCATCTATTGATCAACGAGCTAGTCAACTAGAGGCTTACTAGGGACATGGTGTTGTCTATGTATCCACACATGTATCTGAGTTTCCTATCAATACAATTATAGCATGGATAATAAACGATTATCATGAACAAGGAAATATAATAATAATAACTAATTTATTATTGCCTCAAGGGCATATTTCCAACAGTCGCCATCTTTACCTTTGAGTACCGTGAAAAGTGTCCCTTCCGGAAGGAAGAGAACTCGAGTCATCTGACCAGTCCAGCACCGCGGCTGGTGTTGGGGAACGTTGCAGAAAACAAAAATTTTCCTACTCGTTTCACCAAGATCATCTAGGAGTTCATCTAGCAACGAGTGATTAGATGCATCTACATACCTTTGTAGATCACGAGCGGAAGCGTTCAAAAGAACGGTGATGATGTAGTCGTACTCGACGTGATCCAAATCACCGATGACCAGCGCCGAACGGACGGCACCTCCGTGTTCAACACACGTACGGAACAGCCACGTCTCCTCCTTCTTGATCCAGCAAGGGAGGGAGGAGAGGTTGAGGGAGATGGCACCAGCAGCAGCACGACGGCGTGGTGTTGATGGAGCTGCAGTACTCCGGCAGAGCTTCGCTAAGCACTATGGAGGTGGAGGAGGTGTTGGGGAGGGAGAAGGAGGCAACCAAAGGCCAAGGCATTCAGGTATGAAGTCCCTCCTCTCCCCCACTATATATAGGAGGGCCAAGGGGGGGTGGCCGGCCCTAGGAGATCCAATCTCCTAGGGGGTGCGGCGGCCAAGGGGGGTTTCCCTCCCCCCCAAGGCACCTAGGAGGTGCCTTCCCCTCCTAGGACTCTTTCCCCCTTAAACCCTAGGCGCATGGGCCTATGTGGGGCTGGTGCCCTTGGCCCATTAGGCCAAGGCGCACCCCCTACAGCCCATGTGGCCCCCCGGGACAGGTGGACCCACCCGGTGGACCCCCGGGACCCTTTCGGTGGTCCCGGTACAATACCGATAACCCCGAAACTTGTCCCGATGCCCGAAACAGGACTTCCCATATATAAATCTTTACCTCCGGACCATTCCGGAACTCCTCGTGACGTCCGGGATCTCATCCGGGACTCCGAACAACATTCGGGTTACTGCATATACATATCCCTACATCCCTAGCGTAACTGAACCTTAAGTGTGTAGACCCTACGGGTTCGGGAGACAAGCAGACATGACCGAGACGACTCTCCGGTCAATAACCAACAGCGGGATCTGGATACCCATGTTGGCTCCCACATGCTCCACGATGATCTCATCGGATGAACCACGATGTCGAGGATTCTATCAACCCCGTACGCTATTCCCTTTGTCTATCGATATGTTACTTGCCCGAGATTCGATCGTCGGTATCCCAATACCTCGTTCAATCTCGTTACTGGCAAGTCACTTTACTCGTACCGTAATGCATGATCCCGTGACCAGACACTTGGTTACTCTGAGCTCATTATGATGATGCATTACCGAGTGGGCCCAGTGATACCTCTCCGTCATACGGAGTGACAAATCCCAGTCTTGATCCATGTC
The DNA here is from genome assembly GCF_018294505.1 of Triticum aestivum. NCBI lineage: Eukaryota > Viridiplantae > Streptophyta > Magnoliopsida > Poales > Poaceae > Triticum > Triticum aestivum. The sequence continues at coordinate 499,792,523 of NC_057803.1, forward strand.
ACCCAACAGACACTTTCGGAGATACCCGTAGTCTACCTTTATAGTCACCCAGTTACGTTGTGACGTTTGGCATACCCAAAGCACTCCTACGGTATCCGGGAGTCACACGATCTCATGGTCAAAGGAATAGATACTTGACATTAGAAAACTCTAGCAAACGAACTATACGATCTTGTGCTATGTTTAGGATTGGGTCTTGTCCATCACATCATTCTCCCAATGATGTGATCTCGTTATCAATGACATCCAGTGTCCATAGTCAGGAAACCATGACTATCTGTTGATCAACGAGCTAGTCAACTAGAGGCTCACTAGGGACATGTTGGTGTCTGTTATTCACACATGTATTACGATTTCCGGATAACACAATTATAGCATGAATAAAGACAATTATCATGAACAAGGAAATATAATAATAATGCTTTTATTATTGCCTCTAGGGCATATTTCCAACAGTCTCCCACTTGCACTAGAGTCAATAATCTAGTTACATTGTGATGAATCGAACACCCATGGAATTCTGGTGTTGATCATGTTTTGCTCTAGGGAGAGGTTTAGTCAACGGATCTGCTACATTCAGGTCCGTATGCACTTTACAAATCTCTATGTCTCCATCTTGAACATTTTCACGAATGGAGTTGAAACGACGCTTGATGTGCCTTGTCTTCTTGTGAAACCTGGGCTCCTTGGCAAGTGCAATAGCTCCAGTGTTGTCACAGAAGAGCTTGATCGGCCCCGACGCATTGGGTATGACTCCTAGGTCGGTGATGAACTCCTTCACCCATATTGCTTCATGTGCTACCTCCGAGGCTGCCATGTACTCCGCTTCACATGTAGATCCCGCCACGACGCTTTGCTTGCAACTGCACCAGCTTACTTCCCCACCATTCAAAATATACACGTATCCGGTTTGTGACTTGGAGTCATCCAGATCTGTGTCGAAGCTAGCGTCGACGTAACCCTTTACGACGAGCTCTTCGTCACCTCCATAAACGAGAAACATTTCCTTAGTCCTTTTCAGGTACTTCAGGATATTCTTGACCGCTGTCCAGTGTTCCTTGCCGGGATTACTTTGGTACCTTCCTACCAAACTTACGGCAAGGTTAACATCAGGTCTGGTACACAGCATGGCATACATAATAGAACCTATGGCTGAGGCATAGGGGATGACGCTCATCTCTTCTATATCTTCTGCCGTGGTCGGACATTGAGCTGAGCTCAATTTCACACCTTGTAACACAGGCAAGAACCCCTTCTTGGATTGATCCATATTGAACTTCTTCAATATCTTATCAAGGTATGTGCTTTGTGAAAGACCTATGAGGCGTCTCGATCTATCTCTATAGATTTTGATGCCTAATATATAAGCAGCTTCTCCAAGGTCCTTCATTGAAAAACTTTTATTCAAGTAGGCCTTGATGCTGTCCAAGAGTTCTATATCATTTCCCATCAAAAGTATGTCATCTACATATAATATGAGAAATGCTACAGATCTCCCACTCACTTTCTTGTAAACGCAGGCTTCTCCATAAGTCTGTGTAAACCCAAACGCTTTGATCATCTCATCAAAGCGAATGTTCCAACTCCGAGATGCTTACACCAGCCCATAAATCGAGCGTTGGAGCTTGCACACTTTGTCAGCATTCTTAGGATCGACAAAACCTTCCGGCTGCATCATATACAATTCTTCCTTAAGGAAACCATTAAGGAATGCCGTTTTGACGTCCATTTGCCATATTTCATAATCATAGAATGCGGCAATTGCTAACATGATTCGCACGGACTTCAGCTTCGCTACCGGTGAGAAAGTCTCATTGTAGTCAACCCCTTGAACTTGTCGATAACCCTTAGCGACAAGCCGAGCTTTATAGATGGTCACATTACCATCCGCGTCTGTCTTCCTCTTAAAGATCCATTTATTTTCTATGGCTCGCCGCTCAACGGGCAAGTCAGTCAAAGTCCATACTTTGTTTTCATACATGGATCCTATCTCGGATTTCATGGCTTCTAGCCATTTGTCGGAATCCGGGCCCGCCATCGCTTCTTCATAGTTCGAAGGTTCACCGTTGTCTAACAGCATGATTTCCAAGACAGGGTTGCCGTACCACTCTGGTGCGGAACGTGTCCTTGTGGACCTTCGAATTTCAGTAGGGGCTTGATCAGAAGTATCTTGATCATTAACTTCCTCTCTAGTCGGTGCAGGCACCTCAGGAACATTTTCTTGAGTTGCGCCATTTTCCGGTTCAAGAGGTAATACTTCATCAAGCTCTACTTTCCTCCCACTTACTTCTTTCGAGAGAAACTCTTTCTCCAGAAAGGACCCATTCTTGGCAACAAAGATCTTGCCTTCGGATCTGAGGTAGAAGGTGTACCCAATAGTTTCTTTTGGGTATCCTATGAAGACGCATTTTTCCGACTTGGGTTCGAGCTTTTCAGGTTGAAGTTTCTTGACATAAGCATCGCATCCCCAAACTTTTAGAAACGACAGCTTAGGTTTCTTCCCAAACCATAATTCATACGGTGTCGTCTCAACGGATTTCGACGGAGCCCTATTTAAAGTGAATGCGTTAGTCTCTAAAGCATAGCCCCAAAAAGAAAGCGGTAAATCGGTAAGAGACATCATAGATCGCATCATATCTAACAGAGTGCGATTACGATGTTCGGACACACCATTACGCTGAGGTGTTCCAGGCGGCGTGAGTTGTGAAACTATTCCACATTTTCTTAAATGTGCCCCAAACTCGTGACTCAAGTATTCTCCTCCACGATCTGATCGTAGAAACTTGATTTTCCTGTCACGTTGATTTTCAACCTCACTCTGAAATTCCTTGAACTTTTCAAAGGTTTCAGACTTGTGTTTCATTAAGTAGATATACCCATACCTACTTAAATCATCAGTGAGGGTGAGAACATAACGATAGCCACCGCGAGCCTCAACACTCATTGGACCGCACACATCAGTATGTATGATTTCCAATAAGTCGGTTGCTCGCTCCATTGTTCCTGAGAACAGAGTCTTGGTCATTTTACCCATAAGGCATGGTTTGCACGTGTCAAATGATTCATAATCAAGAGACCCTAAAAGTCCATCAGCATGGAGCTTCTTCATGCGTTTGACACCTATGTGACCAAGGCGGCAGTGCCACAAGTATGTGGGACTATCATTATCAACCTTACTTCTTTTGGTACTCCCATTATGAACATGTGTAGCATCACGTTCGAGATTCATAAAGAATAAACCATTCACCATAGGAGCATGACCATAAAACATATCTCTCATAAAAATGGAACAACCATTATTCTCAGATTTAAAAGAGTAGCCATCTCGAATTAAACGAGATCCCGATACAATGTTCATGCTCAAAGCTGGCACTAAATAACAATTATTAAGGTTTAAAACTAATCCCGAAGGGAGATGCAGAGGTAGCGTGCCGACGGCGATCACATTGACCTTGGAACCATTCCCGACGCGCATCGTCACCTCGTCCTTTGCCAGTTTCCGCTTATTCCGCAGCCCCTGCTTTGAGTTACAAATGTGAGCAACTGCACCGGTATCAAATACCCAGGAGCCACTACGGGCACTAGTAAGGTACACATCAATTACATGTATATCACATATACCTTTGGTTTTGCCGGCCTTCTTATCCGCTAAGTACTTAGGGCAGTTCCGCTTCCAGTGACCGCTTCCCTTGCAATGAAAGCACTCAGTCTCGGGCTTGGGTCCATTCTTTGGCTTCTTCCCGGCAGCTTGCTTGCCGGGCGCGGCAACCCCTTTGCCGTCCTTCTTGAAGTTCTTTTTACCCTTGCCTTTCTTGAACTTAGTGGTTTTATTGACCATCAACACTTGATGTTCTTTCCTGACTTCTACCTCTGCTGATTTCAGCATAGCAAATACTTCAGGAATGGTCTTTTCCATCCCCTGCATATTGAAGTTCATCACAAAGCTCTTGTAGCTTGGTGGAAGCGACTGGAGGATTCTGTCAATGACCGCATCATCCGGGAGATTAACTCCCAGCTGAGTCAAGCGGTTATGCAACCCAGACATAGTGAGTATGTGCTCACTGACAGAACTGTTTTCCTCCATCTTACAGCTGAAGAATTTGTCGGAGACTTCATATCTCTCGACCCGGGCATGAGCTTGGAAAACCATTTTCAGCTCTTCGAACATCTCATATGCTCCATGTCTCTCAAAACGCTTTTGGAGCCCCGGCTCTAGGCTGTAAAGCATGCCGCACTGAACGAGGGAGTAGTCATCGGAACGTGCCTGCCAAGCGTTCATAACATCTTGTTCTGCAGGGAGAACGGGTGCGTCACCAAGCGGTGCTTGTAGGACATAATCTTTCTTGGCAGCTATGAGGATGATCCTCGGGTTCCGGACCCAGTCCGTATAGTTTCTGCCATCGTCTTTCAGCTTGGTTTTCTCTAGGAACGCGTTGAAGTTGAGGACTACGTTGGCCATTTAATCTACAAGACATATTGTAAAATATTTAGACTAAGTTCATGATAATTAAGTTCAACTAATCAAATTATTAATGACCTCCCACTTAGATTAGACATCCCTCCAGTCATCTAAGTATTACATGATCCGAGTTTAACTAGACCGTGTCCGATCATCACGTGAGACGGACTAGTCAACGTCGGTGAACATCTTCATGTTGATCGTATCTTCTATACGACTCATGCTCGACCTTTCGGTCTTCTGTGTTCCGAGGCCATGTCTGTACATGCTAGGCTCGTCAAGTTAACCTAAGTGTTTGCATGTGTAAATCTGTCTTACACCCGTTGTATGTGAACGTCTGAATAAAACACCCGATCATCACGTGGTGTTTTGAAACAGCGAACTGTCGCAACGGTGCACAGTTAGGGGGAACACTTCTTGAATTTATTGTGAGGGATCATCTTATTTACTACCGTCGTTCTAAGTAAACAAGATGCAAAACATGATAAACATCACATGCAATCAAATAATAAACGTGACATGATATGGCCAATATCACATAGCTCCTTTGATCTCCATCTTGGGGCTCCATGATCATCTTGTCACCGGCTTGACACCATGATCTCCATCATCATGATCTCCATCATCGTGTCTCCATGAAGTTGCTCGCCAACTATTACTTCTACTACTATGGCTAACGCGTTTAGCAATAAAGTAAAGTAATTTACATGGCGTTTCTTGATGACACGCAGGTCATATAAAAGAATAAGGACAACTCCTATGGCTCCTGCCGATTGTCATACTCATCGACATGCAAGTCGTGAATCCTATTACAATAGCATGAACATCTCATACATCACATATAGATCATTCATCATTCATCACAACTTTGGCCATATCATATCACAAACCACTTGCTGCAAAAACAAGTTAGACGTCCTCTAATTGTTGTTGCAAGTTTTACGTGGCTGAATTAGGGTTCTAGCAAGAACGTTTTCTTACCTACGTTAAAGCCACAACGTGATTTGTCAACTTCTATTTACCCTTCATAAGGACCCTGTTCATCGATTCCGCTCCAACTAAAGTAGGAGAGACAGACACCCGCCAGCCACCTTATGCAACTAGTGCATGTTAGTCGGTGGAACCGGTCTCACGTAAGCGTACGTGTAAGGTTGGTCCGGGCCGCTTCATCCCACAATACCGCTGAAGCAAGAAAGGACTAGTAACGGCAAGAAAGTTGACAAATCTACACCCACAACAAATTGTTTTATACTCGCGCAAGAAGAACTACGCATAGACCTAGCTCATGATGCCACTGTTGGGGAACGTTGCAGAAAACAAAAAATTTCCTACTCGTTTCACCAAGATCATCTAGGAGTTCATCTAGCAACGAGTGATTAGATGCATCTACATACCTTTGTAGATCGCGAGCGGAAGCGTTCAAAAGAACGGTGATGATGTAGTCGTACTCGACGTGATCCAAATCACCGATGACCAGCGCCGAACGGACGGCACCTCCGCGTTCAACACACGTACGGAACAGCCACGTCTCCTCCTTCTTGATCCAGCAAGGGAGGGAGGAGAGGTTGAGGGAGATGGCACCAGCAGCAGCACGACGGCGTGGTGTTGATGGAGCTGCAGTACTCCGGCAGAGCTTCGCTAAGCACTATGGAGGTGGAGGAGGTGTTGGGGAGGGAGAAGGAGGCAACCAAAGGCCAAGGCGTTCAGGTATGAAGTCCCTCCTCTCCCCCACTATATATAGGAGGGCCAAGGGGGGGTGGCCGTCCCTAGGAGATCCAATCTCCTAGGGGGTGCGGCGGCCAAGGGGGGTTTCCCTCCCCCCCAAGGCACCTAGGAGGTGCCTTCCCCTCCTAGGACTCTTTCCCCCTTAAACCCTAGGCGCATGGGCCTATGTGGGGCTGGTGCCCTTGGCCCATTAGGCCAAGGCGCACCCCCTACAGCCCATGTGGCCCCCCGGGACAGGTGGACCCACCCGGTGGACCCCCGGGACCCTTCCGGTGGTCCCGGTACAATACCGATAACCCCGAAACTTGTCCCGATGCCCGAAACAGGACTTCCCATATATAAATCTTTACCTCCGGACCATTCCGGAACTCCTCGTGATGTCCGGGATCTCATCCGGGACTCCGAACAACATTCGGGTTACTGCATATACATATCCCTACATCCCTAGCGTAACTGAACCTTAAGTGTGTAGACCCTACGGGTTCGGGAGACAAGCAGACATGACCGAGACGACTCTCCGGTCAATAACCAACAGCGGGATCTGGATACCCATGTTGGCTCCCACATGCTCCACGATGATCTCATCGGATGAACCACGATGTCGAGGATTCTATCAACCCCGTACGCTATTCCCTTTGTCTATCGATATGTTACTTGCCCGAGATTCGATCGTCGGTATCCCAATACCTCGTTCAATCTCGTTACCGGCAAGTCACTTTACTCGTACCGTAATGCATGATCCCGTGACCAGACACTTGGTCACTCTGAGCTCATTATGATGATGCATTACCGAGTGGGCCCAGTGATACCTCTCCGTCATACGGAGTGACAAATCCCAGTCTTGATCCATGTCACCCAACAGACACTTTCGGAGATACCCGTAGTCTACCTTTATAGTCACCCAGTTACGTTGTGACGTTTGGCATACCCAAAGCACTCCTACGGTATCCGGGAGTCACATGATCTCATGGTCAAAGGAATAGATACTTGACATTAGAAAACTCTAGCAAACGAACTATACGATCTTGTGCTATGTTTAGGATTGGGTCTTGTCCATCACATCATTCTCCCAATGATGTGATCTCGTTATCAATGACATCCAGTGTCCATAGTCAGGAAACAATGACTATCTGTTGATCAACGAGCTAGTCAACTAGAGGCTCACTAGGGACATGTTGGTGTCTGTTATTCACACATGTATTACGATTTCCGGATAACACAATTATAGCATGAATAAAGACAATTATCATGAACAAGGAAATATAATAATAATGCTTTTATTATTGCCTCTAGGGCATATTTCCAACAGCTGGGCCATCCGCCCAGGCAAAGCAGGATCTCCCACCAGCATCAGCGTAGAGGAAGGAGAAGAACAATAGCAGCAACTCATACCAACAAGGAAGGAGAAAGGTCTTCGTCTCCCTACCTCCATCGCCCATCCGAGGATCCAAACGGACAGTGTCGATGGACCTCCAACCACCATAGCCCGCGTCCTCGACAAGATCCAGGGATCCCCAACACCGATGGCCCCTAAACGAAGGCAAAAGCCTCGCCTGACCACGAACGGAGCCCGGAGAAACTTATTCCGACGCGACACCACCACAACGGCCTCGGCAGCGTCTCCCTCAACCCTAACCCTACCACACACCCACCTAGTGAACAGACCCGAGGTTCCCCCTCCCTCCCGCCGCCGGAGCGGCCGACGGAGAGAGAGGGGGAACCGGCAGAGTCACCGGCGGCGTGCAAGGGACCCCTAGTCACCTCCTTGATCGCCTCGAGCGATCAAACTTTTCCGGGCGTGCGGTTAACAGTACAGTGGGATTACGGTAATCCTGTTCTGGATGTCATGTTACTTGACCATAACGAACCTACGAACTATGAGGAAGAGATGATGAGCCCAGATTCCGTGAAATGGCTCGAGGCCATGAAATCTGAGATTGGATCCATGTATGAAAACAAAGTATGGACTTTGATTGACTTGCCCGATGATCGGTGAGTCATTAAGAATAAATGGATCTTCAAGAGGAAGACGGACGCTGATAGTAGTGTTACTATCTACAAAGCTCGAATTGTCGCAAAGTGTTTTCGACAAGTTCAAGGTGTTGACTACGATGAGATCTTATCACTCGTATCCATGCTTAAAAGTTTGTCCGAATCATGTTAGCGATTGCCGCATTTTATGAAATCTGGCAAATGGATGTCAAAACTGTATTCCTTCATGGATTTCTTAAAAAGAGGAGTTGTATATGATGCAACCAGAAGGTTTTGTCGACCCTAAAGGTGCTAACAAAGTGAGCAAGCTCCAGCGATCCATCTATGGACTGGTGCAAGCATCTCGGAGTTGGAATATATGCTTTGATAAAGTGATCAAAGTATATGGTTTTATACAGACTTGCGGTGAAGCCTGTATTTACAAGAAAGTGAGTGGGAGCACTACAACATTTCTGATAAGTATATGTGAATGACATATTGTTGATCGGAAAGAATGTAGAATTTTCTGGAAAGCATAAAGGAGTATTTGAAAGGAGTTTTTCAAAGAAAGACCTCGATGAAGCTACTTACACACTGAGCATCAAGATCTATAGAGATAGATCAAGACGCTTGATAAGTTTTCTCAATGAGTACATACCTTGACAATATTTTGAAGTAGTTCAAAATGGAACAATCAAAGAAGGAGTTCTTTCCTGTGTTGCAAGGTGTGAAGTTGAGTAAAGACTCAAAACCCAACCACGGCAGAAAATAGAAAGAGAATGAAAAGTCATTCCCTATGCCTCAGTCATAGGTTCTATAAAGTATGCTATGTTGTTTACCATTCCTATTGTATACCTTAGCATGATTCTGGCAAGGGAGTACAATAGTGATCTCGGAGTAGATCACTGGACAACGGTCAAAATTATCCTTAGAGGACTAAGGAAATATTTCTCGGTTATGGAGGTGATAAAAAGAGTTCGTCGTAAAGAGTTACGTCGACGCAAGATTTTTTTTTCATCGATCTAGATGACTCTAAGTCTCAATAGAGATACATATTGAAAGTGGGAGCAATTAGCTAGAGTAGCTCCGTGCAGAGCATTGTTGACATAGAAATTTAGAAAATACATACGGATCTGAATGTGGCAGACCCATAGACTAAACTTCTCTCACAAGAAAAACATGATCACACCTTAGTACTCTTTGGGTGTTAATCACATTGTGATGTGAACTAGATTATTGACTCTAGTAAACCCTCTGGGTGTTGGTCACATGACGATGTGAACTGTGGATGTTAATCACATGGTGATGTGAACTATTGGTGTTAAATCACATGGCGATGTGAACTAGATTATTGACTCTAGTGCAAGTGGGATACTGAAGGAAATATGCCCTAGAGGCAATAATGAAGTAATTATTTATTTCCTTATTTCATGATAAATGTTTATTATTCATGCTAGAATTGTATTAACTGGAAACATGATACATGTGTGAATACATAGACAAACAGAGTGTCACTAGTATGCCTCTACTTGACTAGCTCGTTGATCAAAGATGGTTATATTTCCTAGCCATAGACAAAGAGTTGTCATTTGACTAACGGGATCACATCATTAGGAGAATGATGTGATTGACTTGACCCATTCCATTAGATTAGCACTTGATCATTTAGTTTGTTGCTATTGCTTTCTTCATGACTTATACATGTTCCTATGACTATGAGATTATGCAACTCCCGTTTACCGGAGGAACACTTTGTGTGCTACCAAACGTCACAACGTAACTGGGTGATTATAAAGGTGCTCTACAAGTGTCTCCGAAGGTACTTGTTGGGTTGGCGTATTTCGAGATTAGGATTTGTCACTCTGATTGTCGGAGAGGTATCTCTGGGCCCACTCAGTAATACACATCACTTAAGCCTTACAAGCATTGCAACTAATGAGTTAGTTGCGGGATGATGTATTACGGAACGAGAAAAGAGACTTGTCGGTAAAGAGATTGAACTAGGTATTGAGATACCGATGATCGAATCTCGGGCAAGTAACATACCGATGACAAAGGGAACAATGTATGTTGTTATGCGGTTTGACCGATAAAGATCTTCATAGAATATGTAGGAGCCAATATGAGCAACTAGGTTCCGCTATTGGTTATTGACCGGAGACGTGTCTCGGTCATGTCTACATAGTTCTCGAACCGGTAGGGTCCGCACGCTTAAAGTTTCAGTGACAATTGTATTATGAGTTTATGTGATTTAATGTACCGAAGGTAGTTCGGAGTCCTGGATGAGATCGGGGACATGACGAGGAGTCTCGAAATGGTCGAGACGTGAAGATCGATATATTGGATGACTATATTCGGACATCAGAAAGGTTCCGAGTGATTCGGGTATTTTCGGAGTACCAGGGAGTTACGGGAATTCACCGGGAGAAGTATTGGGCCTTATTGGGCCATACGGGAATAGAGGAGAGAGGCCAAAAGGAAGGAGGCGCCCCCCCCTCTAGTCCGAATTGGACAAGGGGTGCAACCCCCTTTTCCTTTTCCCTCTCCCCCTATTTCCTTCTCTCCTACTCCGGAAAGGAAAGGGGAATCCTACTAGGACTTGGGAGTCCTAGTAGGACTCCCCACACTTGGCGCGCCCCCTCTAGGGTCGGCCTCTCCCTCCCTCCTTTATATACAGCGGCAGGGGGCACCTCTAGACACACAAATTGATCTATTGATCTCTCACAGCCGTGTGCGGTGCCCCCCTTCACCATAATCTACTTCGATCATATCGTAGCGGTGCTTAGGTGAAGCCCTGCGTCGGTAGCATCATCATCACCGTCATCACGCCGTCGTGCTGATGGAACTGTTCGGAGTTCATGGGACATCATCGAGTTGAACGTGTGGTGAACTCTGAGGTGCCGTACGTTCGGTACTTGAATCGGTCGGATCATGAAGACAGACGACTACATCAACCGCGTTGTGCTAACGCTTCCGCTTTCGGTCTACAAGGGTACGTGGACACACTCTCCCCTCTCGTTGCTATGCATCACCATGATCCTGTGTGTGCATAGGAATTTTTTTGAAATTACTATGTTCTCCAACATAATCCATCTTGTGTCTTGTCACACTCACACGACTCAATGTCAGCAGTGAGAGTCATGAGACGCTCAAGGAGTTGATTGGGAGTTTCACCTTTCTCCATACAAAAGTTTCATAATTGCCCCTTGGCAATTTCATATTGAGCACTCCGGAGGGTGGAGGTACCGGTCTAGGATCTTATAATACTTTCCCATAGTTCCTTTGCACTTGTGATGTGTATGAAAGGTCTCCTTTGCTTTTCAACCATACCTCTCCTTATACACATGGTTGCAGTGTCATTGAGATTCTTGTCATAAATTTCTCTTGGTGTAGGATTCTTTGGATCAACCACATGGTAACCATACTCCAAGATCTCTAGCATCTCATTGTTTCCATATCGAAGATGATCCTGCATAGCAACTCTCCACAAGGCAAAATCGCAAGTGGCATCAAGTAAAGGAGGTTTGCCTTGAAGGTTATATTTTGGTTTCTCAACTTGGGGTCTTACATAAAGACAAGGAACACTAGAGTGATCATTGTTAGGAGGTTGTTGACCAAGTGACGGAGTAGGCACAGTTGGCCTCGAAGCCGCACCACCAGAGAGTGGTGCAAGCACCGTGGACAACGTGGCTAGTCTCATTTGGACCAAGGCCTCAAGAGAAGCATCATGCTCCTCTTTTTGCTTAGCAAGGGCCCATTCCAGATCCTTAGAAGTAAAGGACTTGACTTCTCAAGAAGACTCACCTTTATCCTTCGGATCTGTAACAAGGGGAGTCTCATTGGGGTTCATCTCGCTCTAGGGCGGTTAAGCCACAAGAATAGAGCACGAGGCTCTGATACCAATTGAAAGGATCGAGATGGACCTAGAGGGGGGTGAATAGGTACGATTACAAATTTTAATTATTACTTAGCAATTTTAGGCAATAATGCGGAATATGAAGGTGAGCCTAACAATTGCAAGTGTAGTACTAAGTGCTAAGCAAGTAACACAAGTATGTAAGTAAGCAAGCACAATATGATATAAGTAAGTGCTAAGAGACAAGTAACCACAAGTAGAGAGTTAGGGTTAGGAATAACCGCAACTCCGGGAGACGAGGATGTATGCCGATGTTCACTTCCTTGGAGGGAAGCGACGTCACCGTTAGAGAGGTGGATGTTACCACGAAGGCACACCAACGCCACGAAGGCTCACCCTATTCTCCCTTTGAGACAACACCACGAAGGCGTTTCTCAACCAGTGGTAGACCTTGGGGTGGTCCCCAAACCCTCACAAACTTTTCCGGGGGTAATGACAAAGGTCGATTCCTCTCTGAAAGACTCCTACCGCCTAGGAGTCTCCAACCTCCAAGAGTAACAAGAACGATGAGAAAAGCTCAAGACTTGCTCAAATCATGAATTTCTTTGGTGCAAAGATGGGAAAGGAGTGGATCTATCACTCGATTGGAGAACTTCTCTCAAGTGCTCTCAAATCCCTTGGGGATCTAAGATTTAGTGTGGAAGAGTGAGAGAGTGAGTGAAATGTGTTCTTAGCAAGCTCAAAGTGAATGGTCAACCTTATCCCGTGGGGGGAGAAGGCTATATATAGTCGAGGTGGAGAAGTAACCGTTTGAGCAACACAAGTGCACACGAGGTGTCGGACGTCCGGACAGGACCGGACATCCGGTGGCACAGATAGGTCCGGACATCCGACAGACATCGGTCGTCTGGTCGCTGGAGAATCACAAGCCACGAATCAGCATACAGCTAACGGACGTCCGGACCGATTCGGTCGTCCGGTGACCGGACATCCGTAGAGGACCAGATATCCATAAAATCTGTTCTGTTGAGTAAGTGTAGGACGTCCGGAGGATAACGGACGTCCATGGACCGGACATCCGGAAAAGCTCGGACATCCGTGAATATTGTTCTGTGAAGAAACTCTGGACGACCGACGAGAGCCGGACGACTGGACAACTGAAAGGGATCGGACGTCCGTAACATAACGGACGTCCGGTGAAAAATGGAGTTGTGGGTTTTGAGCAAATCTTTCACTAGATCCATTGATCCCCTCTTAATAGTGCGGGATCCCTATACTCAAGAAAAACACGTAAACAAAGCCAACGCTATTGTCTTGTATCTCCAATCTGAAGTTAAATGCATTTGTATTTAGTCATGATCCACACACGTCCTATGAGACATAATCCTAAGATATACTTGATAAACATGATTAGTCCCATACATGCATGTTGTCATCAACATCAAAATAAGATTAAGGGCATGATTGCACTTTCACTTAGGTGAAGCCCTGCGGAGATCACTTCACTGTAACCGTCACCATGCCGTCGTGCTGTCGAAACTCATCTACTACCTCGCCGTCTTGCTGGATCAAGAAGGCGGAGGACGTCACCAGGTTGAACATGTGTAGAACTCGAAGGTGTCGTACGTTCGGTACTTGATCGGTCGGAGCTAGAAGAAGTTTGACTACATCAACCGCGTTGTCAAACGCTTCTGCTTATGGTCTACGAGGGTACATAGACACACTCTCCCCCTCATTGCTATGCATCTCCATGGATAGATCATTGCGTGTGCGTTGATTTTTTTTGTTTTCCATGCAATGTTTCCCAACACAAAGGTGCATCCTTTATTCTCAGGCATATATCATCGGGAACACCATGAAGGCCGTGAAGGAGATCAACGAGGATAGAGATTTTCTTCAAGAAGAGAAGAAGAAGGTTGAGAGTGTGATTGATGACCTGCTGAAAGATGGGCATGGTAGCAAGGAAAAGCTGGAGAAGATCAAGTCCATCGTAGAGGAATGAAGTGGAAGCTTTGGAGGTTAAGTATATATTAGGCCCATATCAGTCCATGGAAGCTTCGTAGATCTACTGATCTTAGTTGTAATGCCTAATGCAAACAATGTGGTTAGGTGTTAGACTGCAATCATATGGGTTATAGCCCTGCTTCACACTAGTTGTGATGAATTCTATGTTATGTTATGATGAAATTATCCTTGTTATGATCATCTAATGTTATCTAGCTAATGGTTATCCCTGTTATGATCCTTGTTATGATGCCAAATGATTTTTAGTGGGATTTTTTCACTGTTAATAAAACCCACCTACCTACCACCCACCATGAAGTGTAAATAAAAAGCACTCCACCATACGCCAATCCAGTTAGAACCCTTCCCCCACACCACCCCACTCCACCCCTAGCCACCATGGATCCAATTCTAGAAGAAATCACTGATGAAGAGGAGGAGGCACCAGTGCTGAGGGTGCCCGGGCTGGCGGCCCTAGGGCAACTGGCATAGAGGGTATGGGCTAGGAGGGCTTTGACGGCCATAGGCTACATCGTGGAGTACAGGCGCTAGCTCGCCAACATGATCTTAGGGTTATGCAATGAAGGGGAGTATGAGCAGTCCTTCCCCAATCATCACAGTCACACCTATGACCAGATCCTCTAGTGGGCGAGAAGGAACACAAGTATGGCTCCACATGTAGCTAAAAGGCGGCGCTGGATGAATTTTCTTTACTCCTGAAGCTTTGTGTCTGAAATTTTTGACCAAGTTTCTCTGAATTCAGTTATCTCTGAAACTAGTCAATTATGTGTCATGTAGCAGACTATGTTCATCAGTCAAATTTTGTTTGTCAATTATCTAGTGTTAGTCAATTATATTTGATGTAGCAGAACTGATGAAGGGTTTAATTGAATTTGTCTAGTCAAGTCTTGTGTTGAAGTGGCGCCAAGCTTCTGGCATTCTCAGTGACAAGAGAGTGCCACAAAAGCTAAAAGGCAAGTTCTACAGGACGGCGGTTCGACTCGCAATGTTGTATGGCGCTGAGTGTTGGCCGACTAAAAGGCGACATGTTCAATAGTTAGATGTGGCGGAAATGCGTATGTTGAGATGGATGTGTGGCCACACGAGGAAGGATCGAGTCCGGAATGATGATATATGAGATAGAGTTGGGGTAGCACCAATTGAAGAGAAGCTTGTCCAACATCGTCTGAGATGGTTTGGGCATATTCAGCGCAGACCTCCAGAAGGTGCATAGTGGACGGCTAAAGCGTGCGGAGAATGTCAAGAGAGGGCGAGGTAGACCGAATTTGACATGGGAGGAGTCCGTTAAGAGAGACCTGAAGGATTGGAGTATCACCAAAGAGCTAGCTATGGACAGGGGTACGTGGAAGCTTGCTATCCATGTGCCAGAGCCATGAGTTGGTTGCGAGATCTTATGGGTTTCACCTCTAGCCTACCCCAACTTGTTTGGGACTAAAGGCTTTGTTGTTGTTGTTGTTGTTGAAGTCTTGTGTTGTTAGTCGATTATCTCTGATGTACCAGAAATGATGAATGTGGTTGTGTACTTGCAATCCAATCTTCTGTTGCACTAGTCGAATATGTGCATCTTGGTCCAACAACATGACAGAAACTGAAAATTAGCTTGCCGGGTTCCAGTTATATTTGTTCAAAAATTAAAGAGTGACATCTTTGTCCAATAACATGAATCAAGCATAGAAAATCCAGAACTGCATAATACAATACAAATGTAGGTAACATAGTGCATAGCACAACACAAATATAGGTAGCTTGTTACATACCACTAACATAGGTAGCATAGTGCATAAGATTAGTTCACATCAAACAAATAAGCATCAGTCTTACCAGCCTCACCAATACTTAAATAGAGAGAGAGAGAGGAGAGAGAGATAATGTAGAGTAACTCTGAACCACTGAGCTCAATGACATCATCCTCTTCACAAATCCCCTTGATCTTCTTCAGCTTACCCTTGTGAATTTCACCCACTCTAAGTAGGCCAGCAATGGCATACTCTGGCTTCTTATCCTTCTTGAGCTCATACCTCTCCTTCATCATAGTGTTGAGCTCATCCATAGCAAAAGCTAGCTCTTTTTTATCCTTTTCAGGTCATGGATCTCCCTCTTCACGAGATTCAACTCCTTCTTGAGCACATCTCTATCCTCTTTCATCTCATGATTCTCCTTCTTTGTGTCCTTGATCACTTCTCCTTGAACAACATGAATGGCCTTGAGATCACTGATCACAAATTGCTTGTTCTCTAGCTTCTTCTATAGGGCTACAGAGTCCTTTGACACCATTTTCTGGTAATTCTCTTGTTACACCTTTTACATTGTCTCACTCAGTAGCTTGTTCACATCACTAACTAGATTTTTGTACTAACTGTCCAACTGCTCAATCTTGTCTTTGAGCTTGAGCACTTGATCTGCATGACCAAGCCCTTCCCGAGTTCTAGCACCCATGTTCTTCATACTTTCCCCAGAGCTTGTGAAGTGCCTTTTTCACGGATTCGAGATACTCCTGGTCAATCCAATGAGTAAAACCACAGTTACCCACCTGCAATAGCAAACAATTGAAAGGATTTTAATAGTTAATCATGAAAAAACTAGCAATTACATAACTGAGCTACAATGTTCCACAAACACTACAGTGCATAATTGATCTGTGTTCCACAAACACTACTTAGCAGCCAAAAATGCATAACTATAACATGTCCAAATAGAGCACAACATAACTGAATTATTCCATAAAAAATGTGCAGCGCATAACTGAAATATACAGTAGGCATTGGCACACAATGCTAAGTCCAGCTTATATAGCTTAACTCACAGACAACATCCAAATATACCACAACAAAGTTAACACACAACACTAGCTCTAGCTTATACTAGTCATAGACAACACTAACTGAACAAGCATCTCCAAAACTACACAGTTTACAAAAACTGTAAACACATCAAAGATTACTAAAGATGAAAAATAGAAGGATTAAAAGATAGGAAAATTGTGCTTACTTCTTGACCATATCCATATAATCTTCTTCTAGCGAGGCTGCCTTCAACTGCTACCAATTTGTTGGCAATTTTCTGCTAGTAGCAATGGATAGGGGCCTCCTCATTCCCCACAAAGCTCTCAAAGTCAGAGTATTCTATGGTGATAGGGCCTACATTCAGGTCAAAATGAATGAAGAATGGTCAAATCGACTGGATTTGGTCCAAATCGCCCCCAATTGAAAGATCCCCAAATCCCACCAAGAATCATAACCCTAGCCTGTGAGATCAAGTACATAGGGTGCTTACATTCGAGTCACTCCTCTATGGAGTCCTCACTTCTCTCTCCATTATTCTAGGACATCATTGTGATGGCGGCGTCTCGGAGGTCGCAACAGATGAATACAGAAGAGCGCACGAGAGAGCGAGAGCGAGAGTGAGCGAGAGGTGTGAGAGAGAGCACGTGGTGATTCCCTAAAGGGAAACGTTTCGACCGAGTCGGTCTCGACCGACCGTTAATAAGTTGCCATCACATTTGTCGCCACATGGGGGGTTTGCAACTTCAAAATGTGCTATAAAAAATACTCGACACTTGTTTCCACTGTGAATTCTTTGTGCGGTGATCTTTGCCATGAATTATAAAGTGGAGGTTTTCTGCTAATGGGGCAACTATTGTGTTGTTTCTTTGCATTTCACTCTGGTTTATGATGACGGTTGATATTTTCTAGTCTATATCTTTTTTAGAATAAAGGCGCAAGAAGTGTCCAACTTTAAATTAATAAAACCAACAAATCAGGAAGCATCCAACACAAACCAACACAGACAAGTTTGAAGTTCTGGTCTCTATCTCTCTCTATCCCTCTCTAATATTAATAATTTTCTTCCTTTTTTCTCGTCCTATCCTCCATGACCCTATCCATCAGCTCATTCTTGTTTCCGTTCACCCACAATCGCAACTAAACAACCGCCCCATGGCCCCACCTGTCCAGACCTTCTCGAGCACCTTCGGTTCTCTCTCCTACCGTATCATGCCCTCTTACCGTCTTCACGCCACCTTCCATTGCTAGATGTTGCTGCCCTCCCCCTCCTCTTCCTACAACGGCTTCCATACACATGATCTCATCCCTCTCCAACCCAAGCAATGTAGCGTTGGTCTCGCACCATCCCTCTACCTCCATGCTGCCGTCTGTTGTTCGATCGATGGGTGCCACCGTGACAATCACATCTCCTACCTCTGTACCTTAGGTTTGGTGCCTGACGATGAGGTTCAGGAAGGCGTGTACAGGAGTGACTGAGAGGGGCACGAGGTGGCAGGATCCGGGGAGCCTTTCAAGGGGATGAGGAGGAGCTCGTGAATTCCAGGCTCAGTCTGCCTGACCAACTCATTGCCACACTCGCGAAATGTGGAACCATGGGTGTGTGATGCACTAGGGTGTCCACCAAAGTCCTCCTAGCTTGATCCACTGGCACCCAGAGCTTACGCACGAGGAGCAAGACACTGGGTCTAGTGAGTTAGAATCATAATTGAAAAGTCCCTAGTGTGTCTGACAAGAACTCCTTGTTACTATCATACTAGATGGAGGATGGATGATCTTTATGCAACAAAAACTATTTTATCTTTTGTTCAAGGTTGTAATCAGGCCATCCCGATCTCATCAAACACAAATGATGCCTCTACTGATCCCGACAAACACAAAAGGCATGTTTTGCTTGTCGTTACTCCATGTTGGTCCGTGTGTTGTTGTTGTTAGGGAAACTCCTACGCGCCGACGCAAATAGGAGCAGATTTTGTATGTTTTTTTGTCCGTCTGGGTTAGCGTATTGGGCGGCGTCCGCCCCCATCCGCGTTTAGGTGGTCAATGTGCCCAATGTGATGATGCATTTTCGTCCGCGCGATTAGTATGCAGCCATATATTTGTACCTTTTTTGCAGACATATCAAAAACCTTGCTCGCATAATTCATAACCAAATAAAAATATCATAGTTTACAAACCAAATGAAATTTAATTGTCACAAAGACATTTGAAAGAAAAGAGTTGATACATCTATTGGTTGCCAAGGTGAGCCCACATATACTCAACCAAATCATCTTGTAGTTGATTGTGAGTTGCCTAATCACACATTTCATGATGAAATTGGGTAAACTTTGAAAATTTTGTCACTCCTCTATGCTTAGGCACAACATTTTCACCCTAAAATTGTAACCGCTGGTCGAAGATTTCATCCTCCCGCTCATCCTCTACGATCATGTTGTGCATGATCACACAAGTAGTCATCACCTTCCACAACTTCTTGGTGCTCCAAGTTCTAGCAGGATACCGAGCGATGCCCCATCAAGATTGAAGAACACCAAAAGCATGCTCCACATCTTTCCTAGCACTCTCTTGTGCTTGAGAAAATCTCTGCCTCTTCTCTCCTATCGGGTTGGGAATTGTCTTCACAAGGGTAGTCCACTGAGGATAGATACCATCAGCTAGGCAGTATCCTTTGCTGTAGTGGTGGCCATTGATCTCAACATTGACCTCTAGGAAGTTGCCTTCTGCAAGCCTTCTAAACACCGGAGAACACTGAAAGCACATTGATGACATTGTGAAAGCCGGCCATGCCGAAAAAAGAGTGTCAAATCCAGATATCTTCTGAAGCCATGGCCTCAAATATGATAGTACAAGCTTTCATGTGCCCTTATACTGCCCATGCCAAGCAGATGGACAGTTCTTCCACTTCCAGTGCATACAATTTATGCTAACAAGCATCCCCGGAAAGCCCTTATCTGCATTGATCACCAACAATTGGGTTGTATCTGCAGCAGTTGGCTCTCTCAAGTACATCAGGCCAAACATTGCTACCATAGCCTTGTCGAACACGTACATGAATTCTAGGCATGTGGACTCACTCATGCGGACATAGTCACCAAAAAGATAACTAAGTATTCCGTATGCAAGCATCTATATAGTTGTAGTCCATTTCTGATAAGAGGAGAAGCCAACCTTTCCCAAGTCATCCTCCTTGCATACGAAATGATCATTGTATGCCACCACCCCTTCCCGAATACGATTGAACACATGTCTAGGCATCCGGAAGCGGCACCGGAACAACATGTGTTTGAAGAGTCGGGAAGAGTACATGAAGTAGTCTTCCCAGAGTAGTTAGTGGCCTCTCTCTCTCTCTCTCTCTCTCTCTCTCTCTCTCTCTCTCTCTTTGTTGCGATTCAATGCTGGAGCATGCCCGGGATCAAGCCCCAAAACACCGGTTGTTGCCTAGCAATGTGTTCATGGACGACCAAAGTAGCAACCACAAACTCCTCATCGTCTGAATCGCAAATGAAGTTGTTGAAAAAGTACTTACCGCCACTATCTATTTGTACCTTGCGAGCGAAACATCGAACACCTTACGAGCATGGTGAAAAAAGTCGACCGGTGAAGAGCCCCGCGCCTCTCCCAAACCAGGCAGCAGGCCTGTCGGCATGAAGGCGACTGTGGCGAGGACCGTCAAGCAAGGATGGCGGGCTTGGAGCGTTGCCGATGGCGACAGGAGTGGTGTGGTCGTGGGGGTGCTACAATGACGGCGAAAATAGGCCACTAATGCCGGCAAGAGCAGACATCGGGTGTGGCGTGCTACTGGGGGAGGTATGTGGGTGCGGGGGCGGTCTGGTAGCGTCCAACCGGACAGAACTGTGCGATGGCGGCGAGGGTGAGGTGGACAGGTGTCTTGGTTGTGGATGGAATAGGGGGGGAATGGTCAATGTGCCACCAACTAGCGGGCCAGGTGGAGGACAAGGGCGGGCGTCGCGCGCGTCCACGTCGACGCAAACTCGACCCAATTTTGAGCCTCAAATGGGTCATCCGCGGACAAAAAGCGAACGCTCGTCCGTTTGAGTAGGCACGTTGGGCCGCGATTTATCTCTGTTTTGACCCAAACTAGACCATGACGGCGCGCGTTGCTGCACCCTTCTATTTTTCCTATAGAATGATAGGAATATATTAAATATATGGATGCATGAGAGAATTGAACTCCTATTTTTGGTGAAACACTTGAATTTCTTATCAGTTTCATTTAGTCCAACCAATTATTGACCATTTTATGTGACTATTCTTCTATATTTGTCAAGCTATCTTGTCACCAACCATGCCGCAACCACGTCAGAGGTCACTAACATGTATTAAAATATATATTGCAAAGATAATGCGTTCACATGGTATAGAACAACTTCAGATTCAGCTAGCTATCTCACAATTAAGAACAATAGCTATGTTTTTTCACATGATTCATGCATCTTAAAATACTCCCAACAAAAAGTTCAAGTGCACACATAGCAACTGAAACAATACTGAAAGATCTCGTAGTAAATTTATGAACTCCCATACATTGAATCTGCTCAACATGAGACAAAAATAAATATTGCGAATCTTTGCATGTCTTTTAACTTTATACAACCTTAAGTGAACGTCTCACAAAGAGATATAAGAGCATGATTGTAATGGTTTATCTTGTAAATAACTGCCAACATTCTCTAAAAAGGAAATATAAGAGCCAAGAAATTTTTCACAACAGAAAGTGGAAAAAGACGCAAAGAACATAAGCGGGATTACTGTTGCTACATCCTGCAAGCATGGTTAGATATTTTGTACATGATCCACGTCTCGGTTGTCTCGAAAAGAAAAACTTGGATAAGGGAGTACACCTACACCCAGGATTAGGAAATCCGGTCTTCTATTTGCAATTATGTAATTTCTCTAGTGTCAATTCCAATTCGAAGCTTTAGTTTTGACTGAGACTGATGAGGTAATATTTGGAGGTTGCATTGCCTATGAATAAATGCCTAGTGAGCCAAAAACAAAGTTCCACTTTTCTACAACATCACGTCAAACAATGGCAGCCTAGAAAGATAAGATTAGAGTGAAAGAAGGAAGCTACTAATAGTAGAAAGATGCATAAAGATACAGAGAAAGAAAAGGACAAGCAATCAAACAACTTTTATCCTGAACATTTTCAGCTTGGATAACCTCTGTGCAACCTGTGAACTAAAAAAATAGGGTTATGTCATTTTCCTCAATTTAGCAAAGATACTTTGCATTCAAAACAATATGTTTTACTGTGCAAAGTAAGGTTGATTACCTCAAGCATAAGTCATGTTCCAATGTTGGGATAATCCCAATGATCACAGACCTGGAGAAACACATAACGAATTTAACAATGTTGACTTTGGCTTGGGTATTCCTCAAGGATTCCCATGCCTGTTCCTACAAAATTTCGTAACATCAAACCATTATTGACCCGTAAAATGTAAAACAATTGATCATTATGGTTCTGCATCACTTTTGTACATTTTCTCTGGTTGTAACATCTAATTTATCCATGATTTAGTTGACCACCAGAATCTACATGAAAATAGTTGGTTGTCTGAAAGCTACATATAGCATATGTCAAGGTTTGTTAAGACGTAATACACCCAGCAATCTGTTTATACATGGATTCGAAACTTGAACCAAACCAGATTGCTTAGCACACACATGAATTGAAAATCTGAATGCTACATACCGCGGTCAAGTTTGCTAAGCCAAAAAACACCCTACAATATTTGTAACTAAGTAACACCACACCTGCAATTTTGTGGTACGAAATATAAATTCTCCAAAAACTAATTGGCCATATTATATATAGTACTATTTTTGTCATGCAAGGACTAATGAGCTAAATATTGCAGGTTCACGTTCACCAGTATGACATGGATTCTCCTACTATAAAGTAGGAATTACTTATATACTACTCCCTCCGTCCCAAAATAAGTGAGTCGACTTTGTACTAACTTTAAACTAAAGCTAGTACAAAATTGAGTCACTTATTTTGGGACGGAGGGAGTATAACATACGAATACAAATTTGTCTTGTTTTACGCTTCCACAAATTGGTTAGTTTTTCTACCTCTTGTGTCATTTTACAAATCAGCTACTGTATCAAGCAGATATATTTGCATCGAGTGATCTTTTTGTGAGATTAGTTTCAGTTCATCTCCTTTCAATTTATTTTTTGCACAATCATGATATTAATTAAACTTCTCCATGATGTAGCACCAAATCATGGATAAATGGGAGACAAAATCTGAGTAGCAGTGTTTGCTGCTCAATTATCCGCCCACTATAAACACTAAGTATCCTGACATTTATCACTCGAGCACAACTGAGATAAAAAAATTAGGATAATAAGTAGCCGATGAAGTAGACACATTCACACAGTATGTGCAGGACATACATTGGTTGTTGAATCTAGAGACGGGAGGACCACGATGGCGAGAGAGAAGTGACGGTTGAATAGGTGAATTAAAATAAAGCACAAACAGAGAGAATAAAGAAACTCACGAGGAACTTGTAGTGTCTATCTCGCCATATGAGTTGCGTATTGCCAGCGGCGGCACGAGGGAATCAGCAAAAACGAGAGAAACTGCGTAAACATGACCGTAATAGCGCCGCGTGCTCCTCTTTTACTGAACCCTAGTACCACGGATTCCAAGCGCGGCCTCAGAGTTTTTTTCGTCTCCTTTGTCATCGATGTCAAAAATCTTCATCCGCAACCGAAGAAGTAGGGAAGACATGGAAGAAGGTGGACAGAACGAGGAAGATAGATGCAGCGGCATACCTAAGAGTGGAGCTAGCTTCCATCAGTGCCCCACAGTGGCAGTCGCGGTGAACCTATGGCCGACGCTGCCGTAAAAGACAAAACTTGATGTCAAGAGGAATGATGCGGCGTCGCTTGCTTCGCCGGGGAGGGGCCACGGAGGAGAGGATCTGCCGCCGCCGCGCACTTAGGATTCAGGTCATGGATGAGAGGGCAAGGGAGGGGCGCAGACGCAGAAGGGGATGAGTCGTGACTCGTGGGGTGGAGCATGGAGCGGTCACTCAGCTTTAACGGGTCCGCGTATGTACCTGTAACCCGAGTAAGCCAGAATCTGCAGATTTTGTTACAAGAGCAGCTGCCCAATTGACGACGCGCCCGACCCGTAAATCTATCTACTGCGGGAAGTGCTGCCAATCGGATGGCCAGGGATGTTCAAAAGCTTGATCGGATAGCTGAAA
Source organism: Triticum aestivum (assembly GCF_018294505.1). Lineage (NCBI taxonomy): Eukaryota > Viridiplantae > Streptophyta > Magnoliopsida > Poales > Poaceae > Triticum > Triticum aestivum. The sequence goes on from NC_057803.1 coordinate 499,816,592, forward strand.
AGGCAGAATGTCTGAGGAGGCTCCAAAGGTGCACAGTTATAATGTTTTAAAATGGACTCGCACGGACAGAATGCGTCGGCGCGTTGGAGTTGCTATTACTCCGGGTTAGTTGATAATGTTATTTCTTCATGTTCAACTTTTAATATTCATTTGAACTAATTATATAAGGTTAGATATCTTCACCTAGATCAATTGACTTGAGAGTTGAGATCATGTCACATGCCCCGAACTAGCGTCCAAACAACTATGTCCTCAACCGATCCGTATTTTCTGTCATCATGCCACATGTCCCGCAGTCCAATTCCTAGTTCCGGGCCAACCCTGATTCATGACAAGAGGCGTTTCCTCCGTAGCGAAGCATACGGAGTTTGCAGGTCAAAACCAACCACATTTCAAAGATAAGAAACAGAAAACTAGTCGAACGATGCTAAAGCGTCGCTAGCAATGTTCGAAAAAGAAATCGGATAACTTTTAGAACTTCTACACGTGATCTGCACAGCCTTTACATGGGCATGGGCGTTTCCACCCGGCATGCAGTTCAAATGCCAAGTCCAACATTTTCTATATGAATGAACTGAACGTCGCCTGCTTTAGCCTTTAGGTGAGAAATGCTTTCTTTTTTCCTTACGAAGATGGAAGGATCACACCTTCGTTATCATGCGGTGCACGAAACCATTGGAATACATGGGGAAACTAAACTGCAAAGAAAGAAATCATCCTCTGAGTATGCACCACCGCATCCGAATGCTTTACGTGATCTCGAAATGGAGAATAGCATGATTGGGTGCGTCCCATATCCCAGCACTCGATGGAAATCTACCCGCGGGATGAGAAATCGAAGGCAATGCGACGGGTAGGCTTTTTCTTCGTGTAAAGCGTTCCATCGCGGGTGCGTCCCATCATTAGCCGGTTGGAATTAAACGGCTAGTAGGAGTATCTGGTTCCATCTTCCATGCATGCATATGGTTGGTTGTGGTTGGTCCTGGCCTGGTTTATCTCTACCGTTTCATTTGGTTTTGGGACGGCGCGAAAGATGGTCGTCGATTCGGTCGCATGCGTCCGATGCCTGGATCTGGGTCTGGATGGCCTGGGCCCCACCTGGCCACCTGTCACGTTGGCCGCGATTGAGTTGGGTCGATATTTGGCCTGGCGCTGTGGCACATGTGTATCATCGTGTTGAACACGCTGCCTAGGAAGCGGCAGAAGGGCTCGGAGGATCAGAGGAGTCGGCGGTGCCAGTTGTCGGAGCGGCCGGCTGGTCGGTCTCCGCTTGGTCGCCTCCGGCGGCAGCTGGCTTAGTTGGGCGCGGCTCGTTGCTGGAGGCGCGGTCGAGCTGAGGCTGGCCATCCGCTCCGACCTCTGGCGCCTTCCTCCTCCGCCTCGCCTTCTTCCTTATCGCTGGAGTCGATCACATCCGTCGAGTCTTCGCCGTCTTCCGGATTCAGCCCGAACCATTTCGGCGGCGTCTCGGTGCCGTCTTCAACCCGCTCCGGGACGAAGACGCTGGTGTCGGTGTACTCGGCGATTGACGCCGCGCGCTTGACGAGATCGTCTTCCACGGTCGCCAACTCCTCCTGAGCCTCCAGCCGGAACGTGGCTAGCTGGGCCAGACTCAGCCCAGGGTACCACGCCTTGACGAACTCCAAGGCCCGGCACGCTCCAGCCCGGGCCGAAGAGCCCTTCCAGGCCTCAAGACGGTCGGCCGCTACCTCCAGCCAGTCGGTAGTCCGACTGGGAGTACGCGGTGCCGGCATGTCTGGCCACAGGGTGGCGATCGCCTGGGCGCCGACACGCTGAAGCCGGCGCAACATCCGGTGGGCCGGCCGAAGGCGGGCCTCGATGCTCAGGATCTGCTCATTAAGGGTCCGGGGGGAGTTGGCGGCGATCTGCGCACCGTCCGCTCTCCGTCCTTCACGATCAACCTCGATGGCCTGGTTGGCGGCGTTCGAGTGGCTGGGGAAGAAGTCTGCCGAGACAGAAGCGAAGAACAAATTAAAGGCTAGAAGCCGGCTTGACCAACAGCCGACAGGTTAAGGAAGAAAAACAAAAGAGGGGAGGCTCACCATCGACGATATCCTCGAGCTCGTGGAAGCCGGAAGTCAGTATCGCCTCCTTATCAGTCCAGGAGGAGCGTTCGGCCGCAAACTCAGCAAGGAGGAAGGTATCCCTGTCCTCCGCCTCCTTCCGGGTCTTCTGTAGGAGCTCCTTCTGCTCTGCCAGTTGCGTGGCCAGCCGGTTGCGCTCTTCAGCCAGCTTGCCGCACTCCTCCTCCTTAGCGCACAGCACGGTGTTGGCTTCGCCCAGCTACTGCTGCAAGGTAGCGTTGGCTTCTGCGGAAAAAAAAGAAAGCAAGGTGTTAGTCGCCAAACAGAAAAAAGAATAGTGGCCGGGGAGATCCGGCCCGACTGCTCAGCAGTCGGCCCGAATCTCGGGGACTACAGCCCGCGGGTGCGCCAGCGCGCCCCCGCAGAGAAAGAAGAGGACTTACACCGGCTTTCCGACAAGTCGGCGGTCCGTTGAGCCAGCTCCTGGACGTTGGAGTTGAAGGCGGTCACGCGAAGATTGTGGTAATCCTGTAACAAAAATTTCGGATAAATGTTAAGTGTTTGGAACTCGCTGATTAGAGTTCCGAGCCGCCTGCTCAGCAGCCGACCCGGAACTCGGTGACTATACCCAGCGGGTGCGCTGGCGCGCCCCCACCAAGAATCACAAGAAACAGGAACAAGGAAGAAGGAAACGTACCCGGATGGCCTCTCGCGACGCCAGATGCGCCTTGTTGCAGTTCCTGATGGCTTCGCCCTCGGCTCGGATCTTGGCTTGGACGTCCAAAAGCGCCCGGTTCAACGGGCCCGTCCTGCCTCCCCGCACCCATCCAGTGGGCGCGGCGCTCGTCGCCTCGGTGTCGGGGATCGAGGAGCTCGCGGCGCCAGTCTCCAGCGGGCGTGGCACCGAGGCCGCCTTCGCAAGACGGTGGCGCGTCGGTGTGCCGACCTCGAGAGCCAGGCCCGTCGCCACCTCGTCTTCAGTTGGCGGCACTAGCAGGTCCGCTGGCTGCCCGCCTGTCGCGCTCCCGGACGGCGGCGGTGGCGGCACGATTACGTCCGGCGCGACGGTGTCGCCGCCGTCCCTCTCCATGATCCGGTTCTCGTCGTTGACTTCCCCAGTCTGCGCCGTGAACTCCGGTGGTGGCGGTGCAGAGTTCAAAGGGATGACGAACACCGCCGACTGGCGGTGTGCGGCTTCTTCAGCACGCTTCTTCTCCGCGTCAGCGGCCTCGGCTTCCGCCAGCTTCTTCTGGGCGGCGGCCTCCGCCTTGTCGGCTTCCGCCTTCTTCAGGCGGGCGGCTTCCCGCTCCTCGCGCGCCTCCCGCGTGTTCCGCTCCGTCGCCTCCCGGAGATCGGCGGCCGGATCAATCCGCCGGGTGGTGGAGGAGGTCTCCGCCGACTTCATGACGGAGCCGGCGGCCAACTTCTCGAGAGAGAGCGGGGCCCTAAAGTCAAGAATGTAAAGCAAAGGAATTTCAGACAGAGTCAATGAAGAAAAATTGAAGGTGCAAAGGAAGGTGGCACTTACGCAGAAACCAGTTGCGGCGTCTTCACCTCCTTGCGGAAGCGGTTGACCTTCGCGGCCGCCTCATCTCGCTTGGTTGCCGCGGCCGAGCCCTTGGGTTTCTTCGGCCAGCTGCCGAACAAGCTCGGCGCGGCCCTACGTTTTTTGCGGCGCCTTGGGTGTCCGGCGCAGCAGAGGAGCTCGCGCCTGGCTGGCCGGCTCCTGGCTGTTGGCGCGGAGCGACTTCCCCCGCCTCATCATCAGGCCAATCCTCGAAGCTGGCTACGAGCCTCGGGCCGCCTGCTTCGCCGCCTCCTCCCTCGGCGTCATCCTCCAAGGCCGCCGCCCCCATGTCCGGGTCTTCAACGTCGCTCTCTGCCCGGTCAGGGAGGAATTCGCGGTTCGGCCCCGCGTTGCCGGCTGCTGGCTGGAGGAGAGGGCTCCGTTCAAAGGCCGACTGGTCAGGCCGGACAAGACGAACTTGGCAACAAAGAATCAGAGAAAGAAGAAAAAGAAGACAACTTACAAGAGGCGGAGGGTTGGCGCGTGAATATGGCTCCTTGCCGAACCGTCACTCTTCCGCGAGCTCGCAGTTCGCAAGATAGTTCACCATGTAGGGTACCTCTTCGTGAGGCATCTCCTTGGTGCACAGCCGACTCGGGTCCCGATGCCCGCTCATCTGGCAGATCGTGTGGGGGTGGCTCTGGAGCGGGAGCACTCGGCGCGCCACGAAGGCGGCCAGCAAATCAGGCTCGGTCAGGCCCTCCGACTGCGTCAGCACCCGGAGTTGCGCGATGGCGGCGGCTCCAGTAGGCGTCAGTGTCCTGGCCCGGTACAACCAGTTGGGCTGCCTTCTAGCTGGCGGGCTGGCTGCGTAAGCCGGCAAGTTGACCCAGTCGCCCTCCGCGAAGACGCTCTTCACGTAGAAGTACGACCGCTGCCACATCTTCACCGACTTTATCAGTGTGATGGGGGGAAACGGGTTGTCGGCCCCCGACCTCCGCACCGCGATGAACGTGCCGCACTGGGCCGGCACACCTGCGACGTGGGTGCCGAGCTTGGAGTAGAAGAACTCCCCCCAGAGCTCGATGGTGGGGAGGACGCCGAGGAAGCCTTCGCACAAGGTGACGAAGGCGGATAGCAGCACCACTGTGTTGGGGGTGAGGTGGTGCGGCTGGAGACCGTAGAATTCAAGAAAGGAGCGGAAGAAGCCGCTCGCCGGCAAGCCGAGGCCGCGCAGGCAGTGCGAGCGGAAGACGACCCGCTCGCCCTCCTCCGGCGCCGGCAAAAATTTCCCTCCTCGGCGCGAGGCGGACCCTCACATGGTCCTCGCTAGGGAGCCGCCGCGTTTGGCGGAGGAAGCTGATGTGGTCATCATGGACCTCGGAGCCATCCCATGCTCCGGAGCGCACCGCGGGGGGTGTGGCGGTGGAGGAGGAGCTCATCGGGAACGAATCACCGCGGCGCTCAGCGTAGCTTGGGGCGCAGCGGCGAGAGGAAGAAGAAAGAGGAAGCGGTGAGGAGGAGGGGCGCGCGTGCGCTGCCGCTCCCCCTCCTCCACCTACTTATAGGCCTATGGGCTGCGAAGCCGAGGGGGCGGACGTGGGATTTACTGCGCCCACTATCCCACGCCCCACGATTTATCACGCAAGTTACTGCGTGCGCTAACTTTACGGGAACCTCAACCGCCCGCCGCGGCCGCAGCGGATCCGCTCGCGTGCCAAGGCGTGGTAGTGGCGGGCCTCGCCAGCAGGCGCGTCCCGTCACCCGCGTGGGTGGGCAGACTGGCACGGCTGCTCGTCGCCACGTGACAGACCCGAGGTGGGCGGCGGCCTGAAAGCCTGGCTGGTACGCCACCTTGATCCCGCCGAGGCATTAGAAAATTTTGGACAAGTTAGATCGGCGAGTCCAACTACTACCAGTCGGCCTGGCAGAAGTCGAACAAGTTTCCCCCTCAAGCGCTCGGAGAAAGAAACTGCTGAGGCCCCTCGACTGATCATCCGCGGCGCCTCACCAGCTTCGGAGACTACTGTCAAAGTAATGGGCCACAGGTAGGCTAACCCGAGGCCCAGAACCTTTCAAGACATCGGGGCAGACTGCGCCCCTCAAGATGCCAAGATGAAGAGCCGTCTTCTGGGAGCCGACTGGAGGAACAGTCGGCTGCCCGTATACGGCCGAGTCCTAGAGGCAAGGCCAAGACGGGCCGACTCCTGCTCGGCGGCTTCCAGAGAAGTCGGCCCTGAGGAGTCGGCCCGCGGCACCAGCAAAGCCCGTACCCTCATCAAGAGGGACGGGACTGGGAATGGCTACAGCATAGCCCATCCCCTCCCCCTTTCCAGGGGCTGGCGTGGCTACAGTACGTTGTACGGCGGAGATCTCCGCCCGGTGCAGCACTGTTGCCATGCCATCCCTGACATCATCACAGGCAGACGGAGTCTTGCTCCCACGACGGCCTGTCGGTACGGTCCAAGGACGACGGGGTCCACCAGTCAGTGAGAGCCCGAAAAACGGCAATGATCCCACCAGTCGGACCCGAGGGAGGTCGGCCCCCAGGAGTCAGCCCGCCCCTTCCTCGGAACCCACTCGCCATTAACCAGACGAGACGCGGAGTGGCTACAGCAATCACCCGCCACGCGGCGGGGCTGTAGCCACAACCTCATGACCAAGCCTGCGTCATTAGAGACGCGGCAACAATGATCCACAGCCGGCAGGACCCGCGAGCGGCGGGGGCGGCCTGTCGGCTCCGTACCAGACCAGTCGGCGGGGCCCACTCGGCGGCGGGCCCCAGCAGTCGGCGGAGAAGCCGGCGACCAGAGAGACTGACAGCCGGGCCCTACGCCCGGCCGAATTACCATTGTACCCCTAGGGGGTAGGCCTATATAAACCTCCCAGGGCACCCATGCAAAGGGTTCCGAACCTGTTAGAATTAGACCAGATCATAGAGGAAGGAGAGAGCTAGCCCTGCCTTCTCCTACCTCTAGCATACAGCTCAAGGAGCGCCTTTGTATTCATTTGTGCCTTAGTGATCATGCGGAGACCCCGCAGAGCAGGACTAGGGGTGTTATCTCCTAGGAGAGCCCCGAACCTGGGTAAAGTACGCCGGCGTTTGTGTCTATGCCTCATCCCGCTTCCGGGCACCAGCGACGTTCTACTCGCTCCCACCATGATAAGCCATTTTTTGGCATATGTCGCACCCAACCCCCGACAATTATCATTGTGAGTTCCCTTGTTTCATCTCCTTGACGGTGCTAAGCAGTCTGAGGTCACAATAATTTTCTTCTTATGTTCATGTCATAAGCTAGCACCATTGCTTCTCTGCAAGCACACGCCTCTAAGGCAACTGGATAAGTTATGCCTTTGTAAACCATAGCTGGCGCTCCCTGCTATGCACCTTGTTCGTCCCAGCAAACCGCTCCTATGTTTTGATGATTTTGTCATAGATCCATCAACATTCTTCTTCATAAGGCTTTGCGGTCAGTGGCGGAGGCAGTATCAGGGAGAGTCTATGGGTCAGTTCTTTTGGCAGCTTAAGAAATAAGCTGCCTCCTCCTCGGCTTATCTCATAAGCCGTCTTTCTTATTCATTGGGGCTTCTAAATTAGTTATGGGATAACTAATTTAGAAGTCTAAAAAAATTTAGGAGCACCTTATTTTTTAAGTTGGACAGAGATAGCTTATTTTTTAAACTGTCCAAAAGAACTGGCCCTATATCTCTATCTCGCTTGCTGCGAGACACAAGACCGCGACAACGATCTGGTAGTGGGCCAGCCCAGTCACCATGGGTTTCATCACTCTGAGTCATGTACGTAATTTTTTCCTTTTGTTTATATTTTAGAAAAAACTAAATACATATATTACAAAATAAATTATTTAATATATGAAATTTCAAAAGTGATCATGCTTTTCAAAAAAATCATGTGTCAACTTAAAAATATGTTTATGTCATTTAAAAAATGGTTTTGTACCAGTGAAAAATATATATGTTACATCTTAAAACAATCATGCATGTCAAAATAAAATTTGTGACATTTAAAAATATATTTATACAATGTAAAAAAATATTCACATAGTCTAAAATAATATAATTCAAAAACTTGTTTCAGCGTGTTTTTGAAAAATGTTTAACACGTGTTCGAAAAACGCACAAAACCTGCATTTGTTGTTAATCATGTATTTGAAAATTTTTAACTGCACATAAAAATGTTTTAGATGTATGCGAAAAAGGCACAATGTGTATGAAAAAATAGACATAAAAACATACTCCCTTCGTCTCAAAATAAGTGTCGCTGATTTAGTAAAAAGTTAGTAGAACTTGGTACTAAATCAGCGGTTCTTATTTTGGGATGAAGAGAGTATATTTAAAAAATGTAATCATGTATTTAAAAAATATCAAACATGTATTAAAACTGTTCCTACAACATAGCAAAAATGTCAAAGCGTACGAAAAAGTTTGACATGTGTTTTAAAAAGGAAGAAAATCAAAGAAAGAACGAAAGAAAAAAATCAGAGAAAACCCCGAACAAAACAAACGCTAAAACTGTGGAAACCCCAACAGAAAACAAATACTCGGCTTATCTCATAAGCCGTCTTTCTTATTCATTGGGGCTTCTAAATTAGTTATGGGATAACTAATTTAGAAGTCTAAAAAAATTTAGGAGCACCTTATTTTTTAAGTTGGACAGAGATAGCTTATTTTTTAAACTGTCCAAAAGAACTGGCCCTATATCTCTATCTCGCTTGCTGCGAGACACAAGACCGCGACAACGATCTGGTAGTGGGCCAGCCCAGTCACCATGGGTTTCATCACTCTGAGTCATGTACGTAATTTTTTCCTTTTGTTTATATTTTAGAAAAAAACTAAATACATATATTACAAAATAAATTATTTAATATATGAAATTTCAAAAGTGATCATGCTTTTCAAAAAAATCATGTGTCAACTTAAAAATATGTTTATGTCATTTAAAAAATGGTTTTGTACCAGTGAAAATATATATGTTACATCTTAAAACAATCATGCATGTCAAAATAAAATTTGTGACATTTAAAAATATATTTATACAATGTAAAAAAATATTCACATAGTCTAAAATAATATAATTCAAAAACTTGTTTCAGCGTGTTTTTGAAAAATGTTTAACACGTGTTCGAAAAACGCACAAAACCTGCATTTGTTGTTAATCATGTATTTGAAATTTTTTAACTGCACATAAAAATGTTTTAGATGTATGCGAAAAAGGCACAATGTGTATGAAAAAATAGACATAAAAACATACTCCCTTCGTCTCAAAATAAGTGTCGCTGATTTAGTAAAAAGTTAGTAGAACTTGGTACTAAATCAGCGGTTCTTATTTTGGGATGAAGAGAGTATATTTAAAGAATGTAATCATGTATTTAAAAAATATTAAACATGTATTAAAACTGTTCCTACAACATAGCAAAAATGTCAAAGCGTACGAAAAAGTTTGACATGTGTTTTAAAAAGGAAGAAAATCAAAGAAAGAACGAAAGAAAAAAATCAGAGAAAACCCCGAACAAAACAAACGCTAAAACTGTGGAAACCCCAACAGAAAACAAATACTCGCGCTCAGCTACAGTGCTGGATCAGCCCAATAGCCACCACGTTGTAGACGATTCTTACTTAGAAATCGGTACGAGCGAAACATAGCTCTCGTGGCAGTATCCAGCGACTTGGAGGCCCGCGCTTATACTTGAGATGACGTACAATGACGGTGGTAATCAGCTGAACTTAGCATGATGGCGAGGCGCCTGTATCCAGGTTTCGAACCCACAACCAGATCGTGGTGAGGGCTTTGTTCCAACCACTAGGCTATGCCTCGCTAGTTGAGTGATTGTCCTCGTTTTCTCTTGCTATTTACTCCCTCCGTTCTTAAATCTAGAGGTCTCAAATGAACTATCACATACGGATGTATATAGACATATTTTAAAGTGTAGATTCACTCATTTCGCTCCGTATATAGTCACTTGTTGAAATATCTAAAAAGACAAATATTTAGGAACGGAGAGAGTAGTTCGGTTTTGCTTTTTTTCTTTTTTCTTTTGCTTTTTTTTCTTATCCTTTTCTGTTTCTTCCTTTTGTTTTCTTTAATGTGTTCTTTTTTAAAAATTTATGAACCTTTTTTCTAAATTGATAGACTTTTTTCAAATTTGATGAACTTTTTTCAAGTTCGAAGAACTCCTTTCAACTTTGATGAACTTTTTTAAAATTCAATAAACTTTGTTCAAAATCTATGAACTTTCTTCCAAATTTGATGAATTTTTTTCAAAATCTATGGGGTTTTTTTCAAATCTGATGAACTCATTTTCAAATCCGATGAACTTTTTTGAAAAGTTGATGAACTTTTTTAAAATTCAGTGAACTCCTTTTCAATTTCATGAACTTTTTTGAATACATGAACTTTTTTCTAATTCGTGATGTTTTTTAAATTAGTGAACATTGAAATTTTGTTCACATTTATGCTTGAAAAGAAATCAAGTTTTTCTAAATAGCACGGCTACTGTCTTGTTCTTCAGATGTACGCGCACAAATATTACCACTAAGGCGTTGTGGCAAAAGTGGTCAGCCGCCTGCGCACTGATCTAAATGGCGTTGGTTCAATTTCTCCCGATAGCCATTTTTGGGTGGTTTTTCGTGCTATTTAAATATGCCTTCTATTTATGATGATTACAATGATGATGAAAGTGGGTTTGGAAAAGTGTCAGCTTTAGGTAGTAATGATCCCCATTGAATCTAGTTACAGTGACAAACATGGATTTGAAGAGGTCATGACTTTATTTAGTGTTGGATCCGCTACATTGGAAGATATTTCATTTGATTATGACACAAAGTTGCTATCTATGATAATTATTATGATGACATGTATTGTATAAACAATAATGATAATGATGTCATCATGATTTTCAATTTCAACTTGATTACGTCAATCAAGTATCACATCATAGTTATTTTGTTGAATTTGCTCCCACTACAATTAATGAAAAAAATTGCTTATGTGAAGAGTAACAAAAATTCTATACTTGTGGATCATGAAAAGAATAATTTATGTGATAGTCATATTGTTGAATTTTTTCATGATGCTTCTGAAAATTATTATGAGTGAGAAACATACGAAAGCATAGATTTACTTTTTCCGAGAAGTTGTGTTGTTGGGGATACACATAACAGGTAGGCCCACGAAGGGTCAAAATATCTTAAAGCATGGGGTCCACACAGCATGTGGGTCCAGATAAATTTCATATAGACATACTATCCACTCGGATGACCATCAAGTCACTCGGACGACAACAACCACTCGACCAACTCATTCCACTCGGAGCACCTGATCTCACTCGGATATGCAAAGACCAGCAGTCGACAAGGCACTCGAAGCATCATCTTAGTAGTAGGCTGAGTTATGGTTTTAACGCCCCCACTTTATAACATAGGAGGTGAGGGGGTGGCGCACTCTATACAAGCCACCCCTCACCACTAGACTAGGGGGCTTTTTTCTTCCACCTCTATCTCTTTCTCACCATTTAGCTTGAGGCATGGAGATCCGTTCTCCCCTTTCTCTCTCTCTCAAATACACCATGTAATCTCCGGATATACACGAAGATAAAACAAAGCCTCTCCGGAGCACGAGACGTAGGGCTGTTATCTCTACCGTGAGAGGCCCGAACTCGCTAAAACCACCGTGTCACCCATTTGCATCTCGATAGATCATGCTCCGTTACCCTATACCTTATTATTGTCGGAATCGTTCCCACGACAGTTAGCGCCCACCTTGGGACAGGTGTCTTAGAGACTTGTTGGAGAAGTTGTCGTTTTTCCAATCCCCATCAACATGGTTTCAGGCGAAGGTTTGGCCGAGGGCCATGAGATCCATTTCGGCACGCTCGTGTTCGTCACCGACGACTCCGCTTGGCTCCAAGAAGCTCCACTCGACGTCAAGGCGCTCCCCATCCGCGGGGCAACGCACTTTCGCACGTGCGTCCGTGGTGTTCTCCTACGGCAGCCGTCGACTCAGTATCTGTCGGCTCCTATGATGTCCTCCCTCCCTGTAGCCCACTGGCGCAAGTGTTCCGGTCGATCGAGGCTTCAGCGGTGGGTGAGGCACACGGTGGCTCGCCAGTCGGCCACCCCCCAGGTCGCGGCAATCGAGCCCGACAAAACTCTCTACGGCCTGTTCGACTGGCTCCATAGAGACTGCATCCGAGTGCGACAGCAGTGACCCCGTGGCGGAAGTCTTGATGGTCAATGGACCTTGCAGTCCTCCTGGATTCCCCCGCGGCGACGGTGGCCATGGTGGAGGCGATCCGTCGCGTGTTGACGAGGAGTACCGTTCCGAACCCCTCTCTTCGCTGCAGAGGGAAGAACTTCGCCGCCGGAACATGGATGCACTTCACACTCCTATCGTTGGAGAAACACCCGAGGCCCGAGCCTTGGAGGACTCGCACCTGGCCAACTTGGCTGAGCGCACTCGACGAGCGTGCTCGGCAGCGGATCCCAGAATCCAGTCGACGACAACTTTTTCCGCCTCCAACTCAGGTATATCGAACTCCGATCCAGAATCTCACAGCTGCAGCCCGAATAGCAGAATCAATCCAGCCTTCCCGGTCAGAAGCTGGCAGAGGTTTGATGCATATCAGGGCTTTACTCCAGGCAGCGGGAGAACATAATACAGACGTGTCACAGTCGCGGAATAGGATCCATAGCAGATCTGTTATGGCAGATACAGTCCAGTCGGCTCACATCCCAAGATCGCCCCCGAGGCATGAGAGACGTGGAGACCGGCGAGATCAGTACAGAAACCATGAGCAGTATGATCATCGAATCGATCACGATGATCATCGTCGAGTGCCCACGCCTCCCCCAAGGAGTGGGTCATATGTGCCTCGGCAGCATGATGACAAACGCCCTCAAAGTGGTGGGCGAAGGATTCCAGTCGACCCCAGAGAACCGGGCTTTGATGCGAGATCTATTCTCGTTCAGGGTCTGGTTGACAGAAACAGAGCTCACAGAGAAGGCCCCGACAGAGATCTTCCAACCAGCGGCAGAGTGCATGTCTCAGGTCCAGAGTGCTTCAGCAGAGCCATCAGGGCTGCGATGATTCCTCCCAACTTCAGGTTGGCGACTGGAGTCAGTAAGTTCACTAGTGAGTCCAAGCTTGACACTTGGCTTGAGGACAACCGAGTGGTTGGTCAGATTGGCGGCGGCAATGATGAAGTGGCTATGAAGCACCTTCCTCTGATGTTGGAGGGCTCGGCTAGAGCATGGTTAAATCAGTTAGCACCTGGCAGTATTTATAGCTGGGAAGAACTTGCCCGGGTGTTTGTCAGAACATTCGAAGGAACATGCAAACGGCCAGCAGGGCTAACAGAACTACAATCTTGTGTGCAGAAGCCAAATGAAACTTTGAGGGATTATATCCAGAGATGGATCACGTTGCACCACACGGTGGAGAATGTGTGTAATCACCAAGCAGTTTGTGCCTTCAAAGAAGGTGTCAAATATCGAGAGTTGAATCTAAAGTTCGGTTGGACCGGAGATATGTCTCTGAGTCGAATGATGGAGATTGCACTAAGGATGCCAATGGTGAAGAGGAGGATCGCCTCCGGAGTGGCAAACACAAAACAGTCGCCCACGAAACCGGAGGAGGAAACTCCAGTCGGAAGCAGAAGCGCAAAGCCGAGCCAGCTGCTCCTGGAGAAACCTTGGCTGTGACTCAGGGAAAGTTCAAGGGGAAGCCCAAAGGACCATGGAATCCCAAAAAAATAAAGGATCAAGAGGAAATGATGAGTTGGATTTACCATGCCACATTCACACAAATAAAGATGAAGAGGATGATCTTATTTACCCGAAGCATACCACTCAACAGTGTCAGCTCCTAATCCAGCAGTTCCGAGAGAAACAGCCCAAAGAAAAGGAAAAGGAGTCAGACAAAGTTGAGGACAAAGAGGAAAGTGATGATGGTTACCCCCATGTCAATTCCACTCTGATGATTTTTGCTAATGTTGAGAGCAAAAGTCGACTGAAAGTCATCAACGGAGAGGTAAACATGGTCGCTCCAGCGACACCCAGTTATTTGAAATGGTCTCAGACTGCCATTAAATCCGACCAGTCTGATCACCCGACACACATAGCCACCCCTCGGAGGCAAGGGTTGGTGGTCGACCCAGTCGTCAAAGGCACTCGTTTGACTAAAGTTTTGATGGATGGTGGCAGTGGCCTGAATATACTGTATGCAGAGATGTTGAAAGGAATGGGCATTCCGATGTCCAGACTCAGTGAAAGCAATATGAGTTTCCATGGAGTTATTCTGGGCAAGAAGGCTGAGTCACTCGGCCAGATCGCCCTTGATGTAGTTTTCGGTGATTCCAAAATTACCGCAAAGAAAAGTTGACATTTGAAGTTGTGGATTTCCAGAGTGCTTATCATGCTATTCTGGGCAGGCCAGCTTATGCACGTTTTATGGCTCGACCATGTTACATGTACCTCAAATTGAAGATGCCTGGTCCTAAGGGAGTGATCACTATCACTGGCAATCGAAAGAAGGCAGAAGAGTGCTTCTAGAAGGGCTCAAAGATCGTCGATGCACAGATGGCGACAGTGGAATTGTAGGAGTATCAAAAAAATGCAGATCCGAGTGATTTATTGCGAGCTAAGAAGCCTGCCACAGATTCAGCATTTCAGTTGTCTGGTGAAACGAAGCCGATTCATATTCACCCGATGGATCCCAATGCTGCTCCGACTCACATTTCAACAACACTTGACTCCAAATAGGAAGAAGCGCTCATCCAGTTCCTCTGTGAGAACTGGGACATCTTTGCATGGAAACCTTCTGACATGCCAAGTGTTCCCAGGGGACTGGCTGAGCATCGTTTGCGAGTCGACCCAAAAGTGGAACCAGTCAAAGAACATCTTCGATGGTCCGCCGTATAGAAGAGAAAGGCAATCGGTGAAGAAGTGGCTCGGCTTCTAGCAGCTGAGTTTATCCGAGAGATTTACCACTCCGAGTGGTTAGCTAATGTTGTCATGGTCCCAAAGAAGGACGACTCACTTCGCATGTGCATTGACTTCAAGAATATCAATCGGGCTTGCCCGAAAGATCACTTTCCTCTCCCTCACATCGACCAAATAGTCAACTCGACTGCGGGGTGTGAGCATTTGTCCTTTTTGGACGCTTATTCCGGGTATCATCAGATTCGTCTGTATGGACCCGATGAGATAAAAACAGCTTTCATCACCCCATTTGGGTGCTTCTGTTATGTCACTATGCCATTCGGCTTGAAGAACGCTGGAGCCACATTCATGCGGATGATTCAGAAGTGTTTACTCACTCAGATCAGTCGGAATGTGGAAGCATACATGGATGACATTGTGGTCAAGTCATGTAAATGTTCCGACCTACTGGCTGACCTTGCTGAAACTTTTGCCAACCTCAGAAGGTATGATATCAAGCTTAATCCATCAAAGTGCACGTTCGGAGTTCCAGGTGGAAAATTACTCGGTTTTCTCGTTTCCGAACGAGGGATCGACGCTAACCCAGAGAAAGTGGGTGCCATACTCCGGATGAAACGCCCTGTGCGTGTGCATGATGTCCAGAAGCTTACTGGTTGTTTGGCCGCTCTAAGTCGATTCATTTCTCGCCTTGGTGAAAAGGCACTGCCTCTTTACCGACTGATGAAGAAGTCAGATAAGTTCGAGTAGACTCCTGAAGCTGATGCAGCATTTGCAGAGCTTAAAGCCCTGCTTTCCACCCAGCCGGTGCTTGCTGCCCCAATCAGCAAAGAGCCTTTACTGCTTTACATTGCAGCCACTGGACAAGTCGTCAGTACAGTACTTACGGTCGAGCGGGAAGAAGAAGGAAAAGCTTACAAAGTTCAGCGCCCAGTATATTATGTCTCTGAAGTTTTGACTCCATCGAAGCAAAGATATCCACATTATCAGAAGCTTGTTTATGGGATTTATATGACCACGAAGAAGGTTGCACACTACTTCTCTGACCACTCCATTACAGTCGTTAGCGACGCTGCATTATCAGAGATTCTGAACAACAGAGATGCAACTGGTCGAGTGGCAAAATGGGCGATTGAACTCCTTCCCTTAGATATCAAGTTTGAGGCAAAGAAAGCTATCAAGTCCCAAGCAATAGCAGATTTCCTCGCCGAGTGGATCGAACAGCAACTGCCAACTCAAGTTCACTCGGAGCACTGGACCATGTTCTTTGATGGTTCCAAGATGCTGAATGGTTCCGGTGCTGGGGTGGTACTGGTATCCCCCCGAGGAGACAAGCTCAGATATGTCCTCCAGATTCACTTTGATTCCTCCAATAACGAAGCAGAATATGAAGCACTCTTGTATGGGTTGCGTATGGCCATCTCACTCGGCGTCCGTCGCCTCATGGTCTATGGCGACTCAGATTTGGTAGTCAATCAAGTGATGAAGGAGTGGGACGTCATAAGCCCAACCATGACTGGCTACTGCAACGCGGTGAGGAAGTTGGAAAAGAAGTTTGAGGGGTTAGAGCTCCATCATATACCCCGACTGAAAAATCAAGCAGCCGATGATTTAGCAAAGATAGGTTCCAATAGAGAAGCCATTCCCAGCAATGTGTTTTTGGAGCACATTCACACACCGACAATTCAAGAAGATCCTTTCATTGAAGAGCTCCTGCAGCCTAAGAGTGCCACAGATCCGACTGAAGTCGAAGTCCCAGCCGTGGTCGACCTGATCATGGAGGTTTTGGTCATCACTCCCGACTGGACAGTGCCATACATTGCATATATCCTTAGGAAGGAACTCCCAGAGGATGAAGAAGAAGCTCGACAGATCGTTCGTCGATCCAAAACCTTTACTATGATAAGAGGACAACTATTCAGGGAAAGCACAACCGGAGTCAGCCAGAAATGCGTAACACCAGAAGAAGGTCGAGTGATCCTCAAAGACATCCACTCGGGGACCTGTGGTCACCATGCGTCCTCTCGGACCATTGTGGCTAAAGCATACCGAGCTGGATTTTATTGGCCTCGAGCAAATGAAATGGCGAAGGATATAGTCGACAGATGTGAAGGCTGCCAGTTTTACTCTAATATGTCGCACAAGCCTGCGTTAGCCCCGAAGACCATTCCACTCGTCTGGCCCTTTGCTGTTTGGGGATTGGACATGGTTGGACCACTGAGGACTGGTAGGAGCGGCTTCACTCATGTGCTTGTAACAGTCGACAAGTTTACCAAATGGATTGAAGCCAAGCCTATTAAGAATCTTGAAGCCAGTACTGTCGTCAGCTTCATCAGAGAGTTGACATTCAGATATGGAGTTCCGCACAACATCATCACTGACAATGGATTGAACTTCGATTCTGATGAGTTCAGAACCTTCTGCGCCTCCCAAGGCACACGAGTCGACTATGCTTCAGTCGCCCATCCCCAGTCGAATAGACAAGCAGAAAGAGCAAATGGCCTGATTCTCAAAGGACTGAAACCCCGACTGATGTGAGATCTCAAGCACACAGCGGGCACTGGGTTGATGAACTTCCATCAGTTCTTTGGGGATTGAGGACAACTCCCAATCGGTCGACTGGCCGAACTCCATTCTTTTTGGTCTATGGAGCTGAAGCTGTTCTACCGAGTGACTTGCTTCACAATGCACCATGAGTTGAGCTCTTCTTTGAAGATGAAGCAGAACAAGCTCGGCAAGACGCAGTCGACCTCCTAGAGGAAGAAAGAGAGATGGCCTTGATCCGGTCGACCATTTATCAGCAAGACTTGCGTCGATTCCACGCTAGAAACATGAGATGTCGAGCCTTTCAAGAGGGAGACTTGGTTCTTCGAGTGGATCCGCAGAAACCACACAAGCTCGCCCCTACTTGGGAAGGTCCCTTCATCGTCACCAGAGTTCTCCACAATGGAGCATATCATCTTTACAATATCGAGCATAAGAAAGACGAGCCACGGGCTTGGAATGCAGAGATTCTCCGCCCCTTTTATACTTAAGTACTCATTCGGGTGAGATGTAATAAGAAATACCTTTGTAGTTTGTTTATCAAACACGAGAGCTTTACAGTTTTCTTAAAAGATTGTTGTTGCTTTTGTTTGTTTTTGAAATCCCCCAGTGGGTGACTTTGCTGCGAATCCGTTTCGCCTAAGTTCGAAAAATCCTACCGAGTGGTGAGCAGGCCTCCCACTCGGGGGCTTAGCCGCGAATCCGTTTTGCCTAAGTTTAAAAAATCGTACCGAGTGGTGAGCAAGACTCTCACTCGGGGGCTTAGCCGCGAATCCGTTTCGCCTAAGTTTAAAAAATCCCACCGAGTGGTGAGCAAGCCTCTCACTCGGGGGCTTAGTTGCAGTCCAGTACTCGCCTAAGTTTAAAAAATCCTACCAAGTGGTGAACAACCCTCCCACTCGGGGGCTTAGCTGCAGTCCGGTACTCGCCTAAGTTTTAAAAATCCTACCGAGTGGTGAGCAACCCTCCAACTCGGGGGCTTAGCTGCAGTCCAGTACTCGCCTAAGTTAAAAAAATCCTACCGAGTGATGAGCAACCCTCCCACTCGGGGGCTTAGCTGCAGTCCAGTACTCGCCTAAGTTTAAAAAATCCTACTGAGTGGTGAGCAACCCTCCCACTCAGGGGCTTAGCTGCAGTCCAGTACTCGCCTAAGTTTAAAAAATCCTACCGAGTGGTGAGCAACCCTCCCACTCGGAGGCTTAGCTGCAGTCCAGTACTCGCCTAAGTTTAAAAAATCCTACCGAGTGGTGAGCAACCCTCCCACTCGGAGGCTTAGCTGCAGTCCAGTACTCGCCTAAGTTTAAAAAATCCTACCGAGTGGTGAGCAACCCTCCCACTCGGGGGCTTAGCTGAAGTCCAGTACTCGCCTAAGTTTAAAGAATCCTACCGAGTGGTGAGCAACCCTCCCACTCGGGGGCTTAGCTGCAGTCCAGTACTCGCCTAAGTTTAAAAAGTCCTACCGAGTGATGAGCAACCCTCCCACTCAGGGGGTTAGCTGCAGTCCAGTACTCGCCTAAGGTTTAAAGTCCATCCCTATCCGCAAATACGACGAGGTTCAGGTCGACTGCAACCTTCTCCTTCGGAGTTGCACCACAAATACAACGTGCGCTCCATCCCTGTCCGCAAGGACGACGAGGTGCAGGTCGACTGCAACCTTCTCCTTCGGAGCTGCGCCACAAATACAACATGTGCTCCATCCCTATCCACAAGGACAATGAGGTGCAGGTGCGCTCCATCCCCATCCGCAAGGACGACGAGGTGCAGGTCGACTGCAACCTTCTCCTTTGGAGCTGCGCCACAAATACAATGTGCGCTCCATCCCTATCCGCAAGGACAACGAGATGCAGGTCGAAAGATTATTCAGAGTAAAGAGCAAATTCCACTCGAAGGCAAATTCAAGCATATTCAGAAATAAACCAACTTCAGATAAATCCTAAAGTTTCGGACGATGGATCAAAAGTATTCGAGCATCAAGCCCAAAGAAGTTTAACGGTTACACAATCACTTGGCATTCCGAGGCAAATAAAGGTGGAGCATAATGTTTCTTGGTCACGCATCAGGAGAAGGACTGGCTGGGTCACAGAAACTATCAAGGTCTATGCTGTCTGCAATACGAGTGGTGGCATCAAGGAAAGTGTCCATGAAGGACTGAAAAGTGTGTCTCTTTGTGTTAGCAACCTTGAGTTCCACCAGCTTGTCTTCTTTGACGTCTTTGCAGTGCACTCGGACCAGGGACAACGCGACATCAGCGCCACAGCGAGCGGATGACTTCTTCCATTCTTGCACTCGGTCGGGGATTTGATTCAGTCGAGCCATCAAAGACTCGAGATCTTGAGACAGTTCCGCCTGGGGCCAAAGTTCAGCATCAACCCGAGTCATCGCCGCTTTCAGGCGAGCAAGATAAGAAACCACGTTGTCCATGCGAGATTCCAACCGCGGCACATTCATCGCAACATCATCCTTAATTGGGCAGTTTATGGGATCAAGACCCGTCTCGACCCACCTAGTTTCCGCTTAAAAGTCTTGGCAAAACTCTGCACAGTGGAGTAAATGGTGAGTCGATGAAATAATTAGACTTGATAGTCGACGGAAATAAGTCAGTCAATCTTCAGTACCTTCAAGGTTTAAGACCAGCTTTGCAGCAAGCTGGCCCAGATAAGACTCCAACTCGCCCTTCTTAACTTTGAGGCTCCCAAGCTCGCCAGTCAGTTTGCCCTTGTCCTTCTTCAGCCGCTCGACCTCCCGATTGGCATCAGAAACATCAGTCTTCAGTTTGGAATTCTCTTCTTCTAACTTGCCGACCGAAGCAAGCTTCTTGTCGGCAAGCGCAATTTTCTCTCTCGCTTCCTTATGTGTAGCAGCAAGATCTAGATCCTTCTTCTCCAAAGCCTGCTTCATTTTCTCTAAAGAAATAACATTCTTCAGACGGGCTTGGAGTTGACGGTTTTCACTACATACATCTGCTCGAGTGGAGTCACTCGGTAAAAAAATGGAAAGGAAAAGTGCCAACAACAGTAAGATAAACAGTTGATGATTGGTTACCTCCCATGGCAGCTAGTTCATCACGAGCAATCTTCAGATTATTTTTGGCCAGTTCCAGATCAAGGTTGAGGCTAATTTGTTGCTTGTCCAGTGTAGAGAGTTGAGCACCGAGATCACAAGATTTCTGCGGCCAACACATAAGACTTGTCAGTCGACTGAAATGAAGGACATCACTGCAACAGTTACTCTAAGACTACCACCGAATCAAACATTCAACGGCAGTCTCAGGGACTACACCCAGTGGGTGCACTTAGTGTGCCCCCACTAGTTCAAAAAAAGAGGGGTTCAGATTCTCAGACCATAGTCGACTGCCCACAGTCAACTACGGTCTCGGGGACTACACCCAGTGGGTGCACTTAGCGTGCCCCCACTGGTTTTGGCTTCACTCGGCATGGTCTGCCCAACGCGAGTGCCCCCACTAGTTCAAATATTCAGCTCGAATCGACCCAAAGTGACATACAATTTCAAAACAGCCACACCCCAGTGGGTGATTGGACGAGAAATATGATCAGTCGGAAATCGACTAACCTGGACATTGGTTTGCAGAGCAGCTCCGGCGTTGAAAGCCATCTGACTGGCCTCATGCACCACTTTCATTTGCCCCATCACAAGATTCAGCTGAAGAAGAGCTTCCTTGGCAGCAGTCGGTGGGTCATCCGGAGTTTGATACGCAGTGAAAAGCGAGGCTGGCAGAGCAATCGAAGCAGCCGCCAGATCTGAAGCGTGGAGTTGAATTGGTGTAGCAGAAGTCTGAGCAGCTGGTCCTGATGGGCAATCAGTCGACAGCGGGACAGCGAAGGTGACGTTGGTTCGAGCTGGATCTGTCGATCGCTCGACTGTCGTCCCAGGTGTCGCGGTTGACTGAGGAACCTGCGCCTCAGACGCTTTCCTGCCCAGTTCCTCGTCTTTCCTCTTCCTCCCCCTCAGCGGTACTTCTTCTTCATCGTCCGGGAGCACGACAACGTCCCGTGGAGCTGCAATAAACAGAGAAAGTCATACGGATAGCTGACAAACAATCCACTCGTCCAAATTAATTCGAGTCGGGCAGACTTACCGGCTTTTGAGGTAGCTACATCGCCGGTTTCCTCATCGTCCAGGTTCTTGTCAATGTCCATGTCAGTCGCAGCTGAGGCTGGGCTGTAAAGGTTCATCATCCACTCGGTCAGAACAAGAAAATCGGTCAGAACAAGAAAATCGGTTGGAACAAGAAAATACGGGAAGAACATTTACCTAGAAGCAACAGGAACGTCCATCTTGATCCTAGGCAAGGTCTTCCGAGCCTTTGAAGGATTGATCTTGGGCTGCTTGGTGACCTTCTCAGCCAATTCTGGAGTCGAAGACCGAGCGCACTTTTGAGATGGACCACTCAACGCCACAGCTTTGCCGCGCCTGCCCGCGAGATCATGGTGCTGCTTGGATCGACATTCATAACAAGGTGGTGAGTCCGCTACTTCATCATCGCCAGACTCATCACTCTCGTCTTCATCATCGTCGGCTGGTGACTCCCACTCGCCGCTCTCCTCTACACTGTCCTCGCCTTCTTGGTCTTGCTCCAGAGCTTGTTCACCATTGGGCATTGAGTACATCTCCGTGTAAATCTACAAAACAAGGAGCCGAACACAAGCCAGTCGGATCAACAAACAGTCGGAAAACACATCCAAAAACTCAGTCGTAATGGCCAAACCTTGTCTGGCTGATTGCTGTCGCTGAAAGGGTCGACTCTCTTGGCGCCCCTAGGGTTGTCCTTGTTCCCGGTGATACCCCTCAGCCACTAGGCACTGTTTTGGCCGCCACCTCCTCCGGATGAACCTGAGCAGTGTCACCAGCCCCGGAGTACATCCACATGGAGTGGTCACGAGCTTGGAGTGGTTGAATGCGCCGACTGAGGAACACCTCTAGCAGATCCATGCCAGTGACGCCTTGGTTGATCAATTGAACTACTCTCTCGACTAACATGCCTGTCTCCGCCTTCTTCGCAGCAGTCACTTTCAATGAAGATGGAGTTTGAACATGATCAAAAGAGAAAGGGGGGAGTCCAGTCGACTGGCCTGGCGTCACGATATCCTGGCAGTAGAACCAGGTCGACTGCCAGCCCCTGACTGACTTCAGAAGAGTCATCGAAGGGAAAGAACTTCTCTTCCTCTTCTGAATACCCAGACCCCCACACATCTGGATAACATGGGTTTTCTCATCGCTTGAGTTTGCTTTCTTCACTGTTTGGGAGCGGATGGTAAAGATGTGCTTGAAAAGACCCCAGTGCGGTCGACACCCCAGGAAATTCTCGCACATGGATACGAACGCAGCAAGATACGTGATGGTGTTGGGAGTAAAATGATGGAGTTGGGCCCCAAAGAAATTCAAGAAACCTCGAAAGAAGGGGTGTGGAGGAATCGAGAAGCCGCGGTCGACATGAGTGGCGAGCAGTACAAACTCACCCGGTCGCGTCTGCGGCTCCGTTTCCCCCTCCGGCAGCAGCACGGACTCATGGACGATCAGCCCTAACTCGGCCATATCATCCAAGTCTTCCCGTCGAAGCGAAGATTGGATCCAATCTCCCTGGATCCAACCCAATGGCAGCCCCGAGCGCGATGAAGAGCCCCGATTCGTCTTCTTGCTTTTTGCTGCCCCCGTCGCCTTCTTCGTGCGTTCCAGCGCTGCCGTTTTCTCCTTCCCCATGGCGGCGGAGCGGTGGCGTCGAGAGTGGAGAAGCCGGATGGGGTGAAGGAGAAAGAGGAAGAAGAAGGAGAATAGGCACGCATAGTGCGGACGCCTCGGCTCGCCGCTTTTAAAGGCCCACTTCCGAGTGGCTGACGCGTGGGTGTGGGCGATCCTGTCAAATCCCTCAACAGTCACACACGGGATACGTGGCAAAAAAGGTGGCACGGAAATCGAAGCGTCATGTCTATCCACTCCGCTTACCACGGCGCGCTCCGTCTGGCGTGCTTCTACCAAAATTTCGAATCCCGCGAAATCCGGGATCATCTGCAACTAATCACGCCAAAGATTTCGCATCAAAGATGACACTCGACAGGCGACGTTATAAAAACCAGTCGGTAATTTCTGAATCGATCAAGGCGACTGAAACAAAGCCGGAAGTTCCAACACCGGCCTCCATTCAGAGATGAATTCTTGAGGAAGGCAAGAGTCAAGGCAAGATCAACTTCAACCTTCTTTTCACTCGGACCTCAATCCATTCGAGGGCTAATGATGAGGGCATAGACCTGGGTTGGGTAATAGGCCCGACCTATACGTCCTACCTAAGGTCCTTGTCTTAGAAGCAAAGAAGTTCAAGAGTAAACAGGGAGGACCCAATAAAGGTGTCGAGTGCAATCCACTCGACCTACCATTCACTCGGAGACTCCTTCTTCTTTAAGTCACTCGACTATTCAACCATTCGACCATGTAAAAGACCACTCGATGTACAAGAAGACCTAAAGCCGCTCTGCGTATCAATGGTCAGGCATTTACTCGTATATTTAATGATCATTTGTAGCACTTTATTACAGACGTTACCTGTAACGCTCTCTCTTTATGAATATTGAACCCTGTGTAACGGAGGGGAGCAGGGGTGCTGGCGCACTCTATATAAGCCACCCCCTCCTCTGGGACAAGGGTTCGCACCCTCTGTAACACACACGAATATAATCCAGTCGACCGCCTCAGGGCTCCAAGACGTAGAGCTATTACTTCCTCCGAGAAGGGCCTGAACTCGTAAAACTCGCGTGTACAACTCCTCCATAGCTAGGATCTTGCCTCTATATCCCTACCCCCCCCCATTCTACTGTCAGACTTAGAACCACGACAGTTGGCGCCCACCGTGGGGCATGGCGTCTTTCGAGCCATGATGCAAATGGTTTTATTTCTTCGATCTTCGTCCGTCGATCAACAATCATCCATGGAGAATTTGGTTCTCGATGTTCCAGACATCACTCCATTCACTGGAGATACATGATACTCTCATACAGAGGAATCAGGAAGTTCCATTCCAACATGTCTCTTTTACAATCAATCGATGATTTGCTAATTGGTTTTTGTTTCTTTTGCATGTCACACTTGTGAACGACAGAAGAGGATAGAGCCACGACAATGGATGTACTCCCAGACGCTCAGCCCCAGTGACTCCCTGTCGAGGCCGCGTTGCAGCACGCCACTGTCACCCTCCTCAAGATCCTCCTCGGCTCCGACGGTGAGGCGAGCAGGTCTCCTCTGCACCGAGCCAGCGTCCGGCGAGCTTCACTTGAATGAAATTCAGTCACACGAATGGGTCCCTCGCCCGACCTCGCAAGCCATGGAGGTCTACGCCGTCACCTCGCTGTCCGGCAACCCGCGCTCGCCGCAGCGCGTCACTGCCGACCGCAGCGGCGACTTCGCCGTCGTCTCGCCGTCCGGCGACCCGCGCTCGCCGCATCACGTCACCGTCGACCTCAGCGGCGGCTACACCATCGTCTCGCTGTCCGGCAACCCGCGCTCGCTGCAGCACGTCATCGTCAACCGCTTCGGTGGCTACGCCATCGTATCGCTGTCCGGGGACCCGCGGTCGCCGCAACGCAACCTGAAATGCCACAGTCAGATTCACCGTCACCACCAGCGCCGCTGGGTCGGTTGACATGTTGTTCCACGCCGGGCGAGGTTCATGTCCCGAACTTCTCTCCGGCACCGCCAACGGCCCCCTTCCCGTAAGTCCGTCGCCTACCAGGTACGCAAGTCAATTACAGCAGTTAATTACCAGATTACTTATTGCGATAGTTAAGCTAGCCCATGCAAAAACTTCTCGCCCACGACCTCAAGTCCTTGGGCCGTTACCCAATCATTTAATGGTCCGCTGAGCATGCAGAGGAGTAATAAATGCGCCAGTTTTTCTCTGCCCTTGGTTTATGACTAACGTGCAGGCATTCACTCAGTCAAGCCCAGCATTGAGTCGGTTTGCCTGTCCACTCGGCCATGTCATCCTCCGAAATCAACTCCCGGACGCAATAGGGAAATGACCCGTGGAAGAAGGAAACTTCCATTGCATGCAATACGGGCTTTTACTCTTGCTTAATTAATGCTATAACGCCTTTTGCATGCAGATCCTGGATGTAAGCAATTCCTTCAATATGTTGGTCAACGCTGCTGGATCCCGTCCGCCTACAAACCGGATAGGGCTGCCCGCCTCGAGTGAGGGCAACAATGCTCGTGCGCTCGTGGGCAACACTCCGCGTCGGCCTGTCCAGCCGGCTCCACACCGACCGTATCGTGGTCCACTCGGACAACGCCCATTCGGGCGTGAAGTCCTTGGGTTCACTAGGCCGGCTAACCTAGAGATGTTGCAGTCTGAACAACTAACATGCAGATCGCTTCGAGGAATCTTGCATCCAGACGACTAACATACAGGGACAAGTCTTGATCACTTGGTTGTCCACGCGTTCATGGGACGCCTCTACTTCACTCGAAAACCCCGCGCATCCTCACTCCGTGGAATACGTCTACATCACTCGTACGCCCCGCGCCTCGTCACTTTGTGAGACACGTCTACTTCACTCGGCGGCTCCGTGCATCGTCACTCTGCTGGATGCATCTACTTCACTCGGAGGCCCAGCACAACGTCACTCCGCCGGATGCGTCTACTTCGCTCGGCCGCTCCGCGCGTCGCCATCAGTTAGTCACCTCATAACCATTCGGCCGCTCCGTGCGTCGCCATCGGTTGGTCACCTCATCACCACTCGGCCGCCCCGCGCGTCGCCACTCGGTTGGTCACCTCATAACCATTCGGCCGCTCCGTGTGTCGCCATCGGTTGGTCACCTCATCACCACTCGGCCGCCCCGCGCGTCGTCATCGGTTGGTCACCTCATCACCACTCGGCCGCCCCGCGCGTCGCCATCGGTTGGTCACCTCATCACCACTCGTCCGCCCCGCGTGCCGCCACTCGATTGGTCACCTCATAACCATTCGGCCGCTCCGTGCGTCGCCATCGGTTGGTCACCTCATAACCATTCGGCCGCTCCGTGCGTCGCCATCGGTTGGTCACCTCATCACCACTCGGCCGCCCCGCGCGTCGCCATCGGTTGGTCACCTCACCACCACTCGGCCGCCCCACGCGTCGCCACTCGGTTGGTCACCTCATAACCATTCGGCTGTCCCGTGCGTCGCCATCGGTTGGTCACCTCATCACCACTCGGACGCTCCGTGCATTGCCATCGGTTGGTCATCTCGTCACCACTTGGCCGCCCCGCGCGGCGCCACTCGGTTGGTCACCTCGTCACCACTTGGCCGCCCCGCGCGGCGTCACTCGGTTGGTCACCTCATCACCACTCGGCCGCTCCGCGCGTCGCCATTCGGTTGGTCACCTCATCACCACTCGGCCGCCCCGCGCGTCGCCATCGGTTGGTCACCTCATCACCACTCGGCGGCCCCGCGCGTTGCCACTCGGTTGGTCACCTCATAACCATTCGGCCGCTTCATGCGTCGCCATCGGTTGGTCACCTCGTCACCACTCCGCCGCCCCGCGCGGCGCCACTTGGTTGGTCACCTCATCACCACTCGGCCGCTCCGCGCGTCGCCATTCGGTTGGTCACCTCATCATCACTCGGCCGCCCCGCGCGTCGCCATCGGTTGGTCACCTCATCACCACTCGGCCGCCCCGCGGGTCGCCACTCGGTTGGTCACCTCATAACCATTCGGCCGCTCCGTGCATCGCCATCGGTTGGTCACCTCATAACCATTCGGCCGCTCCATGTGTCGCCATCGGTTGGTCACCTCATCACTACTCGGCCGCCCCGCGTGTCGCCATCGGTTGGTCACCTCATCACCACTCGGCCGCCCCGCGCGTTCCCACTCGGTTGGTCACCTCATAATCATTCGGCCGCTCCGTGCGTCGCCATCGGTTGGTCATCTCATCACCACTCGGCTGCTCCGTGTGTCGCCATCGGTTGGTCACCTCATCACCACTCGGCCGCCCCGCGCGGCGCCACTCGGTTGGTCACCTCATCACCACTCGGCCGCTCCGCCCCGTGCGTCGCCATCGGTTGGTCACCTCATCACCTCTCGGTCGCCCCGCGCGTCGCCATCGGTAGGTCACCTCATTATCACTCGGTCGCCTCGCGCGTCGCCGTCGGTTGGTTAACTCATCACCACTCGGCCGCTCCGCGCGTCGCCACTCGATTGGTCACCTCATAACCATTCGGCCGCTCCGTGCATCGTCTTTGGGTTGGTCACCTCATCACCACTCGGCCGCCCCGCGCGTCGCCACTCGGTTGGTCACCTCATCACCGCTCGGCTGCTCCGCACATCGCCACTCGGTTGGTCACCTCATCACCACTCGGCCGCCCTGTGCGTCGGCACTCGGTTGGACACATCTACATCAATTGGTCGCCCCTTGCATCACCATCGGTTGAACACATCTTCACCACTCGGCCACTCGCGCGCCTTCAGACAGCTAAGTCATTCTACATGCACTACATTCTATTATTTCTGCATTCCCAAGTATCCTGTTATTCACACATCACATTCACTCGGAGGCCAGGCCACCAAGTGTGCATCTACGCTCGGCTGCTTGTTTTCACCCGAGTCCAACTTCCATTCTTTCACATACATCATTCACGAACACCATGTGTTCTTCATTTGGAGTTTGCATCGGTCCTCCGGGTCTGCAACTCAGTCGAAACACTACACTTCCGTTTTATTTGAGCCAGCACTTCGACAAGTTTGAACGGATCCTTCGCTCTTTCAGACTCTTGCTGGTTAACCAGCAAGCCCCTTGCACTCCCAGCGGGTGTCTATGGGTGTTATTCACACAAATCATTTCAACACACATCAAATTTCCTCGAGAAATTATTTCATTGGCTTGTGCCATTTTTTACACAAGTTACATGATCACTCGACGGCTCTATGCGCCAACTTCATCGCTGCCCAGACTCGGTCACCGTACTGGTTCTAGCACACCACAACACTGACATTGTCGCTCTGTTGACTTCAAACACACCCGACCAACCCCTCCGTGGAGTCCTCTTCATCGTATCAATGATATAGACCTCGTCAGGCATGAGACAGATAAGTCCCTTTTATAATTAAACTTCACACTTCACTCCTTTGCGAGTTTGCCTCTTTCGAGCATCACTCGGAAGCTTCTCCTCATCTTTACCCGAGCCCGACTCGATGAATTGTAAATCATCCATTCAAAACTATATTTCTCGTATTCTGACATGTCCGTTGTCGAAGCCTGTAGTATGCTCGAGGGCTACGCCGCACTCGGGGGCTGCATCTCGTTTGGAATGACACTCTCCTGAGTAGTCGAGTACTTCATCACCAGTCAGATCCTTCACTTCAACAAGTGCATTCGATCCGCCACTTTGACAAGTCACCACACGGCTTCCCCGCGCGTCGTCACTTGGCCACGCCGCGCGTTGTCACTCGCCCGTCTGAGGGAGTCCTGGATTAGGGGGTGTTCGGGTAGTCGGACTATACCTTCAGCCGGACTCCTGGACTATGAAGATACAAGATTGAAGACTTCGCCCCGTGTCCGGATGGGACTTTCCTTGGCGTGGAAGGCAAGCTTGGCGATGCGGATATTCAAGATCTCCTACCATTGTAACCGACTCTGTGTAACCCTAACCCTATCCGGTGTCTATATAAACCGGAGGGTTGTAGTCCGTAGGCAATCAACTCCATACACAACAATCATACCATAGGCTAGCTTCTAGGGTTTAGCCTCCTTGATCTCGTGGTAGATCTACTCTTGTACTACCCATATCATCAATATTAATCAAGCAGGAGTAGGGTATTACCTCCATCGAGAGGGCCCGAACCTGGGTAAAAAACATTGTGTCCCTTGTCTCCTGTTACCATCCGGCCTTGACGCACAGTTCGGGACCCCCTACCCGAGATCCGCCGGTTTTGACGCCGACATTGGTGCTTTCATTGAGGGTTCCTCTGTGTCGTCGCCTTTAGGCCCGATGGCTCCTTTGATCATCAACAATGATACGGTCCAGGGTGAGACTTTTCTCCCCGGATAGGTCTTCGTCTTCGGCGGCTTCGCTCTGCGGGCCAATTCGCTCGGCCACCTGGAGCAGATCGAAAGCTACGCCCCTGGCCATCAAGTCAGGTTTGGAAGCTTAAACTACACGGCTGACATCCGCGCAGACTTGATCTTCGACGGGCTCGAGCCACGGCCAAGTGCGCCGCACTATCTCGAGGGGCATGATCTAGCTCTGCCCCCGGACAGTGTCCTGGAGGCCGCACACGCATCGGTTCCAACCCCTAACTTGGAGCCTATTGCGCCAATTGAGGATGAGCGGTTGGACGTCACCTCGGGGGCTGTGATCCCGAAAGCAATCGAGCCGAACGCTAGCCCCGCACTCTGCACGAACCGTGACTCCGAGGATCCGGACTCCTCCCCGGACTCCGAACCACCCGCGCCCCTGCCAATCGAATCCGATGGGGCGCCGATAATGGAGTTCACCACCGCAGACATCTTTCAGCACTCGCCTTGTGGTGATATCCTGAACTCTCTCAAGTCTTTCTCCTTATCAGGAGAGCCCTGGCCGAACTACGGTCAGCGGGGATGGGATATGGATGATGAAGAAATTCAAAGCCCACCCACCACCCACTTGGTAGCCACTGTCGACAATTTAAACGACGTGCTCAACTTCGACTCCGGAGACATCGACAGCATGGATGACGATGCAGGAGATACCGACGAACCAACGCCCATAGGGCATTGGACATCCACCTCATCTCACGATGTGTACATGGTGGACACCCATAAAGGAAGCGACAACGAGGAAAAAGGGGATGGGACGGGAGATCGACCCCCCGAAAAGCAATCAAAGCGTCAGCGTAAACGCCGACCCAAGCCCCGCCTCGACAAAAACCTAGCCATAGAGTAGGACGAGCCGGTAGACGATGAGCAGGCCTTAGAGCAACCGTCCGAATAGGGCAACACGGATAGAGAAACCGAACATCCCTCCCCCGGCGAAAACGGCATTCAGGACGACCTCACGCCGAATAAACCTATGGAACAGAAGAATCTCCACGAGAGGCTCATTGCAACTGCACGCAGCCTAAAGAAGCAGAAGCGGAAGCTAAAAACAGCGGAAGACGCACTCCGGATTAGATGGAGCAAAGTAATCAATACCACAGATAAGTACGGCGATAGTCGCCGCACTAAAAGCTATCCGAAAAGAAAGCTACTGCCTGAATTCGACGAAGAGGCCCTAGAGCCCTCGCATTCAAAAAATGAAAAAGCCACACGGTCGGATAGACGACCCCATAAAGCGGCAAGCGGCGCCGCCCCTAAATCGGCATGCGACCCACTTAAGGATTCGCATCATGGCCCAGTCAGGTCCATTTATGGGCCAAGAAAGCAAGCTCTCGTAAGCAACGCTATGAAGCCATCATCAGAATCTGGCACACCCAAATACTGGGGCGCCGCACACCCCCTATGTTTCACCGATGAGGTCCTGGACTATGAATTCCCAGAGGGATTCAAACCCATAAACATAGAGGCATATGATGGAACAACAGACCCTAGAGTCTGGATCGAGGATTATATCCTCCACATACACATGGCTAGAGGAGATGATCTCCACGCCATAAAATATCTACCCCTTAAGCTTAAAGGGCCAGCCCGGCATTGGCTTAAAAGCCTTCCCGAAAACACAATTGGAAGCTGGGAAGAGCTTGAGGATGCTTTCCGAGCAAACTTTCAAGGGACCTATGTCCGCCCTCCGGATGCAGACGATCTTAGTCACATAACTCAACAACCCAGAGAATCAGCTCGGCAGTTCTAGAATAGATTCCTCACTAAAAAGAATCAGATAGTCGACTGTCCGGACGCCGAAGCCTTAGCAGCTTTCAGGCATAACGTCCGAGATGAATGGCTCGCCAGACACCTCGGCCAAGAAAAGCCAAGAACAATGGCCGCACTAACAAGCCTCATGACCCGCTTTTGTGCAGGGGAGGACAGCTGGTTGGCAAGGTGCAGCCCCAGCGACCCAAGTACATCCGAAACTAGGGATGGAAACGGAAAACCGCGACGCAACAAGGACCGTCGCCGGACTAAGGACAAAAGTCCGAAGAGCACAACAGTCAATGCCGGATTCAAAGGCTCACGACAAAATCAGGAAAAATCGCCCCCTCAGGATAACAGGGACGATCCATCCAACCTAAATAAAATCCTGGACAGGATATGTCAGATACACAGTACTCCCGGGAAGCCTGCTAACCATACCCACAGAGACTGTTGGGTTTTCAAACAATCCGGCAGACTCAATGCCGAACACAAGGGGCTCGACACACCAAGCGAAGATGAGGACGAACCCCAAAAGCAGAGCACCAGGAAATAAAAGTACTTCCCACAAGAAGTAAAAACAATGAACTCACTTCACATAACAAAACATGCGGTGCCCGTAAAGGTACGCACCACACGGCCCATCCCCAAAGGGTCCTGCCACTGGTTGTCAAAACCGATCATCTTCGATCAGCTAGATTATTCTAGGAATATCAAGAATGTAGTCTGGACTGCCTTGATACTCAATCCAATAATTGGCGGACTCCAGTTTTCAAATGTCCTTATGGACGGCGGCAGCGGACTAAACCTGATATATCAGGATACAATCCAGCACATGGGGATAAACCCAGCAAGAATCCGCCGCAGCAAAATCTCCTTTCAAGGGGTAACACCTGGTCCGGACACCCATTGTATGGGTTTTCTCCGGCTTGAAGTTATATTCGGCTCTGCCGATAACTTCCGCCATGAAAAGCTAACCTTCCATATCGTCCCGTTCTCAAGTCGCTATCAAGCACTACTGGGACGCGAAGCTTTCACCCGCTTTAACGCAATACCGCATTATGCATCTCTCACGCTTAAGATGCCCGGTCCACGAGGCATCATCTCTTTGAAGGGGAAGCACTAAAGTGCGCCTCCCCAAGCGGGGGACTGTGCGGCCGCTTTGACAGCCCCACAGTAAAATGGCCTCACCGGCCAAAAAACTTCGAAATATGTCATTAAAGACCACGAACGCGGATAGACGAGTTCAGTACAAAATCATCATTGATACAGGCTTAGTGGCCATATACCCCCGCACTAGGGGCTCCATGCATATACAATAAGAGACAATAAAGCTCAATTTTATATATTTTACTTTACACTTTGTTTATTTTAAACTTTTGTTCGGCACGACCCATTTTCAACTCAGTTCCTCTCTTTTACAGATGAACATCGTGCGGCGCCCGTCCAGGATACGGCACAACGGAGACACAGGCGCAGACGTGCAGTAGGGACCCGTCCTAAAGGATTCTTTTTAGATTAAGACCCTGCGTAAACCTTTTTTACTGCCTCTTGTTGCTACACATCCCCTGGTTTTTTCTGATATAACCAAGGAGGAGGCTGGCGTCTTGGCATGTGGCCACGTCAGAAATTTTTGCACGTACCTGGACACTAGGGGCTTTTTTAATAAAGAGTGTTGTTTCGCCCGCACTCATAAAGACCGAACACCTTAGGGAGTGTTCGGCGTCGCGAGTTTTGGCATTATATGCATCAGCTCCGAATCATGTCTTTGGTCAAATGTTGGGTTGCCCGGCTCCTGAGTTCAGCTACCTTACGTTCCGGTCTATCGGCTAAGGTAGCACCAGGAGAACTACTGCGATTGTGCCCCCGGTTCGGCCAGGCGAGCACCTCAGTAGAGAAAGCCGAAAACTGACTGTCATGATGTAGCGTGAGACTGGTCAGCCACTCGATGACCTATCGGAATCTATCGGATTCCTCCGCTTTAACGAAGGGCCGCTTCCTGGTCAGGCACATACGGGCCCCGAATTCGGACGAGCGTAGTTGCCACCAAGGAGCTACCTAAAGAGTCTCATTGTCAAACTCCTATGGCTAAGTGAAAGTGTTAAAGCATTATAGTCCGGTTGCCTGGCCCGCTGCGCTATCACTTCCTTTGTAGGACCAAGACGTTGGGTTAAGTGTGAAAATGCGTCTTCTGCGAGCACCCCCGCACTATGTGCGTGGGGGCTGAAGCCAACGACTGCCATCTTTCAGATTCTATATATATATATATATATATATATATATATATATATATATATATATATATATATATATATATCTTAAAACGACCGCACAGGAGGTGTTCCCAATACTTGGAGGCACAAGTATAAAAAAGGCCACTATAGTTTATCAAAATATTACTTTATAATTACATATGCTATCATAACATAGCATCTTTCAGGCACTGCGTCTCTATTGCACGAGCGCCTTCAAGAACTTCCTGAAAATAGTGCTCGGAGGGTACTCGGCTTTTGTCCGAATCTCGGGACGCAACAACGGTGGTTTCCATCTCTGCCCAGTATGTCTTAACACGGGAAAGAGCCATCCTAGCGCCCTCTATGCATGCTGACCTCTTCATTGCATTTACACGCGACACCGCGTCAAGGAATTGCTGCACCAAGATGAAATAACTCTCCGGCTCCGATCTCCCCGGCCACAGGTGACCCATGACGTACTTCATGGCGAGTCCAGACAACCTATTCAGTTCGGCCCATTGAGCCAAACGATCATCCACTGCTAGTGGACGCTCTGGATTGTGAAACTGCGACCAGAAAAGCTTTTCCACTTCGCGATCTTTCTGATCTCGAAAGTGTTTGGTCGCATCAGCAGCACTCGCTGCCAAGTCCAGATAGGTATCCTCCACACTCCACATCCGGTCCAACGGAGCAAACTTCGGATCACAAAATTTCCTTCACAGCATAAAGGGCTTTCCAGCCGCAATCTGTTCGGCCTGACGCAGCTCCTCCTTCGCAGCTCTCATCGTAGAGCGAGCGTCCTTGGCATCGGCAACGGCCTTCTCTAAGTCCGCCTGTCTCGCTCGGTCTTCTTTCTCAAGAAGTTTGCAACGGTCTGCAGCACTCTTTAACTTCTCGGCCATCTCGGCCATCTCTTCTTTGCTTCGGTAGTGAGTAGCCTATTCGGCTCTCAGCTCTTCAAGGGCCTTCTCAGCAGCTGCATCGCTTTTTTTGGCTTGCTCCTTAGCTCGGGCAAGTTCTGCCCTAAGATTATCCACAGCGCCCGTACCATCTGCGTCAAGCACACACATTGTAAGACACTGGCATGAAGCTCCTCTTACCTGATGCCGCCCGAAGAATTGCATACCTTGAGCCTCATCAAGCCGCTTGTTGACAAGCGCGATGTCGGCATCTGCCATGTCCAGTTGCCGCTTTAGTTCGACTACATCATCAGTTCGGCTAGATTCCGGACACCTCGCCACCTACATTCAAAGGCGACATCTTAGACCTGGGATTATGATCCTCTGCGTGCCGTCATTTCTTGACAACGCGCAGAGTCTCAGGGGCTACTATCTACACAGGGCGCATCTTACTTATGCGCAACTGACAAAAGTGTACACTATCTAACGTACCTCAAAACCCGTCAGTAAACTCTTGACGGCCTCATGCAATCCGCTTTTTGCGGATGAAATCCTTTCAATCACCGTGCCCATCAATGCACGGTGCTCCTCTGAGATAGAAGCTCGCCCCAGCAGAATCTTTAGCTCCTCCGGCCAAGCACCAGACGGTGCCGGACTTGTCCTATGGCCTCTTTCGAAGGCCGCACGCGGAGAGCCTTGGGGGGCCACATAGCTATCTTTCGCCCCTGCCGAATTCAGAGAAACTCTCCGCGACGACGCCTCAGGGTCGCCCGCCTCGCTAGGCGGTATGGCATGGGGAGGCGTCCCGCTCTCCATCATCTCCGGAAGAAGATCCCCCGAAGACGAGCTCTGCTGAGAAGGGCTGAGGTCCGAGCTACAAGGTAAAATTTCGGTTAATCTTCTCAGATATAAATCAAGGATTTCTTTCATCCCTCAAAAGGAAAACCTCTTTCTACTTACAGCTCGCTGGAGGGCTGATCCCTTTGAGGGCGTAGTTCGGCCGAGGAACTCCCCGGTGTCGGACCCTCTGACGAGGATTTTCTCCCCCGCTTCGGGGCCATGGTCTCCGGGTCGTCAGAGGCGGCCCTCTTCTTCCCCTTGGGAGAGGAATTGTCGGTTCCTCCCTTCGGAGCAGCCTCCTTCGAGGAGGCCATAGTTCCCTTGTCCTTCCCCTTACTTCCCTCCAAAGGCATTATCTTCAACATCCTGACAAGCACGGGATCCGGCCTGGTTTCGGGAAGGGGAGCCAGACACCTGATCAGCTTTGCCTTCGCTATCCACTCCTGTTT
Organism: Triticum aestivum; assembly: GCF_018294505.1. Taxonomy (NCBI): domain Eukaryota; kingdom Viridiplantae; phylum Streptophyta; class Magnoliopsida; order Poales; family Poaceae; genus Triticum; species Triticum aestivum. Next base: position 499,851,874 of record NC_057803.1, read on the forward strand.
AAAAAGACAGCTCTTTTAGGGGAAAGTTTATGATGATTATATGGATAGTAGGTCTGGGCACAAGGTTACTTACTTCGGTATCTGGACGATTGCAGCTTAGGCCTGCGTCCTCGGTCAAATTTGGACACATCATTTGTGATCCGAAGAACAGTTTATACATCTCCACGGGCGTTGCGCCCATAAAATGATGGAGAGCTCGTGGTCCCTCCGAATTAAACTCCCACAGACGAAGGGAGCGACGTTTGCCGGGCAGTGTTCAGCGAATCAGCATGACCTGCGTCACCTTGACCAGGTTGAGGTCTCTTTCTAAGAGATCCCTGATGCGGCCCTGCAACAAGGGCACGTCTTTGGATAACCCCCAATCTAATCCTTTGTTGACCCATGACGCTAGCCGTGATGGGGGACCCGAGCGGAAGGCAAGAGGCGCCGCCCACTTGGCGCTCCTGGGAGCGGTGATATAAAACCATTCTCGTTGCCACAAGCCGAGCTCCTCTTGAAAGGAGCCCTCGGGCCATGGAGCATCAACATTCTTACTTATGACAGCGCCTCCGCACTCTGCGTGTCGTCCCTCGATCATCTTCGGCTCCACTCCAAAAGTCTTGAGCCATAATCCGAAGTGAGGAGTGACACGGAGGAACGCTTCGCACACAACGATGAATGAGGGAATGTGGAGGATGGACTCCAGAGCTAAGTCATGAAATTCCAGCCCGTAATAAAACAGCAGCCCCCTCACGAAGGGATCCATCGGGAAGCCTAACCCCCGAAGGAAGTGAGACATGAACACTACGCTCTCACCGGGCTAGGGACTGGGAATAGCCTGCCTTTGAGCAGGCAACCTATGCGAAATTTCGGCGGTCAAGAACTTAGCCTCTCTCAACTTTAGCACGTCCTCCTCCGTGACGGAGGAGGGCATCCATCGGCCTTGAAGGTCGGAACCGGACATTGTCAAAGGTCTGAAGCGCCTGGAATCTGGAGCCTAGGGTGTTGGAACTCGAGGCGACGGGCGAACTCGTTTGAGATTGGAAAAAGGAGTAAGGCCTTGGTCTCTTTATAAGAGGTTGAATACCAAGAGCCCTCCCCGTAACCATTTAGGACTCGCTTTTAATCGAGAAAACATGCTAACAGGCATGATTGGGTTACCCACGTCCGTATTGATGAGAATCCCGTAAAAGGGGGGCACACGATCTCTGCTTTGACAAGACGTGCCAAGGAAACCGCCTCGCAAAACACGCTGAGGTGGAAAAGTGACAACGATTCGAGTAAAGGACTTGGCTGTAGTGTGATGACGCACTGCGGAATACGTCAGCAGATTTGATTTGTGTTAATATTATTCTCTCTATGGCAATATGTGGAAGCTTATTTTGCAGAGCCGGACACTACTCTTGGTGTCTACAATCTTCTATGAAGGACTTGGAGGAGGAACCCGCCTTGCAATGCCGAAGACAATTTGCGCGCCGGACTCGTCGTCATTGAAGCCTGGTTCAGGGGCTACTGAGGGAGTCCTGGATTAGGGGGTGTTCGGGTAGCCGGACTATACCTTCAGCCGGACTCCTAGACTATGAAGATACAAGATTGAAGACTTCGTCCCGTGTCCGGATGGGACTTTCCTTGGCGTGGAAGGCAAGCTTGGCGATGCAGATATTCAAGATCTCCTACCATTGTAACCGACTCTGTGTAACCCTAACCCTATCCGGTGTCTATATAAACCGGAGGGTTGTAGTCCGTAGGCAATCAACTCCATACACAACAATCATACCATAGGCTAGCTTCTAGGGTTTAGCCTCCTTGATCTCGTGGTAGATCTACTGTTGTACTACCCATATCATCAATATTAATCAAGTAGGAGTAGGGTATTACCTCCATCGAGAGGGCCCGAACCTGGGTAAAAACATCGTGTCCCTTGTCTCCTATTACCATCCGGCCTTGACGCACAGTTCGGGACCCCCTACCCGAGATCCGCCGGTTTTGACACCGACACCGTCCCACACGTCACCACTCGGTTGTGCACGTCTTCACCACTCGGCCGCTCCGCGTGTCGCCTCTCGGTTGTGCATGCCTTCACCACACGGCCGCCCCGTGCGTCACCACTCAGTTGTGCACGTCTTCACCACTCGGCCGCTCTGTGCGTCGCCTCTCGGTTGTCCATGCCTTCACCACATGGCCGCCCCGCGCGCCACCACTCGGTTGTGCACGTCTTCACCAATTGGCCGCTCCGCACGTCGCCTCTCGGTTGTGCATGCGTTCACCACTTGGCCGCTCCGCGCGTCGCCACTCGGTTGTGCACTTCTTCACCACTCGTCCACCCCATGCGTCGCCACTCGGTTGTACACATCATTGCCCTTTGGCCGCCTCGCGCGTCACCATCAGTTGGACATGCCTTTACCTCTACACCCCCAGCACGGGAACGACTAAGTTACTCATATGGTCAAACCTCATATCACTCTCTGTAGCAAGCTTACCTCTTTCGAGCATCACTCGGGGGCTACGCCCAGCCGTTGGCCATGCCGCCCTCAGGGCTCACGCCCATTCAATCAACCCATTGATCACATCAGGAATATCTTTCTGACCATACATGAGAAAATCTATAAGGGTAGTACTGTCCACTCGGACGATCGCCCAAATCATTTCTTGAAGTCATCTTCAGTACTGCAAAAGGGTGAAAATGACGCTCCTCTACGGATACACTTGGCCCTTATCCTAGGCTCCAAGGCGTCAGTTTCACAAACTTGGACTCAGAGATGGCATGTGTTGGTGTTCCCCCAGGATAGTGAGTGGCATCTCTCCAGAGAGTCGGCCCACACACTAGCCTCGCCACTCGGGTTTCATGGCACGTCCATGTCAGACCACTAGTCTATCTCCTCCGGGAGACATAAGAGTGCCACCAAGTTTTTCCTCGCAGTCAATGATGAAGCTATGTACCTAGGGTAGGGTCATGGATCTGTCTAAGATACCCTCCCCAAGGACATCTCTAAAAGAACCAGAAGCGGTCGAAGCAAAATCATCATCCACTCGACCGTGAAGCTATGTTCCACTCGACAGTATAGAAGACACTCGACTATGCGAACAACCACTCGACGAAACAAGAAACCACTCGGAGTGTAGAAGACCTAACGTCACTCAGGATGACAACGGTCGGTCATTCACTCTGCAACCTTAAAGATCATTTATATATCTTTATTACTAGCATTACCAGTAACGCCCTGCCTTAATGTACATTGAACCCTTTGTAACGTGGGCTGGCTAGGGTCCTGGCGCACTCTATATAAGCCACCCCCTCCTCCGAGACAAGGGTTCACACCCTTTGTAATTCACACACATATATCTAGTCGACCGCCTCCGGGCTCCGAGACGTAGGGCTGTTACTTCCTTCGAGAAGGGCCTGAACTTGTAAAACTTGCGTGTACAACTCCTCCATTGCTAGGATCTTGCCTCTACGTTCCTACCCCCCTATTCTGCTGTCAGGCTTAGAACCACGACAGTTGGTGCCCACCGTGGGGCAGGTGTCTTAGCGACTTTTTGGAGAAGTTGCAATTTTTCCGATCCCCTTCATCATGGTTCCAGGCGGAGGTTTGGCTGAGGGCCGTGAGATCCGTCTCGGCGCGCTCGTGTTTGTCGTCGACGACTCCGCTTGGCTTCAGGAGGCTCCACTCGATGTCGGCGCACTCCCCGCTCGCGGGGCGACACACTTTCGCGCGTGCGCTCACGGCGTCCTCCTGCGGCAGCCGTCCACCCAGTATCAGTCGGCTCCAGCAGCTTTCCCCCTCCTGCGGCCCGTCGGAGCAAACGTTCCGGTCGGTCGAGGCTTCAGTGGTGGGTGAGGCATGCGGTGGCTCGCCAGTCGGCCACCCCTCAAGTCGTGGCAATCGAGCCCGACGAAACTCTCTATGGCCTATTCGATCTGTCGACTGGCTCCGTAGAGACTGCATCCGAGTGCGACAGCAGCGACCCAGCGGCAGAAGTTTTGATGGTCAATGGACCACGCAGTCCTCCTGGCTTCACCCGTTAAGACGGAGGTGATGGGGACAATGATCCGTCGCGCGTTCATGAAGAGTACCGCCCCGAACCCCTCTCTTCGCAGTAGAGGGAGGAACTTTGCCGCCGGAACATGGATGCACTACATACTCCTATAGTTGGAGAAACCCCTGAGGCCCAGGCCTTGGAGCAGGCGCGCCTAGCCAACTTGGCTGAGCGCACTCGACTGGAGAACCTCCAGTGCGCACTCGACGATCGCACTCGGCAGCGTGCTCCCGAATCTAGTCGACGCCAACTTTTTTCGCCTCCAACTCAGGTATACTGAACCCCGATCCAGAATCTAGCAGCTGCTGCCCGGATAGCGGAGTCGATCCAACCTTCCCCGTCAGAAGCTGACTGAGGTCTGGTGCAGATCCGAGCCTTGCTCTGGGCGGCGGGAGAACAGAATATAGCCGTATCTCAGTCGCGGAATAGGATCCATAGCAGATCCATGGTTGCAGACACAGTTCCGTCGGCTCACAGCCCAAGATCGCCCCCGAGGCATGAGGGACGTGGAGATCGACGAGATCAGTACAGAAACCGTGAGCAGTATGATCACTGAGTTGATCGTGATGATCGTCGTCGAGTGCCCACGCCTCCCCCAAGGAGTGGGTCGTATGTGCTTCGGCAACATGATGACAGGCGCCCTCACAGTGTTGGGCGAGGGATTCTAGTCGACCCCAGGGAGCCAGGCTTTGATGCGAGATCTATTCTCGTTCAGGGCTTGGTCGACAAAAACACAGCTCACCGAGAGGGCCATGACAGGGATCCGCAAACCAGCAGCATGGTGCATGTCTCAGGTCCAGAGTGCTTCAGCAGAGCCATCAGGGCTGCAGTGATTCCCCCCAACTTCAGGTTGGCGACTGGAGTCAGTAAGTTCACTGGTGAGTCCAAGCCTGACACTGGGCTTGAAGACTACTGAGTGGCTATCCAGATTGGTGGCGGCAATGATGAAGTGGCCATGAAACACCTTCCTCTGATGTTGGAGGGCTCGGCTAGGGCATGGCTAAATCAGTTGGCACCTAGCAGTATTTATACTTGGGAAGATCTCGCCTGGGTGTTTGTCAGAACATTCAAGGGCACATGCAAGCGGCCGGCAGGTTTGACAGAATTACAGTGTTGTGTTCAGAAACCGAATGAAACTTTGAGGGATTATATCCAAAGATGGATCACCCTGCACCACACGGTGGAGGATGTGTCTGATCATCAGGCAATTTGTGCCTTTAAGGAAGGTGTCAAGTATCGGGAGTTGAATCTGAAATTCGGTCGGACAGGAAATATGACTCTGACTCGGATGATGGAGATCGCCACCAAGTATGCCAATGGTGAAGAAGAAGAACGACTCCGGAGTGGCAAGCACAAAACAGTCGCCCATGAAGCCGGAGGAGGAAGTTCCAGTCGGAAGCAGAAACGCAAAGCCGAGCCAGCAGCTCCTGGCGAAGCCTTAGCCGTGATTCAGGGAAAGTTCAAGGGGAAGCCCAAAGGGTCGTGGAACCCCAAGAAAATAAAAGATCAAGATGGAAACGACGTGCTGGATTTGCCATGCCTCGTCCACACAAAAAGATGAAGAGGGTAATTTCATTTACCCGAAGCATACCACTCGACAGTGTCGACTCTTAATCCAACAATTCCGAGAGAAACAACCCAAGGAAAAGGAGAAAGAAATTGACAAGGTTGAGGACGAGGAGGAAGATGATGATGGTTATCCCCACGTGAATTCCACTTTGATGATTTTTGCTGATGTTGAGAGTAAAAGTCGATTGAAAACCATCAATAGAGAAGTAAACATGGTCTCTCCGGCGACACCTAGTTATTTGAAATGGTCCCAGACTGCCATTACATTCGACCAGTCCGATCACCCAGCGCACATAGCCACCCCTGGGAGGCAAGCATTGGTGGTCGACCTAGTAGTCGAAGGCACCCGATTGACTAAGGTTCTGATGGATGGTGGCAGTGGCCTGAATATTCTGTATGCAGAGACGTTGAAAGGGATGGGCATTTTGATGTCCAGACTCACTGAAAGTAATATGAGTTTCCATGGGTCATTCCAGGCAAGAAGGCTGCTTCACTCGGCCAGATTGCTCTCGACGGGGTTTTTGGCGACTCCAAGAATTACCGCAAAGAAAGTTTGACATTTGAAGTTGTGGATTTCCAGAGTGCCTATCATGCTATTCTAGGCAGGCCAGCTTATGCACGTTTTATGGCTCGGCCATGCTACGTGTGTTGGAAATATGCCCTAGAGGCAATAATAAAATGATTATTATTATATTTCCTTGTTCATGATAATTGTCTATTATTCATGCTATAATTGTGTTATCCGGAAATCATAATACATGTGTGAATACATAGACCACAACATGTCCCTAGTGAGCCTCTAGTTAACTAGCTCGTTGATCAATAGATAGTCATGGTTTCCTGACTATGGACATTGGATGTCAATGATAATGGGGTCACATCATTAGGAGAATGATGTGATGGACAAGACCTAATCCTAAGCATAGCACAAGATCGTGTAGTTCGTTTGCTAGAGCTTTTCCAATGTCAAGTATAATTTCCTTAGACCATGAGATCGTGTAACTCCCGGATGCCGTAGGAGTGCTTTGGGTGTACCAAACGTCACAACGTAACTGGGTGACTATAAAGGTATACTACAGGTATCCCCGAAAGTATCTGTTGGGTTGATACGGATCGAGACTGGGATTTGTCACTCCGTATGACGGAGAGGTATCTCTAGGCCCACTCGGTAATGCATCATCATAATGAGCTCAATGTGACCAAGTGTTTATTCATGGGATCATGCATTATGGTATGATAAAGTGACTTGCCGGTAACGAGATTGAACGAGGTATTGGGATACCGACGATCGAATCTCGGGCAAGTAACGTACCGATTGACAAAGGGAATTGAATACGGGATTGATTGAATCCTCGACATCGTGGTTCATCCGATGAGATCATCGTGGAAAATGTGGGAGCCAACATGGGTATCCAGATCCCGCTGTTGGTTATTGACCGGAGAGTCGTCTCGGTCATGTCTGCGTGTCTCCCGAACCCGTAGGGTCTACACACTTAAGGTTCGGTGATGCTAGGGTTGTAGAGATATTAGTATGCGGTAACCCGAAAGTTGTTTAGAGTCCCGGATGAGATCTTGGACATCACGAGGAGTTCCAGAATGGTCCGTAGGTGAAGATTTATATATAGGAAGTCCAGTTTCGGCCATCGGAAAAGTTTCGGGGGTAATCGGTATTGTACCGGGACCACCGGAAGGGTCCCGGGGGTCCACCGGGTGGGGCCACCTATCCCGGAGAGCCCCATGGGCTGAAGTGGGAGGGAAACCAGCCCCTGGTGGGCTGGTGCGCCCCTCATGGGCCTCCCCCTACGCCTAGGGTTGGAAACCCTAGGGGTGGGGGGCGCCCCACTTGGCTTGGGGGGCAAGTCCCCCTTGGCCGCCGCCCCCCTTGGAGATCCCATCAACCCCGTTCTCTTGAACGCTTCCGCTCTCGATCTACAAGGGTATGTAGATGCACTCCCCTCTCCCTTGTTGCTAGATGACTCCATAGATTGATCTTGATGATGCGTAGAAAATTTTAAAATTCTGCTACGTTCCCCAACAGTGGCATCATGAGCTAGGTCTATGCGTAGTTTCTATGCACGAGTAGAACACAAGTTGTTGTGGGCGTTAATTTTTCCAATTTACTTTCCGTTACTAGTCTTATCTTGATTCGGCGGCATCGTGGGATGAAGCGGCCCGGACCGACCTTACATGTACGCTTACGTGAGACTGGTTCCACCGACTGACATGCACTAGTTGCATAAGGTGGCTAGCGGGTGTCTGTCTCTCCCACTTTAGTCGGATCGGATTCGATGAAAAGGGTCCTTATGAAGGGTAAATAGAAATTGGCATATCATGTTGTGGTTTTGGCGTAGGTAAGAAACGTTCTTGCTAGAAACCTATAGCAGCCACGTAAAAACTTGCAACAACAATTAGAGGACGTCTAACTTGTTTTTGCAGCATGTGCCATGTGATGTGATACGGCCAAAAGGATGTGATGAATGATATATGTGATGTATGAGATTGATCATGTTCTTGTAATAGGAATCATGACTTGCATGTCGATGAGTATGACAACTGGCAGGAGCCATAGGAGTTGTCTTAATTTATTTATGACCTGCGTGTCAACATAAATGTCATGTAATTACTTTACTTTATTGCTAAACCGTTAGCCATAGTAGTAGAAGTAATAGATGACGAGACAACTTCATGAAGACACGATGATGGAGATCATGGTGTCATGCCGGTGACGATGATGATCATGGCGCCCCGAAGATGGAGATCAAAAGGAGAAAAATGATATTGGCCATATCATGTCACTATTTGATTGCATGTGATGTTTATCATGTTTTACATCTTGTTTGCTTAGAACGACGGTAGCTTAAATAAGATGATCCCTCACATAATTTCAAGAAAGTGTTCCCCCTAACTGTGCACCGTTGCGAAGGTTTGTTGTTTCGAAGCACCACGTGATGATCGAGTGTGATAGATTCTAACGTTCGAATACAACGGGTGTAAGCCAGATTTACACACGCAATACACTTAGGTTGAATTGACGAGCCTAGCATGTACAGACATGGCCTCGGAACACGGAAGACCGAAAGGTCGAACATGAGTCGTATAGAAGATACGATCAACATGAAGATGTTCACCGATGATGACTAGTCCGTCTCACGTGATGATCGGACACGGCCTAGTTGACTCGGATCATGTATCACTTAGATGACTAGAGGGATGTCTGTCTGAGTAGGAGTTCATTAAATAATTTGATTAGATGAACTTAATTATCATGAACTTAGTCTAAAACCTTTGCAAAATGTCTTGTAGATCAAATGGCCAACGCGCATGTCAATCTCAACTTCAATGCGTTCCTAGAGAAAACCAAGCTGAAAGATGATGGCAGCAACTATACGAACTGGGTCCGGAACCTAAGGATCATCCTCATAGCTGCCAGGAAAGCATATGTCCTAGAAGCACCGCTAGGTGATGCACCCATCCCAAAGAACCAAGACGTTATGAATGCTTGGTAGTCACGTGCTGATGATTACTCCCTCGTTCAGTGCGGCATGCTTTACAGCTTAGAACCGGGGCTCCAAAAGCGTTTTGAGCGACACGGAGCAGATGAGATGTTCGAAGAGCTGAAAATGGTTTTCCAAGCTCATGCCCGGGTCGAGAGATATGAAGTCTCCGACAAGTTCTACAGTTGTAAGATGGAGGAAAATAGTTCTGTCAGTGAGCACATACTCAAAATGTTTGGGTTGCATAATCGCTTGTCCCAACTGGACATTAACCTCCCGGACGAGGCGGTCATTGACAGAATCCTTCAGTCGCTCCCACCTAGCTACAAGAGCTTTGTGATGAACTACAATATGCAGGGGATGGTGAAAACTATTCCTGAAGTATTTTCAATGCTGAAATCAGTGGAGGTGGAAATCAAAAAGGAACATCAACTGTTGATGGTCAATAAAACCACTAGTTTCAAGAAAGGCAAGGGTAAGAAGAACTTCAAGAAGGACGGCAAGGGAGTTGCCGCTCCCGGTAAACCAGTTGCCGGGAAGAAGTCAAAGAATGGACCCAAACCTGAGACTGAGTGCTTTTATTGCAAGGGAAAGGGACACTGGAAGCGGAACTGCCCCAAATACTTAGCGGACAAGAAGGCCGGCAACACTAAAAGTATATGTGATATACAATTATTGATGTGTACCTTACCAGTACTCGTAGTAGCTCCTGGGTATTTGATACCGATGCGGTTGCTCACATTTGTAACTCAAAACAAGAGCTGCGGAATAAGCGGAGACTGGCGAAGGACGAGGTGACGATGCGCGTCGGGAATGGTTCCAAGGTCGATGTGATCGCCATCGGCACACTACCTCTACATTTACCTACGGGATTAGTTTTAAACCTCAATAATTGTTATTTAGTGCCAGCTTTGAGCATGAACATTGTATCTGGATCTCGTTTAATACGAGATGGCTACTCATTTAAATCAGAGAATAATGGTTGTTCTATTTATATGAGAGATATGTTTTATGGTCATGCTCCGCTGGTCAATGGTTTATTCTTAATGAATCTCGAACGTGATGTTACACATATTCATAGTGTGAATACCAAAAGATGTAAGATTGATAATGATAGTCCCTCATATCTGTGGCACTGCCTCCTTGGTCACATCGATGTCAAACGCATGAAGAAGCTCCATACAGATGGACTTTTGGAGTCTCTTGATTTCGAATCATTTGACACGTGCGAACCATGCCTCATGGGTAAAATGACCAAGACTCCGTTCTCCGCAACAATGGAGTGAGCAACCAACTTATTGGATATTATACATACTGATGTGTGCGGTCCAATGAGCGTTGAGGCTCGCGGTGGCTATCGTTATGTTCTCACTCTCACTGATGACTTAAGTAGATATGGGTATGTCTATTTGATGAAACACAAGTCTGAGACCTTTGAAAAGTTCAAGGAATTTCAGAATGGGGTAGAGAATCAACGTGACCGAAAGATAAAATTCTTACGATCAGATCGTGGGGGAGAATATTTAAGTCACGAATTTGGTACGCACTTAAGGAAATGTGGAATCGTTTCACAACTCACGCTGCCTGGAACACCTCAGCGTAACGGTGTGTCCGAACATCGTAATCGCACTCTATTGGATATGGTGTGATCTATGATGTCACTCACTGATTTACCTCTATCATCTTGGGGATACGCTCTAGAGACAGCTACATTCACTTTAAATAGGGCACCGTCTAAATCCGTTGAGACGACACCGTATGAATTATGGTTTGGGAAGAAACCTAAGCTGTCGTTTCTAAAAGTTTGGGGATGCGATGCTTATGTCAAGAAACTTCAACCTGGAAAGCTCGAACCCAAGTCGGAAAAATGCGTCTTCATAGGATACCCTAAGGAAACCATTGGGTATACCTTCTACCTCAGATACGAAGGCAAGATCTTTGTTGCCAAGAACGGGTCCTTTCTGGAGAAAGAGTTTCTCTCGAGAGAAGTAAGTGGGAGGAAAGTAGAACTCGATGAAGTACTACCTCTTAAACCGGAAAGTAGCGCAACTCAGGAAGATGTTCCTGTGGTGCCTGCACTGACTAGAGAGGAAGTTAATGATGATGATCAAGGTACTTCGGATCAAGTTGCTACTGAACTTCGAAGGTCCACAAGGACACGTTCCACACCAGAATGGTATGGCAACCCTGTCTTGGAAATCATGTTGTTAGACAACGGCGAACCTTCGAACTATGAAGAAGCAATGGCGGGCCCAAATTCCAACAAATGGCTTGAAGCAATGCAATCCGAGATAGGATCCATGTATGAAAACAAAGTATGGACTTTGACAGACTTGCCCGATGATCGGCGAGCGATAGAGAATAAATGGATCTTTAAGAAGAAGACGGACGCAGATGGTAATGTTACCATCTATAAGGCTCGACTTGTCGCTAAAGGTTATCGACAAGTTCAAGGGGTTGACTACAATGAGACCTTCTCACCCGTAGCGAAACTGAAGTCCGTCCGAATCATGTTAGTAATTGCCGCCTACTATGATTATGAGATATGGCAAATGGGCGTCAAAACGGCATTCCTTAACGGCTTTCTTAAGGAAGAATTGTATATGATGCAGCCGGAAGGTTTTGCCGATCCTAAGAATGCTAACAAGGTATGCAAGCTCCAGCGCTCCATCTATGGGCTGGTGCAAGCATCTCGGAGTTGGAACATTCGCTTTAATGAAATGATCAAACCGTTTGGGTTTATGCAGACTTATGGAGAAGCCTGCGTTTACAAGAAAGTGAGTGGGAGCTCTGTAGCATTTCTCATATTATATGTGGATGACATACTTTTGATGGGAAATGATATATAACTTTTGGACAGTATTAAGGCCTACTTGAATAAGTGTTTTTCAACGAAGGACCTTGGAGAAGCTGCTTACATATTAGGCATCAAGATCTATAGAGATAGATCGAGACGCCTCATAGGTCTTTCACAAAGCACATACCTTGATAAGATATTGAAGAAGTTCAATATGGATCAGTCCAAGAAGGGGTTCTTGCCTGTGTTGCAAGGTGTGAAATTGAGCTCAGCTCAATGTCCGACCACGGCAGAAGATAGAGAAAAGATGAGTGTCATCCCCTATACCTCAGCCATAGGGTCTATCATGTATGCCATGTTGTGTACCAGACCTGATGTAAACCTTGCCGTAAGTTTGGTAGGAAGGTACCAAAGTAATCCCGGCATGGAACACTAGACAGCGGTCAAGAACATCCTGAAGTACCTGAAAAGGACTAAGGATATGTTTCTCGTATATGGAGGTGACGAGGAGCTCGTCGTAAAGGGTTATGTCGACGCTAGCTTCGACAAAGATCTGGATGACTCTAAGTCACAAACCGGATACGTGTATATTTTGAATGGTGGGGCAGTAAGCTGGTGCAGTTGCAAGCAAAGCATCGTGGCGGGATCTACATGTGAAGAGGAGTACATGGCAGCCTCGGAGGCAGCGCATCAAGCAATCTGGATGAAGGAGTTCATCACCGACCTAGGAGTCATACCCAATGCGTCGGGGCCGATCACTCTCTTCTGTGACAACACTGGAGCTATTGCCCTTGCCAAGGAGCCCAGGTTTCACAAGAAGACCAGGCACATCAAGCGTCGCTTGAACTCCATTCGTGAAAATGTTCAAGATGGCGACATAGATATTTGCAAAGTGCATACGGATCTGAATGTCGCAGATCCGTTGACTAAACCTCTTCCACGAGCAAAACATGATCAACACCAGAACTCTATGGGTGTTCGATTCATCACAATGTAACTAGATTATTGACTCTAGTGCAAGTGGGAGACTGTTGGAAATATGCCCTAGAGGCAATAATAAAATGATTATTATTATATTTCCTTGTTCATGATAATTGTCTATTATTCATGCGATAATTGTGTTATCCGGAAATCATAATACATGTGTGAATACATAGACCACGACATGTCCCTAGTGAGCCTCTAGTTAACTAGCTCGTTGATCAATAGATAGTCATGGTTTCCTGACTATGGACATTGGATGTCATTGATAATGGGATCACATCATTAGGAGAATGATGTGATGGACAAGACCCAATCCTAAGCATAGCACAAGATCGTGTAGTTCGTTTGCTAGAGCTTTTCCAATGTCAAGTATCATTTCCTTAGACCATGAGATCGTGTAACTCCCGGATGCCGTAGGAGTGCTTTGGACCAAACGTCACAACGTAACTGGGTGACTATAAAGGTATACTACAGGTATCCCAGAAAGTATCTGTTGGGTTGATACGGATCGAGACTGGGATTTGTCACTCCGTATGACGGAGAGGTATCTCTGGGCCCACTCGGTAATGCATCATCACAATGAGCTCAATGTGACCAAGTGTTTGGTCATGGGATCATGCATTACGGTACGAGTAAAGTGACTTGCCGGTAACGAGATTGAACGAGGTATTGGGATACCGATGATCGAATCTCGGGCAAGTAACGTACCGATTGACAAAGGGAATTGAATACGGGATTGATTGAATCCTCGACATCGTGGTTCATCCGATGAGATCATCGTGGAACATGTGGGAGCCCACATGGGTATCCAGATCCCGCTGTTGGTTATTGACCGGAGAGTCGTCTCGGTCATGTCTGCGTGTCTCCCGAACCCGTAGGGTCTACACACTTAAGGTTTGGTGACGCTAGGGTTGTAGAGATATTAGTATGCAGTAACCCGAAAGTTGTTAGGAGTCCCGGATGAGATCCCGGACATCACGAGGAGTTCCGAAATGGTCCGGAGGTGAAGATTTATATATAGGAAGTCCAGTTTCGGCCATCAGGAAAGTTTCGGAGGTAATCGGTATTGTACCAGGACCACCGGAAGGGTCCCGGGGGTCCACCGGGTGGGGCCACCTATCCCGGAGGGCCCATGGGCTGAAGTGGGAGGGGAACCAGCCCCTGGTGGGCTGGTGCACCCCCTATGGGCCTCCCCCTGCGCCTAGGGTTGGAAACCCTAGGGGTGGGGGGCGCCCCACTTGGCTTGGGGGGCAAGTCCCCCTTGGCCGCTGCCCCCCCTTGGAGATCCCATCTCCTAGGGCCGGCGCCCCCATAGGGGCCCTATATATAGTGGGGAGAAGGGAGGGCAGCCGCACCCAAGTCCCTGGCCCCTCCCTCTCCCCTCGTAACACCTCTCTCTCTCTCTCTCTCTCTCTCTCTCTCTCTCTCTCGTTGGAGCTTGGCGAAGCCCTGCCAAGATCACCGTTGCTTCCACCACCACGCCGTCATGCTACTGGATCTCCATCAACCTCTCCTTCCCCTTGCTGGATCAAGAAGGAGGAGAAGTCTCCCCAACCGTACGTGTGTTGAACGCGGAGGTGTCGTCCGTTCGGCGCTAGGTCATCAGTGATTTGGATCACGACGAGTACGACTCCATCAACCCCGTTCTCTTGAACGCTTCCGCTCGTGATCTACAAGGGTATGTAGATGCACTCCCCTCTCCCTCATTGCTAGATGACTCCATAGATTGATCTTGGTGATGCGTAGAAAATTTTAAAATTCTGCTATGTTCCCCAACAACGTGTACCTAAAATTGAAGATGCCTGGTCCCAAAGGGGTGATCACTATCACTGGTTATCGGAAGAAGGCAGAAGAGTGCTTCCAGAAGGGTTCAAAGATCGCCGATGCATAGATGGCCGTGGCAGAATTGCAAGAATACCAGAAAAATGCAGATCCAAGTGATTTGTTGTGAGCCAAGAAGCCAGCCACAGATTCAGCATTCCAGTCGTCTGGTGAAACGAAGTCGATTCACATTCACCCGACAGACCCCAATGCTGCTCTGACTCACATTTCAACCACACTCGACTCCAAATAGGAAGAAGCGCTCATCCAGTTCCTCCGTGAGAACTGGGACATCTTTGCATGGAAACCTTCAGACATGCCAGGTGTTCCCAGGGGGCTGGCTGAGCATCGTTTGCGAGTCGACCCAAAAGTGAAACCAGTCAAAGGACATCTTCGACGGTCCGCCGTACAGAAGAGGAAGGCAATCGGTGAAGAGCTGGCTCGGCTTTTGGCAACTGAGTTTATCCGTGAGATTTACCACTCCGAGTGGTTAGCTAATGTTGTCATGGTCCCAAAGAAGGACGACTCACTTCGTATGTGCATTGACTTCAAACGTATCAATCGGGCCTGCCCGAAAAATCACTTTCCTCTCCCTCGCATCGATCAGATAGTTGACTCGACTGTGGGGTGCGAGCGTTTGTCCTTTTTAGACGCCTACTCTGGGTACCACCAGATCCGTCTGTACGGACCCGACGAGATAAAAACAGCTTTCATCACCCCATTCAGATGCTTCTGTTATGTCACTATGCCATTCGGCTTGAAGAACGCTGGAGCCACATTCATGCGGATGATTCAGAAGTGCCTGCTCACTCAGATCAGTCGGAATGTGGAAGCATACATGGATGACATTGTGGTCAAGTCACGTAAAGGTTCCGACCTACTGACTGACCTTGCTGAAACCTTTGCCAACCTCAGAAGGTATGATATCAAGCTCAATCCATCAAAGTGCACGTTTGGAGTTCCGGGCGGAAAATTACTCGGTTTTCTTGTTTCCGAATGAGGGATCGATGCTAACCCAGAGAAAGTGGGTTCTATACCCCGAATGAAACGCCTTGTGCGTGTGCATGATGTCCAGAAGCTTACTGGTTGCTTGGCCGCCCTAAGTCAGTTCATTTCTCGCCTCGGTGAAAAGGCACTGCCTCTTTACCGACTGATGAAGAAATCAGATAAGTTCGAGTGGACTCCTGAAGCTGATACAACATTTGCAAAGCTAAAAGCCCTGCTTTCCACCCAGCCCGTGCTTGCTGCCCCAATCAGCAAAGAGCCTTTACTGCTTTATATAGCAGCCACTGGACAAGTCGTTAGTATAGTACTTACAGTCGAGCGGGAAGAAGAGGGAAAAGCCTATAAAGTTCAGCGCCCAGTTTATTATATTTCTGAAGTTCTGACTCCGTCAAAGCAGAGATATCCGCACTATCAGAAGCTCGTTTATGGGATTTACATGACCACAAAGAAGGTTGCACACTATTTCTCTGATCACTCTGTTATAGTCGTCAGCGACGCTCCATTGTCAGAGATTTTGCACAACAGAGATGCAACTGGTCGAGTGGCAAAATGGGCGATTGAACTCCTTCCTTAGATATCAAGTTTGAGGCAAAGAAGGCCATTAAGTCCCAAGCAATAGCAGATTTCCTCGCCGAGTGGATTGAACAACAATTGCCGACTCAAGTTCATTCGGAGCACTGGTCCATGTTCTTTGATGGATCCAAAATGCTGAATGGTTCCGGTGCTGGGGTGGTTCTGGTATCCCCCCGAGGAGACAAGCTTAGATATGTCCTCCAGATTCACTTTGATTCTTCCAATAATGAAGCTGAATATGAAGCACTCCTGTATGGGTTGCGTATGGCCATCTCACTCGGCGTCCATTGCCTCATGGTCTACGGCGACTCAGATTTAGTAGTCAATCAAGTGATGAAGGAGTGGGACGTCAGAAGCCCAGCCATGACTGGTTACTGCAACACGGTGAGGAAGCTGGAAAAGAAGTTTGAGGGGTTAGAGCTCCATCACATACCCCGACTGAAAAATCAAGCAGCCGATGACTTGGCAAAGATAGGTTCCAAGAGAGAAGCCATTCCCAGCAATGTGTTTTTGGAGCATATTCACACGCTGACAGTTCAGGAAGATCCTTTTACTGAAGAGCCCCCGCAGCCTAGGAGCGCCACACACCCGACTGAAGTCGAGGTCCCAGCCGTGGTCGACCTGATCATGGAGGTTCTGGCCATTACTCCCGACTGGACAGTGTCGTACATTGCGTACATCCTTAGGAAAGAACTCCCAGAGGACGAGGAAGAGGCTCGACAGATCGTCCGTCGATCCAAGGCCTTTACTGTGATAAGAGGACAATTGTTCAGGGAAAGCATGACTGCAGTCGGTCAGAAATGCATAACGCCAGAAGAAGGTCGAATGATCCTCAATGACATGCACTCGGGAACCTGTGGTCACCATGTGTCCTCTCGGGCCATCGTGACTAAAGCATACTGAGCTGGATTCTATTGGCCACGAGCAAATGAAATGGCAAAAGATATAGTCGACAGATGTGAAGGCTGCCAGTTTTACTCCGACATGTCTCACAAGCCAGCGTTAGCCCTGAAGACCATTCCCCTCGTCTGGCCCTTTGCTGTTTGGGGACTAGATATGGTTGGACCACTGAGAACTGGTAGGAGCGCTTCACTCATGTGCTCGTTGCAATCGACAAGTTTACCAAATGGATCGAAGCTAAACCTATCAAGAATCTTGAAGCCAGCACCACTGTTAGTTTTATCAGAGAATTGACATTCAGATATGGAGTCCCTCATAGCATCATCACTGACAATGGATCAAACTTCGATTCTGATGAGTTTAGAGCTTTTTGCGCTTCTCAAGGCACACGAGTCGACTATACTTCAGTCGCTCACCCGCAGTCGAACGGACAAGCAGAAAGAGCCAATGGCCTAATTCTCAAAGGATGGAAACCCCGACTGATGCGTGATCTCAAACACGCAGCAGGCGCTTGGGTCGATGAACTTCCGTCAGTTCTGTGGGGTTTGAGGACAACCCCCAATCAGTCGACTGGACGAACTCCTTTCTTTTTGGTCGATGGAGCCGAAGCTGTTCTGCCAAGTGACCTGCTCCACAACGCACCTCAAGTCGAGATCTTCTCCGAAGAGGAAGCAGAGCAGGCCCGGCAAGATTCAGTCGATCTCTTAGAGGAGGAAAGAGAGATGGCCCTGATCCGGTCGACCATCTATCAGCAAGACTTGCGTCGATTCCACGCTAGAAACGTGAGGGGTCGAGCCTTTCAAGAGGGGGACCTGGTTCTTCGAGTGGATCAACGGAAACCACACAAGCTCGCCCCGGCTTGGGAAGGTCCCTTCATCATCACCAAAGTTCTCCACAATGGAGCATACCATCTTTACAGCGTTGAGCATCACAAGAACGAGCCACGGGCTTGGAACGTGGAGCTGCTTCGCCCTTTTTATACTTAAGCACCCGTTCGAATAAAATGTAATAAGAAGTACCTTTGTAATATGTTCATTAAAGACAAGAGCTGTTCAGTCTTCTCATTCAATTGTTGTTGTCCTTATGCACCTCCGAAATCCCCCAGTGGGTGGGCTTAGCTGCGAATCCGTTTCGCTTAAGTTCGAAAGAAAATCCTACCGAGTGGAGAGCAATCCTCCCACTCGGGGGCTTAGCTGTAGTCCGGCACTCGCCTAAGTTCCCCCACTAGGAGACTTAGGTGCAGTCCAGTACTCGCCTAAGTTTGAAAAAATCCTACCGAGTGGAGAGCAATCCTCCCACTCGGGGGCTTAGCTGCAGTCCGGCACTCGCCTAAGTTCTCCCACTCGGAGGCTTAGCTGCAGTCCAGTACTCGCCTAAGTTTGAAAAAATCCTACTGAGTGGAGAGCAATCCTCCCACCCGGGGGCTTAGCTGCAGTCCGGCACTCGCCTAAGTTCTCCCACTCGGAGACTTAGCTGCAGTCCAGTACTCGCCTAAGTTTGAAAAAATACTACCAAGTGGAGAGCAATCCTCCCACTCGGGGGCTTAGCTGCAGTCCGGCACTCGCCTAAGTTCTTCCACTCGGAGACTTAGCTGCAGTCCAGCACTTGCCTAAGTTTGAAAAAATCCTGCCGAGTGGAGAGCAATCCTCCCACCCGGGGGCTTAGCTGCAGTCTGGCACTCGCCTAAGTTCTCCCACTCGGAGGCTTACCTGCAGTCCAGTACTCGCCTAAGTTTGAAAAAATCCTACTGAGTGGAGAGCAATCCTCCCACTCGGGGGCTTAGCTGCAGTCCGGCACTCGCCTAAGTTCTCCCACTCGGAGACTTAGCTGCAGTCCAGTACTCACCTAAGTTTGAAAAAATCCTACCGAGTGGAGAGCAATCCTCCCACTCGGGGGCTTAGCTGCAGTCCGGCACTCGCCTAAGTTCTCCCACTCGAAGAACTAGCTGCAGTCCAGTACTCGCCTAAGTTTGAAAAAATCCTACCGAGTGGAGAGCAATCCTCCCACTCGGGGGCTTAGCTGTAGTACGGCACTCGCCTAAGTTCTCCCACTCGGAGACTTAGCTGCAGTCCAGTACTCGCCTAAGTTTGAAAATATCCTACCGAGTGGAGGGCAATCCTCCCACTCTAGGGCTTAGCTGCAGTCCGGCACTCGCCTAAGTTCGAAACACACACCTATCCGCAAGGACGACGAGGTGCAGGTCGACTGCAACCTTCTCCCTCGGAGCTACGCCACAAGTACAATGTGCGCTCCATCCCTATCCACAAGGACGACGAGGTGCAGGTCGACCGCAACCTTCTCCTTCGGAGCCACGCCACAAGTACAATGTGCCCTCCATCCCTATCCGCAAGGACGACGAGGTGCAGGTCGATTGCAACCTTCTCCTTCGGAGCTACGCCACAAGTACAATGTGCGCTCCATCCTTATCCGCAAGGATGACGAGGTGCAGGTTGACTGCAACCTTCTCCTTCGGAGCTACGCCACAAGTACAATGTGCGCTCCATCCCTATCTGCAAGGACGGCGAGGTGCAGGTCGACTGCAACCTTCCACCTCAGAGCTACATCTCAAGCACAAGGATTATTCATAGCAAAGAACAAAGTCCACTTGAAGGCAAAACGCAAGCATATTCGGAAATAAACCAAATTCGAATAAATCCTAAAGGTCCAAGCAGCAAACCAAAAGTATTTGAGCATCAAGCCTGAAGGAGTTTAACGGTTACAGTAACCACTCGGCATTCCGAGGAAAATTTAAAGCAGATTCAAGTCTCATAAGTTTGTTCACTCGGCAGGAGGAGGGCTGGCAGGCTCGACGAATTCGTCCAAGTCGATCCCATCCGCGATCCGAGTGGAAACAACGATGAAAGTCTCCATGAAGGACTAGAAGTCATGCCTTTTGGTGTTAGCGTCCTTGATCGCCGCCAGCTTGTCTTCACGAGATTCCTTGCAGTGGACTCGCACCAAGGACAGCGCCACGTCAGCACCACACCGGGCGGAGGACTTCTTCCATTCCTGCACTTGGTCAGGGATCTCGTTGAGTCGAGCCATCAGGGATTCTAGGTCATTTTGAAGCGTCGCCCTTGGCCAGAAGAATGAGTCAACTCATGAGACTGCCTCCTTCAGGCGCGCGAGGTAGCTTGTGACGCTGGCGACACGAGACTCCAGTCAGAGCACGTTCATTGCAGTTCCGTCGCAAACTGGAGAAGCGATAGGGTCCAGACCCGTCTCGACCTTTCCAGTTTCCTCGTCAAAGTCTTGGCAGAATTCTGCAGCCAAAAATTAGTGAGTCGACCGGACAGGATCCGTTCGCAAGCATCAACACAGTCGGTTTAAAAGAAATACCTTCCAGCATAAGATAAAGCTTCTTGGCGAGAGTTCTCAGATAATCCTCCATGTCATTCCTCTTGTGGACCGCAGACTCCAGCTTCTCATTCAGGGTAATTTTGTCCTTCTTCAGATGACTCACCTCTCGGTTAGACTCGTTGAGACAGGACTTTAGCTTGGTCACCTCCCCTTCCAGTGCTTCGACTGAAGCCAGCTTCTGGTCTGCAAGGGGCAGTTTTATCTTGGGCTTCCTTCTGTGTAGCGGCGAGGTTCAAGTCCTTCTTCTCTAGATCCAACTTCATTTTCTGTGCAAAAGAAGCAATCGGATCAGACAAGAGCTCGAAGAAATGTTTTAAAAAGACAGTCGACAGGCAGTTACCTTCCATACCAACAGCTTCGTCTTGAGCTTTCTTCAGATTCTGCTGGGCCAACTCCAAGTCGAGGTTGAGTTGCCTCTGCTTCTCCTCAAGTTCAGCAAACTTGGAAATGAGAGTACAAGATTTCTACATAAGGCAAAAGACGTGTCAATCGACGAGATCAAAGGTTGTTCACTTCCGAGTGGATAAAACTTAAAGAAGTTTGCTTAGACCCCAGCCGACTGCACATAGTCGACTGCGGTCTTGGGGGCTACACCCAGCGGGTGCACTTGGCATGCCCCTGCTGATTAAGACCCAACTCGACCGGTCCACCCGGGACAAGTCAAAAAAAACTGTTCAGACCCCAGTCGACTGCGGTCTCGGGGACTACACCCAGTGGGTGCACTTAGCGTGCCCCCATCGGTTCAAGTCTCATTCGACCGGTCCGCCCAGGTTGAGTGGAAGAAAATAAAGGAAGGTAGAACTCAGACCCCAGTCGACTGCCAGCAGTAGACTACGGTCTCAGGGACTACTCCCAGTGGGTGCACTTGGCGTGCCCCCACCGGTTCAGATCCTACTCGCCCAGACCGAGTGGAAGAATGCAACTACCAAAGACAACAAAACACCCAGTGGGTGCACTGATTCGACGCAAACAACAGGATATTGTATAGAAGAAAATTTATCGGGTAGCATATCCTGATAGAGCAAGGTCGGTTGAAAGTCTACTTACCTGGACATTGGCCCGGAGAGCAGCGCTGGCGTCATAAGCAGCCTGGCTATTCTCATGCACCGTCTTCACCCGCTCCATCATCACGTCAGCCTGATGGATGGCTTCCGCAGCCGCTTCTGACTGGTTGTCCGGAATGGGGTAGCTGGTGAAAAAGAGAGCAGACGACCCAGGTGTGGCAGCTTGGAGCTCCATGGCGTGGAGTTGGACGACTGAAGGAATCACCGGTGCAGTCGACGGTGCGAGGTGCTCACTCGACAAGGGTGCAGAGAAGGTTACAGAGGCCCTGCCCACGTCTTCAGATTGACGGACGGGTGGTGTTGTTGTTGGACCTTGCTGAGACATCTTGCCAGCTGCTACCTTTTTGCTCTTCCTGGGCTTAAGATCCACATCTTCATCATCATCTGGAAGATCGATGATGTTGGGTGGAGCTGCAAGACAGATCAGTCGACCCCAAGTGAACCACTAGAATGCAATCGACCAAGTAATCAAGAACAAGATCATAAGAGTTTCTACCTGGGTTGGAGGTAAACCGCGTCTTCCATCTCCTCGTCTTGATACTGGAGGGAAGAGGTTCCCGATGTAGCAGCACTGCAAGTGTCCCTACTCAGTCGATTATGTTCTGTTGCTCGAGTCGACGAAAAGAACAAGTCAGATGATTACCCGGAGATGGTAGGGACAGTCACTTTGATCCTGGGCAAAGCCTTGGGCAGTTTGGAGGAGGTGGCCTTCGGTGCTTTTGGAGCTGGAGGCGGCACAACCTTGGGCTGCTTTGGGGCCTTCTCAATCGGCGCTGGAGAAGATGTCCAGGGGCGCTTCGAAGACTGCCCAGTCGGCACGGTCGCCAAGTTTGGGGTGCTCGCCGGGTCGTGTGCGTGCTTGGATCTCCTCTCTCTGCGAGGAGGCGAGTCGACTTCTTCGTCATCGCTCGAGTCGTCGCTCTCCTCGTCCTCCTCTGCATCTGAGTGCCACTCGCCGCTCTCGCCCCCGCTCGCTCCCTCCTCGACATCTTCCACCTGCACTTAGTTGGGCATCGAGTACATGTCAATGAGAGCCTGAAAGAACAACGAGCAAAAGGAGTACAGTTGACCATCAACAAGGTGTCACACAGTGAATCCGAAAGATATTTGGGAAAACAGAATCATACCTGCTCCGGCTGGCGCGAGTGGTCGAATGGAATCACCCTCCTAGACCCCCAAGGGTCGTCTTTGCTGCTGGTGATTCCCATCAGCCACTTCTCCAAGATGTCCTCACTGACGTCCTTCGGGTGGATCCGAGTGGAGTCCTCGAGTCCAGTGTACATCCACATCGGATGATCACGGGCCTGGAGCAGTTGGATGCGTCGACCGAGAAAGACCTCGAGTAGGTCCATCCCAGTCACCCCGTCGTGGACGAGTTAGACGACCCGCTCAATCAGCACCTTGACCTGCGCCTTATCTTCGGGAACCGCCTTCAAGGAGGAATGCTTCTCCACTTGAGCCAGGGAAAAGGGAGGAAGTCCCGTCAACTGACCCGGGGTCGGCTAATCCTTGCAGTAAAACCAAGTCGACTGCCAGCCGCGGACCGAGTCGGGAAGGATCATCACCGGGAAGGTGCTCTTGTTCCTCATCTGGATCCCCAGGCCCCCGCACATCTGGATCACGTGCGTCCTCTCATCACTCGGATTGTCCTTTTTGACCGACTGGGAGCGGCAGGTGAAGATATGTTTGAAGAGGCCCCAGTGCGGTCGACAACCCAAGAAATTTTCACACATTGACACAAAAGCAGCCACATAGACTATGGTGTTTGGAGTGAAGTGGTGGAGCTGAGCCCCAAAGAAGTTCAAAAAGCCCTGAAAGAAAGGATGGGGAGGCAGAGAAAATCCGCGATCGACGTGGGTGGCGAGGAGAACGCACTCACCCTCCCTTGGTTGCGGCTCAGTATTGTACCGGGCATCGGGACAAGTTTCGGGGTCACCGGTATTGTACCGGGACCACCGGAAGGGTCCCGGGGGTCCACCGGGTGGGGCCACCTGTCCCGGGGGGCCACATGGGCTGTAGGGGGTGCGCCTTGGCCTACATGGGCCAAGGGCACCAGCCCCAAGAGGCCCATGCGCCTAGGGTTTCAAGGAGGGAAGAGTCCTAGGAGGGGAAGGCACCCCTAGGTGCCTTGGGAAGGAGGGATTCCTCCCCTTGGCCGCACCCCCCTAGGAGATTGGATCTCCTAGGGCCGGCGCCCCCCCCCCCTTGGCCCTCCTATATATAGTGGGGAGATGGAGGACTTCTCACCTTGATCTTTGGTGCCTCCCTCTCCCTCTCCAACACATCCTCCTCCTCCATAGTGCTTGGCGAAGCCCTGCCGGAGTACTGTAGCTCCATCATCACCACGCCGTCGTGCTGCTGCTGGAGCCATCTCCCTCAACCTCACCCCCCCTTGCTGGATCAAGAAGGAGGAGACGTGGTTGTTCCGTACGTGTGTTGAACGCGGAGGTGCCGTCCGTTTGGTGCTAGGATCTTCGGTGATTCGAATCATGACGAGTACGACTCCCTCATCCCTATTCTTTGAACGCTTCCGCTCGCGATCTACAAGGTACGTAGATGCATCTAATCACTCGTTGCTAGATGAACTCCTAGATGGATCTTGGTGAAACCGTATGAAATTTTTTGTTTTCTGCAACGTTCCCCAACAGTGGCATCATGAGCTAGGTCTATGCGTAGTTCTTTGCACGAGTAGAACACAAATTTGTTGTGGGCGTTGATGTTGTCAACTTTCTTGCTGCTACTAGTCTTATCTTGCTTCAACGGTATTGTGGGATGAAGCGGCCCGGACCAACCTTACACGTACGCTTACATGAGACCGGTTCCACCGACTAACATGCACAAGTTGCATAAGGTGGCTGGCGGGTGTCTGTCTCCCCCACTTTAGTTGGAGCGGATTCGATGAAAAGGGTCCTTATGAAGGGTAAATAGAAGTTGACAAATCACGTTGTGGCTTTAACGTAGGTAAGAAAACATTCTTGCTAGAACCCTATTTCAGCCACGTAAAAACTTGCAACAACAATTATAGGACGCCTAACTTGTTTTTGCAGCAAGTGCTTTGTGATATGATATGGCCAAAGTTGTGATGAATGATGAATGATCTATATGTGATGTATGAGATGTTCATGCTATTGTAATAGGAATCACGACTTGCATGTCGATGAGTATGACAACCGGCAGGAGCCATAGGAGTTGTCTTTATTTTTTGAATGACCTGCGTGTCATTGAGAAACGCCATGTAAATTACTTTACTTTATTGCTAAACGCGTTAGCCATAGTAGTAGAAGTAATAGTTGGCGAGCAACTTCATGGAGACACATTGATGGAGATCATGATGATGGAGATCATGGTGTCATGCCGGTGACAAGATGATCATGGAGCCCCAAGATGGAGATCAAAGGAGCTATGTGATATTGGCCATATCATGTCACTATTATTATTTGATTGCATGTGATGTTTATCATGTTTTTCATCTTGTTTGCTTAGAACGACGGTAGTAAATAAGATGATCCCTCATAATAATTTCAAGAAAGTGTTCCCCCTAACTGTGCACCGTTGCGACAGTTCGTTGTTTCGAAGAACCACGTGATGATCGGGTGTGATAGATTCTAACGTTCACATACAACGGGTGTAAGACAGATTTACACATGCAAAACACTTAGGTTGACTTGACGAGCCTAGCATGTGTACAGACATGGCCTCGGAACACAGAAGACCAAAAGGTCGAGCATGAGTCGTATAGAAGATACGATCAACATGAAGATGTTCACCGACGTTGACTAGTCCGTCTCACGTGATGATCGGACACGGCCTAGTTAACTCGGATCATGTTATACTTAGATTACAGGAGGGATGTTTATCTAAGTGGGAGTTCATTGAATAATTTGATTAGATGAACTTAATTATCATGAACTTAGTCTAAAATCTTTACAATATGTTTTGTAGATCAAATGGCCAACGTAGTCCTCAAATTCAACGCGTTCCTAGAGAAAACCAAGCTGAAAGACGATGGCATCAACTACACGGACTGGGTCCGGAACCTGAGGATCATCCTCATAGCTGCCAAGAAAGATTATGTCCTACAAGCACCGCTAGGTGACGCACCTGTTCTCCCTGCAGAACAAGACGTTATGAACGCTTGGCGACTACTCCCTTGTTCAGTGCGGCATGCTTTACAACTTAGAGCCGGGGCTCCAGCGTTTTGAGAGACACGGAGCATATGAGATGTTCGAGGAGCTAAAAATGGTTTTCCAAGCTCATGCCCGGGTCGAGAGATATCAAGTCTCCGACAAGTTCTTCAGCTGTAAGATGGAGGAAAACAGTTCTGTTAGTGAGCACATACTCACTATGTCTGGGTTGCATAACCGCTTGACTCAGCTGGGAGTTAATCTCCCGGATGACGCGGTCATTGACAGAATCCTCCAGTCGCTTCCACCGAGCTACAAGAGCTTTGTGATGAACTTCAATATGCAGGGGATGGAAAAGACCATTCCTGAAGTATTTGCAATGCTGAAATCAGCAGAGGTAGAAGTCAAAAAGGAACATCAAGTGTTGATGGTGAATAAAACCACTAAGTTCAAGAAAGGCAAGGGTAAGAAAACCTTCAAGAAAGACGGCAAGGGAGTTGCCGCGCCCGGCAAGCAAGCTGCCGGGAAGAAGCCAAAGAATGGACCCAAGCCCGAGACTGAGTGCTTTTATTGCAAGGAAAGTGGTCACTGGAAGCGGAACTGCCCCAAATACTTAGCAGACAAGAAGGCCGGCAAAACGAAAGGTATATGTGATATACATGTAATTGATGTGTACCTTACTAGTATTCGTAGTAGCTCCTGGGTATTTGATACCGGTGCAGTTGCTCACATTTGTAACTCAAAGCAGGAGCTGCGGAATAAACGGAGACTGGCGAAGGACGAGGTGACGATGCGTGTCGGGAATGGTTCCAAGGTCGATGTGATCGCCGTCGGCACGCTACCTCTACATTTACCTATGGGATTAGTTTTGAACCTCAATAATTGTTATTTAGTGCCAAGTTTGAGCATGAACATTGTATCAGGATCTCGTTTAATACGAGATGGCTACTCATTTAAATCCGAGAATAATGGTTGTTCTATTTATATGAGAGATATGTTTTATGGTCATGCTCCGATGGTGAATGGTTTATTATTAATGAATCTCGAGCGTAATGCTACACATATTCATAGTGTGAATACCAAAAGATGTAAGATTGATAATTATAGTCCCACATACTTGTGGCACTGCCGCCTTGGTCACATAGGTGTCAAACGCATGAAGAAGCTCCATGCAGATGGACTTTTAGAGTCTCTTGATTACGAATCATTTTACACGTGCGAACCATGCCTCATGGGTAAAATGACCAAGACTCCGTTCTCAAGAACAATGGAGCGAGCAACCAACTTATTGGAAATCATACATACTGATGTGTGCGGTCCAATGAGTGTTGAGGCTCGCGGTGGCTATCGTTATGTTCTCACCCTCACTGATGACTTGAGTAGATATGGGTATATCTACTTAATGAAACACAAGTCTGAGACCTTTGAAAAGTTCAAAGAATTTCAGAGTGAGGTTGAGAATCAACATGACAGGAAAATCAAGTTCCTGCGATCAGATCGTGGAGGAGAATACTTGAGTCATGAGTTTGGCACACACTTAAGAAAATGTGGAATAGTTTCACAGCTCACGCCGCCTGGAACACCTCAGCGTAATGGTGTGTCCGAACATCGTAATCGCACTCTATTAGATATGGTGCGATCTATGATGTCTCTTGCCGATTTACCGCTATCTTTTTGGGGGTATACTTTAGAGACTGCCGCATTCACTTTAAATAGGGCTCCGTCGAAATCCGTTGAGGCGACACCGTATGAATTATG
Source organism: Triticum aestivum (assembly GCF_018294505.1). Classification (NCBI taxonomy): domain Eukaryota; kingdom Viridiplantae; phylum Streptophyta; class Magnoliopsida; order Poales; family Poaceae; genus Triticum; species Triticum aestivum. Next base: position 499,879,340 of record NC_057803.1, read on the forward strand.
GTTTGGGAAGAAACCTAAGCTGTCGTTTCTAAAAGTTTGGGGATGCGATGCTTATGTCAAGAAACTTCAACCTGAAAAGCTCGAACCCAAGTCAGAAAAATGCGTCTTCATAGGATACCCTAAAGAAACTATTGGGTACACCTTCTACCTCAGATCCGAAGGCAAGATCTTTGTTGCCAAGAATGGATCCTTTCTGGAGAAAGAATTTCTCTCGAAAGAAGTAAGTGGGAGGAAAGTAGAACTTGATGAAGTATTACCTCTTGAACCGGAAAATGGCGCAACTCAAGAAAATGTTCCTGAGGTGCCTGCACCGACTAGAGAGGAAGTTAATGATGATGATCAAGATACTTCTGATCAAGCTCCTACTGAAATTCGAAGGTCCACAAGGACACGTTCCGCACCAGAGTGGTACGGCAACCCTGTCTTGGAAATCATGTTGTTAGATAACGGTGAACCTTCGAACTATGAAGAAGCGATGGCGGGCCCGGATTCCGACAAATGGCTACAAGCCATGAAATCCGAGATAGGATCCATGTATGAAAACGAAGTATGGACTTTGACTGACTTGCCTGTTGAGCGGCGAGCCATAGAAAATAAATGGATCTTTAAGAAGAAGACAGACGCGGATGGTAATGTGACCATCTATAAAGCTCGGCTTGTCGCTAAGGGTTATCGACAAGTTCAAGGGGTTGACTACGATGAGACTTTCTCACCGGTAGCGAAGCTGAAGTCCGTCCGAATCATGTTAGCGATTGCCGCATTCTATGATTATGAAATATGGAAAATGGACGTCAAAACGGCATTTCTTAATGGTTTCCTTAAGGAAGAATTGTATATGATGCAGCCGGAAGGTTTTGTCGATCCTAAGTATGCTGACAAGGTGTGCAAGCTCCAACGCTCGATTTATGGGCTGGTGCAAGCATCTCGGAGTTGGAACATTCGCTTTGATGAGAAGATCAAAGCGTTTGGGTTTACACAGACTTATGGAGAAGCATGCGTTTACAAGAAAGTGAGTGAGAGCTCTGTAGCATTTCTCATATTATATGTAGATGACATACTTTTGATGGGAAATGATATAGAACTCTTGGACAGCATAAAGGCCTACTTGAATAAGAGTTTTTCAATGAAGGACCTTGGAGAAGCTGCTTATATATTAGGCATCAAGATCTACAGAGATAGATCAAGACGCCTCATAGGTCTTTCACAAAGCACATACGTTGATAAAATATTGAAGAAGTTCAATATGGATCAGTCTAAGAAGGGGTTCCTGCCTGTGTTACAAGGTGTGAAATTGAGCTCAGTTCAATGTCCAACCACGGCAGAAGATATAGAAGAGATGGGTGTCATCCCCTATGCCTCAGCCATAGGTTCTATTATGTATGCCATGCTGTGTACCAGACCTGATGTAAACCTTGCCGTAAGTTTGGTAGGAAGGTACCAAAGTAATCCCGGCAAGGAACACTGGACATCGGTCAAGAATATCCTGAAGTACCTGAAAAGGACTAAGGAAATGTTTCTCGTTTATGGAGGTGACGAAGAGCTCGTCGTAAAAGGTTACGTCGATGCTAGCTTCGACACAGATCTGGATGACTCCAAGTCACAAACCGGATACGTGTATATTTTGAATGGTGGGGCAGTAAGCTGGTGCAGTTGCAAGCAGAGCGTCGTGGCGGGATCTACATGTGAAGCGGAGTACATGGCAGCCTCGGAGGCAGCACATGAAGCAATTTGGGTGAAGGAGTTCATCACCGACCTAGGAGTCATACCCAATGCGTCGGGGCCGATCAAGCTCTTCTGTGACAACACTGGAGTTATTGCTCTTGCCAAGGAGCCCAGGTTTCACAAGAAGACAAGGCACATCAAGCGTCACTTCAACTCCATTCGTGAAAATGTTCAAGATGGAGACATAGATATTTGTAAAGTGCATACGGACCTGAATGTAGCAGATCCGTTGACTAAACCTCTCCCTAGAGCAAAACATGATCAACACCAGAATTCCATGGGTGTTCGATTCATCACAATGTAACTAGATTATTGACTCTAGTGCAAGTGGGAGACTGTTGGAAATATGCCCTAGAGGCAATAATAAAAGCATTATTATTATATTTGTTCATGATAATTGTCTTTATTCATGCTATAATTGTGTTATCCGGAAATCGTAATACATGTGTGAATAATAGACACCAACATGTCCCTAGTAAGCCTCTAGTTGACTAGCTTGTTGATCAACAGATAGTCATGGTTTCCTGACTATGGACATTGGATGTCATTGATAACGAGATCACATCATTAGGAGAATGATGTGATGGACAAGACCCAATCCTAAACATAGCACAAGATCGTATAGTTCGTTTGCTAGAGTTTTCCAATGTCAAGTATCCTTTCCTTAGACCATGAGATCGTGTAACTCCCGGATACCGTAGGAGTGCTTTGGGTATACCAAACGTCACAACGTAACTGGGTGACTATAAAGGTATACTACGGGTATCTCCGAAAGTGTCTGTTGGGTTGACATGGATCAAGACTGGGATTTGTCACTCCGTATGACGGAGAGGTATCACTGGGCCCACTCGGTAATGCATCATCATAATGAGCTCAAAGTGACCAAGTGTCTGGTCACGGGATCATGCATTACGGTACGAGTAAAGTGACTTGCCGGTAACGAGATTGAACGAGGTATTGGGATACCGACGATCGAATCTCGGGCAAGTAACATACCGATTGACGAAGGGAATTGTATACGGGGTTGCTTGAATCCTTGACATCGTGGTTCATATGATGAGATCATCGAGGAGCATGTGGGATCCAACATGGGTATCCAGATCCCGCTGTTGGTTATTGGCCGGAGAGCGATCTCGGTCATGTCTACATGTCTCCCGAACCCGTAGGGTCTACACACTTAAGGTTCGGTGACGCTAGGATTGTAGGGATATGTATATGCAGTAACCCGAATGTTGTTCAGAGTCCCGGATGAGATCCCAAACGTCACGAGGAGTTCCGGAATGGTCCGGAGGTAAAGAATTATATATAGGAAGTGCTATTTCGGGCATTGGGACAAGTTTCGGGGTCACTGGTATTGTACCGGGACCACCGGAAGGGTCCCGGGGGTCCACCGGGTGGGGCCACCTGTCCCGGGGGGCCACATGGGCTGTAGGGGGTGCACCTTGGCCTACATGGGCCAAGGGCACCAGCCCCAAGAGGCCCATGCGCCTAGGGTTTCAAGGAGGGAAGAGTCCTAGGAGGGGAAGGCACCCCTAGGTGCCTTGGGGAGGAGGGATTCCTCCCCTTGGACGCACCCCCCTAGGAAATTGGATCTCCTAGGGCCGGCGCCCCCCTGGCCCTCCTATATATAGTGGGGAGATGGAGGACCTCTCACCTTGATCTTTTGTGCCTCCCTCTCCCTCTCCAACACATCCTCCTCCTCCATAGTGCTTGGCGAAGCCCTGCCGGAGTACTGCAGCTCCATCATCACCACGCCATCGTGCTACTGCTGGAGCCATCTCCCTCAACCTCTCCCCCCCTTGCTGGATCAAGGAGGAGACGTGGCTGTTCCGTACGTGTGTTGAACGCGGAGGTGCCGTCCGTTCGGTGCTAGGATCTTCGGTGATTTGAATCACGACGAGTACGACTCCCTCATCCCCGTTCTCTGAACGCTTCTGCTCGCGATCTACAAGGTACGTAGATGCATCTAATCACTCATTGTTAGATGAACTCCTAGATGGATCTTGGTGAAACCGTAGGAAAATTTTTGTTTTCTGCAACGTTCCCCAACAAATATAACGGTCAATATAAGAAGTACTACTGGAACGATTACTCCCTGGAGTGTCCAGCTTTTTTCTACAGTCGGCAGTTTCAAAGACGAATTCATTCACCGTGCCGAGATCATGAAGATTCAACTGCTTGACCGAGTTCCAGGCTGAATTTATTCCATGCCGAGTGCACGAAGATCAGTCCGACTGACTCAGCTCCAGGCTAAGCTTACTTACCATGTCAAGCGCATGAAGATGCATCCGATTGACTCAATTTCAGACTAAAAGATATTTACCGTGTCGACTGCATGGAAGTTTACCAGGAAACTTAAACCCTCTGTCTGACACATCTTGTGTGACAGAGGCTCGCGGACTACACCCAGTGGGTGCACTCAGTGTGCCCCCACTGGAAGAGAACTCAAAAAGAAACATTTTGCTCGATGCAAGACCAGCTCTAGACCCTCAAGTACTACTCGTCCTCCGAGTCGAAGAGGAACAAGTTCTATCAGTAGTAGCTAAGAAGACTTTTAGTTCTCTCAGACCCCCCGCCGACTACCCGCAGTCGATGATGGTCTCGGGGACTACACCCAGTGGGTGCACTCAGCGTGCCCCCACTGGAGTAATCTCCACTCGGTATGGCCTGACCGGTCCGAGTAGCGAACAACAAAAAAACAAGTTCTAAGGCGCCCGTCGGCTATAAATAAAATTGCTATAATGTGAATTTAACGCTCCTCCGTGGACCTGTTTTGAGCCTTCTTATAGGACTCAAAGCGTGAAACTCATAAGTTTGGATCTAGGACTGACTCGTATTGATGTTCTTCCGGGATAACAATGGCATCTCTCCGAGAGAACAGTCCATGCGCCAATCTTGTTGCCTGGATTTAATGACACATCCATACTCTAATCACAAGTTAACCTCTTCCGAGAGATGATTGAATGTCACCAAGTTGCTCCTCGCGGACACTTACCCCCGACCAGTCAGGAAGCACAGTACCAGAATCCATTGAGATTTTGTTCAAACCTTGGTTGTCTGAAAGCACGATGACAGGTACCCAGTATTTCCGTAATCACTCAGGACAAATTGTGTCTTTCACAAACTCGTTCTGCAAAACCGCAATCGATTCGGGGGCTAATGTTGGGGATACACATAACAGGTAGGCCCACGAAGGGTCAAAATATCTTAAAGCATGGGGTCCACACAGCATGTGGGTCCAGATAAATTTCATACAGACATACTATCCACTCGGATGACCATCAAGTCACTCGGACGACAACAACCACTCGACCAACTCATTCCACTCGGAGCACCTGATCTCACTCGGATATGCAAAGACCAGCAGTCGACAAGGCACTCGAAGCATCATCTTAGTAGTAGGCTGAGTTATGGTTTTAACGCCCCCACTTTGTAACATAGGAGGTGAGGGGGTGGCGCACTCTATATAAGTCACCCCTCACCACTAGACTAGGGGGCTTTTTTCTTCCACCTCTCTCTCTTTCTCACCATTTAGCTTGAGGCATGGAGATCCGTTCTTCCCTTTCTCTCTCTCTCTCAAAAACACCATGTAATCTCCGGATATACACGAAGATAAAACAAAGCCTCTCCGGAGCATGAGACGTAGGGCTGTTATCTCCACCGTGAGAGGCCCGAACTCGCTAAAACCACCGCGTCACCCATTTGCATCTCGATAGATCATGCTCCGTTACCCTATACCTTATTATTGTCGGAATCGTTCCCACGACATGTGCTTCTCACGAAAGAAAATCTTTGCTTTCCGTGAAAGCAAATCTGTACTTCCACACGAAGCAATTATGTGCTTCTCGTAAAAAAATAACAAAATTCAGAGAGAGCATCCAACACGCAACATATGGCGGCGGCTGAACGCATCACTTGACACGCTTCAAGGCCAAGAAAGTGATCCTTATGGGAGACCCGAAAGATAACCTTGTGTCGGGGATATACCCCGCGGTATAACCCGGCCAGAAGTATGACCCGGCCGGACTTGGCGCTTCACTGATGATCCGCCGGAGGACTGGCGACTCACGGGTCTGGCGGCTCACTGGGCAGACGACTCACGAGCCTGATGACTCATGGATGACCCCGATGGCGGGTCAGATAGAAGACTAGGCCCAAGGCCCGGAAGGCCGGCTCATGTTATGGTGGGCCGGCTTAAGAGGAAAGGGATGACGAATATTTCCTTTACGAGGAAGCAAGACCCGGACTTGTATTCAACTTGTAAGAAAAGATAGACTGGTCCTAGTCCTACTAGGACTCCACATGTAACCCGCCCCTCTAACTTATATAAGGAGGGGCAGGGCACCCCGAGAGGGACAAGCAATAAGAACAATATCTAGGGCTAGACAAAAAGAGGAGAGCCAGCTTACGGCGACTACCTCATGATCATAATGAGACCTAGCCACAAACAGCATGTAGGGTTATTACCGAATGATGTTTCCCGGGGCCCGAAGCTGTCTAAATCCTCGTCTTGTGTGTTGCGTCTCTTGATTCCGCTCAACCCCTTCAAGCTACCACATAGATGCGTTGGCCTCGCGACTAAGTCCTGGCACTAAGGACATCTGCCGTGACAATTCCACGACAGTTGGCGCCCACCATGGGGCCTGCGCACGGTGGTGTTGAGTTCTTGAAGGGATTTCTTCAGGGATCAAGAAGTTCGCGATGTGCCGGATGAAGAAAAGCCGGCGCAGAAGATAAGATCGTCAACAAACAGTGAAAACGACAGATCAAGAGAAAATTAGGGTTGTGATGCGCCAGCACACGCGACCAGAGGATCCATCGAGTCCGGGTTAATTTCCGTGGCCACTTCAAATCGAAGTCCCGCGTCTGACATCAATTGATACAAAGCTCAAGCCCCGATGAAATCAGGCGAAATTCGCTAAAATACTGGAGTACTAGTCCTGAGCACTTTGTACCTTTTCTACTCTACGTGAGATTCACGGAAGATTTAGGAGACAGATCGATTGTTACATCAAGAGCCACTACCGGGTCATCCTCATAGGAAGGAGACAAAAATCGCCTGCAGTTTTGGAAGTGGATGAAGCCAGGGAATCAGTTTCTGCCTCTGCCTCAGCCGTCGGGCCCGTGTCATCGGGCCGGCCGCGCCTTGCCTCTGTAACACCCTCGATATGGCTATATCTCCCACGTGTTGAAGTACGACTTAGAGGCATAACCGCATTGAAAGCAATGTCGCAAGTGAGGTAATCTTCGCAAACAACCCATGTAATACAATAGGGGAAAAGATACATAGTTGGATTACACTCGCCACTTCACACAATTCCATGAATAAAGCATTACATCATCTAGATACAAACAAGGTCCGACTACGGAACCAAAATAAAAGAAGAACCCCAAATGCGACAAAGTTCCCCGATCGACCCCAACTGGGCTCCACTACTGATCAACTAGAGCGAAACAACACAAAGGACAAGATCTTCATCGAGCTCCTCCTTGAGCTTGGTTGTGTCACCTGCTCTGTAACATCGGCACCTGCAAACTGGTTTTGGAAGTATCTGTGAGCCACGGGGACTCAGCAATCTCGCGCCCTCGCGATCAAGACTATTTAAGCTTATGGGTAAGGTAAAGGTATGAGGTGGAGCTGCAGCAAGCGACTAGCATATATGGTGGCTAACATATTCGCAAAAGAGAGCGAGAAGAGAAGGCAAAAGCACGGTCGAGGAACTATGATCAAGAAGTGATCCTAGAACAACCTATGTCAAGCATAACTCCAACACCGTGTTCACTTCCCGGACCCCGCCGAGAAGAGACCATCATGGTTACACATGCGGTTGATTCATTTTAAATAAGTTAAGGTTCAAGTTATCTACAACCGGACATTAACAAATTCCCATCTGCCCATAACCGCGGGCACGGCTTTCGAAAGTTCAAATCCCTGCAGGGGTGTCCTAACTTAGCCCATCACAAGCTTTCACGGTCAACGAAGGAATAGACCTCCTCCCGAGACATTCCAATCAGACTCGGTATCCCGGTTCTACAAGACATTTCGACAGGGTAAAACTAAACCAGCAACACCGCCCGAATGTGCCAACAAATCCCGATAGGAGCTGCACATATCTCTTTATCAGGGCACACCGGATCGTCCAAACTTCCGGTAGGCCAGCCCAGAGTTGCCCCTGGTGGCCATCGGCGGCTGACAAGTTGGACCAACACTCAGAGGAGCACTGGCCCGGGGGGTAAAATAATGATGACCCTCAGGAGCGCGACTCCCAAGGGAAAAGAAAAGGCTAGGTGGCAAATGGTAAAACCAATGTTGGGCATTGCTGGAGAAGTTTTACTCAAGGCGAACTGTCAAGGGGTTCCCATAATAGCCCAACCGCGTAAGGAACGCAAAATCCGGGAACATAACACCGATATGACGGAAACTAGGGCGGCAAGAGTGGAACAAAACACCAGGCATAAGGCCGAGCCTTCCACCCTTTACCAAGTATATAGATGCATTAATTAAATAAGATATATTGTGATATCCCAACAAGTAAACATGTTCCAACCAGGAACAACATCTCCATGTTCCAACAAGGAACAAAACTTCAATCTTCACCTGCAACTAACAACGCTATAAGAGGGGCTGAGCAAAGCGATAACATAGCCAAACAACGGTTTGCTAGGACAAGGTGGGTTTGAGGCTTGGTTCAACAATATAGGAGGCATGATAAGCAAGTGGCAGGTATCGCAGCATAGGCATAGCAAAAGAGCGAGCATCTAAACAAGCAAAGATAGAAGTGATTTTGAGGGTATGATCATTTTGCCTGAAATCCCACAAGGAAGAAGAACGAGTCCATGAAGAAGACAAACAGACGTAGTCGAACGGATCCTCACAAACGCGACGTTATCGGACCCAACCCGAAGAAGCCAACACCGGAAAAGAAGCACACAACATAGTAAACAACCAACCCATGAACATGATATGATATGCGGGATGCGGTATGTGATGCATATACATGATTTGACAAGGAATGCATGAACCTGGCCTCAACTTGGAATTTCAAGTGTGCCACTGGAAAGATGAGGTGAAATCGCTTGAAAATGATATAAAGATCACCGGAATCAGAGTTACGGTTTGGAAATGGCAAGCAATTCAAATATGGCAACGGTCTGCAATTTACAGCAAGTAGTCATCTAAATGCAATGAGATGAACATGCTACAGCATTCAAACATGGCATCAAAATACATGGAAGGGATGCATTCATGATGCTTAACAAAAGTCTAGCACTGAGCTATGGCCAATTCATCCATTAACAGGTTCAAACAAGCATGGCAAAAATGCATTTGGCAAACAGATCTCAGATTTAGTGAAATTAACACTTGTCTGGAATTTCAGATCAGATAGAACTCTTCGGAGCAACAAAACTATATGCTACAGGACCTTAACATGGCAAATTAAAGCATGGCATGGAGCTACTCAAAGAGCTTAACAAAAGTCCCTTAGTGACCTTGAGCCAAAAGGGATCAGAAAATACAATTGCAAGCATGTGAATATGGCAAAAACATAATCAGTTCTCAGACTTAGTGAAAACTGGAGCATGCTGAAAACAGATATCAAGTAGGCATGTTTACGAGCTCGATGCACTCACTACAGAGCAAGTCATGACAATCTAAGCATACACCCATCAAGAATACACATTATACAAGCTAGACATGACAAGAACAATAGCATAGCATGCACGGGTCAACTACAACATCATCGGCAAAATTGCTAACAAGTAGACAATCTACCCAGATTCACGAAATAGCAAAAGTAGAGCTCGATTGACTCAAGCTAGGTTGCTCCATAATTGCAAACAAAGACATGGATGGATAGAGCACCGCAAGATTAACAAAACATCCTTACTGATCATCCTCAAAAGAGGCACGGATCACTAGGAAACAACATGAACATATGGCATAATGAGATAAACAGACCAAGGACTTGGTGGAAATGCCAAGTCCCTGAAATCAGCATTAACGAATGCTCCACTTTGCAAGCTTGTGTCAGTCACTACACACATCACAAAAATACATGGGTTGCACCTCTGGAAAGATGGCAAAACCCTTAACAAAACATATGTAGAGCTCAGGGGCATATCATGCACACATCAATCATGGCAAAAATGACAAATATCTAAATGGAGCAGCAGATCTGACAATTAACTCAAGTAGCACTCTTCTAACAGCATTTCGGGCATCAAGATGAACTCAAATGAAAATGATGCAATGAGATTAAATGATGTACTCTCTGAGACGAACATTTTGATATGCTATATGCATGAATCGGAGCTACGGATGCAAAGTTACGGTATGATGAACATAGGCATGTGAATCTAGGAATTTCGAGGACTTAGTAGAAATTACCACTCCGAAAACAGATCTAGGGTTTCGGGGCCTGCGGAACGAGGTTCGCCGGAAAATGTCGCCGGACTTGACGGGGGAGACAAGGACATCGACCGGAGGTGAAGGAGAGGATGCCGGAGTCGTCGAGATCGCCGGATCTGGTGACGGCAGTGTCGGACGGCGCACTCCGGCGGGGATCCGCGGTGAGGCACGCCGTTGGTTGTAGGCGCCGGCATGGTGGAGCTTGGCAGCAGCGGCGGCGGCGCGGCGAAGGCGCATGGAGGCGGCACGCGGCCCAAGGAAGCGGGCGGCGGAGCGCGGGACGAGCGCCGGTGCGGGAGGCCAGGGCGCTGGCGCGGAGAGGCGGCGCGAGATCCGGGCTCGGCGGGCCGGATCTGGGTTTCGAGGCCCGCGGCGGGAGGCGCGGTGGCGGAGGCCACGTGGCGGCGGATGATAGGGTGCGGGAGGCAGCTCGGCTGACGTGGCAGCGCCTTATTCGTCGGAGTGAGGTGGCTGAGGGCGGCGGACATGTCCGGCCGGTGGCGCGAGGTAGAGGAAGACTAGGGTTTCGTCCGCGAATTTGGAAGGGTTGCACATATATATAGGTAGAGGGAGCTAGGAGAGTCCAAATGAGGTGCGGTTTTCGGCCACGTGATCGTGATCGAACGACCGAGATGATGGAAGAGGTTTAGGTGGGTTTTGGGCCACTTTGGAAGGGTGTTGGGCTGCAACACACACGAGGCCTTTTCGATCCCTCGGTTAACCATTGGAGCATCAAATGAAGTCCAAATGGTACGAAACTTGACAGGCGGTCTACCGGTAGTAAACCAAGGCCGCATGACAAGTCTCGGTCCAATCCGGAAATGTTTAATCCCCACACACGAAAGAAAGGTAGAAATGACCACCGGAGGAGAACGGAGCGCCGGAATGCAAAACAGATAACGGGGAAAATGCTCGGATGCATGAGACGAACATGTATGCAAATGAAATGCACATGATGACATGATATGCAAATGCATGACACGCAAGCAATGACAAGGCAACAACAGCGAATAACTGGATGACACCTGGCACATCGGTCTCGGGGCGTTACAGCCTCTGCCGTTTCAAGCAGCGTGAGGGTTGCTGTCACCTCTGATTCACGTGGTCACTGAGTCGTTGAGCCGCCCCTGCCTTTCTCTGGCGTCGAGTCGCTGCATAACTGGCCCCGTGATGCCAACCACCGGCTGTTGTGCCTGTCACTTGGATCCACCCGTTCGCTGGTTCCGCTCCTGCCACGCCAGACCCGCCGCGTTTAACCCATTATTGTCAGGGGAACAAAGGATGAGCCGCCAAGTGCCGACTTCCATCCACCTGCAGCTTCAAGACCTGAAGGAATTGGTGATGTTGTTATTTTTTCCTGTGGTGGAGACTAGTCAAATCCAAGTACTACTAGTACTCGGTCATGTGGTTACGTGAAGCTGCAATCAATTTAAGGTAAATACCACTGAATGAAGGCATTTAAAAAAAAGGGGGCGTCAAGACTAGCCATAAGAAAAATCAAACCAAAGTACAATTGCCAAAATTAGGCGTGCATCAGTGAGGCTATCTTTTGCATCTGATTGCTTCCAACCTTATCCAATACCAGTGTCCTGTTCATCCAGGCACAAACCACCAGGTGCTATCTTTTTTATATAGTATCAGCACATATTAAATTGTTTGAGAACAATTACTCTGATCTGTGCTATTTTTTCGCAGGACTATTATTACAAAGGTGTCGCAAAGGGACGTGCGCCAATATTATTTTTAGCACTAGCGCGGACGAGAGAGTCGTCACCCCCGCTACATCAACGCACGCGGTTAACTCGTCGTCCGCGCCCGCAGCCGATTCGCACGCGTCTGCGCCGCTTCCAACGCAGCGGCCGACTCGCCCGTTCGCACCGGCTTACAATACTGTGGCCGACTCTCTCATCCGCACTGGCTTACAACACCGCGGCCGACTCATCTGTTGTCCGGCCGAATCCGGTGACATCCCTCTAACAGAGGTGGTGCCGTGTTGTGCCTATGAAGTATACGTAAGCACCATCACGCACCGGTGTCTGCGCCCGCTTACTGATGGAATAGGTGTGTGCAAATCGCCGCCCGTGCAATTTAATCTACATCAACCCGCCGGAGCCGCGTTGAGCCGCCCTTACCACTTTGGGCCGCCGGGGAATATTAAATCGCTGGTCTGCCTGAACCGCCGAAACTATATTGAGTCACTGGTCTGCCTGAGCCACCTCTATCATGATAAACGGATCATCCGTCGTCCAAACAAATCAGGTGATATCCATCAAGTTTGTTTTATTAGCACATGTTGTTTTTGTCAAAGAACAAATTTATCTTTGCCTTGGTCTGCAACATTGTTTATGCAGGACAATTATTTATGACAAAAAGTGATATTATACCGCGGAGATGAAGGCACGCCAACATCTTTTGACACAGGTGGTCGTTGTTACTCAATGGAGTCCCGCACCGGCTTACAACGCCGTGGCCGTCTCTCGCGACTGTGCCGGCTTACAACGTCGTGGCCGTTTCTCGCGACCACGCCGGCTTACAACAAGGAGGACAACTTGCCCATCCGCACCGGCTTAGAACGCCACGGCCGGTTCATCTGTCTATGCCGCCTCTGATGTTACGGCCGTCTTTACCGTCCGTCTCTCGCGGCCTGGTCTACATCAACACACCGGGCCGCACCTGTCTGAATGAGTTGTTTATTGAGTATGAGCAAGTCACTGCTTGGGAAGCCGGTTTCCTTCCAACAAATTGGAGGCAAATTATCATGTATTATCAGCCGCCGTCTGCACTGGATGGCTCAATGGGCAGGCGCACAAATCGCCGCCACTACAGTTTGGTTAAGCTTCAAACAACCAGTTGGAAGGAACCATTGGCCGAGTTGCTGACACGGCTCATACGGGATCATTTATAACCCGCCGCAGTCACCTCAACCTTCTGTGGATTCACATCGTGTTATCAACGCCAATGATATACACCTTCTGCTATGGTCAAATATGGAGAATCTCAAGCCAACTCTTCGAGTCATCTTGAGACTCTGGGGCTACAATGGTATGGCTCGACAAAAGTAGCCGGTTTTAATGAATTCAAGAACTCCGGGTCATTGAAGGGAAGATAACCCGGCCCCGGAGGCTACTCTTTATTGGAGAATATTTAAAGGTCGTCAGAAAAATTTCCGGCTCAAAATGAAGATTACGGTTTAAAATATAGCTCAAGAGACATCTCTCTCCCGCAAAGCTTCGAAGCTACCAAATTCGGTTCAAAATCCGGCTCAAGGTAAATTTGTCTCTCACAAAGTTTTGGAGCTTTTAAATCCGGTTTAAAGTTCCGGTTCAAAAAGATTTAATCTCTCGCAAGTTCGGGTTCTCAGAAAAATTAAAGGTTGCCAAAATAACTTGTTGCCATGATGCGCGGTTCAAACTTGGATATCCTGCCTTATGGCTTATCTTATTATGATCACTTGGGGGCTTCCTGCTCATCGAGCATAGCTATCAGTACCCTCTTGATCGGCGCAATGCCAAAACTTATATGGTCACTTGGGGCTTCATGTTCAAACATAGGTCGTATTCGAACCAAAGAGAACATAGCTGTCGAAACCCTTTTGATTGGCATACTGCCAAACCCACTAGGGGGCTTCTTGATCATATCCGAATCATAGCTCAACCCCTTTGGGTCCGACGTGGATCGTATTCGAATCAGCGTTGTTAAACAACTCTCAAGGTCATTTGGGGGCTTCCTGTTCAAACATAGGTCGTATTCGAACCAAAGAGAACATAGCTGTCGATACCCTCTTGATCGGCATTGCCAAAGCCACTGGGGGCTATATGATCGTATTCGAATCTTAGCTTAACCCCTTTGGAACGGTTTACTGATCATATCCGAATCAGAAGCCTCAAAAAGTTTTATTCTATCTCTGGTAAAGTTTATTGCAGCCACAATTACTTAACTTAAGAACTTTTTGGGATTATATCTCAAATATATATAAGTGTTTTATATTTAACCCAGCTTGACTTTTGACTATAAGTCGCCAGTTTATGACAATCATCATCTATGTGGAAGCATTGGCTTCTAAGGATTGGGTTATCACCCTTACTGCACAGGTTATGTAAGCCGGTAGTACAAATTCAATATCACAGTGGTTGTATGTGAGATATTATGACCCGCCCTGGTTTTGACGCTAAGTCACCAGGGCATATGTTGTTTAAACTCTCTGCAGGATTTGCAGAAATATGACATATAAATGATTAAGTTCAAGCTCATTACCAAAGTTGATGCTTCAAAATGATTATCCGTTCTGGATTTTTCTCAAAAGGCTATACGCCGCCGGGTCATAAAAATTCTGGTTTACAATAAAGGCGTATTAAATCGCCATCGGGTATTTAAACTCCGGGTTTACTTGTCAACAGATAAGGTATTTGAAATCTTTAAATAGCCAAAACTTGGCTGGATTGTCATTATGATATTGAATGATTGAGGTTATCAAACCGGGTCATTCAAATCTTTAATAGCCAACATGGCTGGATTTTCATGATGATATTGAATGATTGAGGTTTTCATACCGGATTATATTATTCAAATCTTGAATAGCCAACATGGCTGGATTTCTATTATGATTATCAATAACCAGTATTATGATTGAGGTTTTCAAAGTCGCTTTAGCGCAACGGCTATTATCTTTATCAATGGGCATGATTTATTTTACAATGGAGGAAATAGTCCCGAGTCGCTGCAGGCTTACAACCCGACACTTGGGGGCTACATTATTCAAGTTGAGGTTACATCAAATATGCAAGTCTCATGTCACTGCAAGCATGCACCATGACACTTGAGGGCTAATGCAAAGTCATTTTTATTGGCCTTATTGAAGACCCGACTCATCCCATTGTAATGAGCCGGCCCTTGGGGGCTACCAATTGCTCCTGTTAAAATTCAAGATACACAAGCCTTATTCCATTATATTCAAGGATCCACTGCTCAGTTGGTAAAGCACAAAGCTCTTAACCTTGTGGACGTGGGTTTAAGCCCCAGGATGGGGGTTACATCATATGATATTATTTTCAATGAAAAGTCCCAGCTCAGTATTATCTTACTAAGCTGGCCCTTGGGGGCTACACGTTACTGCTCAAATTTACATCATCATATTTACAAAGTCCCTGCTCATTATTACATAATGACCCGACACTTGGGGGCTAATGCATATTGCTCTTTGCTGAAGACAATTCTAGGATGACCCGGCTACACTACTATGACTATAGCCGGCTCATGGGGGCTACACAGCTGGATTTTATTTAAAGCCATGGTGATAAGTCCCGGCTTATTCATGTTGATTAAACCGGCCCTTGGGGGCTACAGGTAATATGGATATAAGGGAGAAATATCTTCAAATTCTCAGTTTGAGTAAATCAGATTGACCCGGTGTCTGCAAAAATCATAAACCGACGTCGGCGACAATTATGACTCGGTATCATCTATTTATAACCTGACAATTTTGGTAATCATAAACCGGCAAGTTTTATATCTTCAAGCCGGCTGAATATAAGTTGAATATTTGAAGACCAACATTTTTGTCAAGTCAGAGCATTGAAAGCCGACTCAAGTGGATTATCTCTTACAATATTTCTCAACAAGAGATCAATGTCAGCAAATTGACTCTGAAGCTGGCCTGTTGACTCGGATTTTTCAAAGGAAGTATCTGGATTTTTTGCATTGCCAAAATTTGAACATATCTGCTAAAGAGATTTGCTATGAGATTATGGATAAATATCAAGAAGGAGATGACAAAGACTTAAGGATGATCAAGTGCCGGCTTACAAAGAATATTTAACCCGGAACACAACCTGTCAAATTTATTCTTGTGCTTATATTGCAGATTAGTTTAACATGGATAAATCCAAATTAAACTGGGGACTAATGTCGGGGATATACCCCGCGGTATAACCCGGCCGAAAGTATGACCCGGCCGAACTTGGCGCTTCACCGATGATCCGCCGGAGGACTGGCGACTCACGGGTCTGGCGGCTCACTGGGCAGACGACTCACGAGCCTGATGACTCACGGATGACCCCGATGGCGGGTCAGATAGAAGACTAGGCCCAAGGCCCGGAAGGCCGGCTCATGTTATGGTGGGTCGGCTTAAGAGGAAAGGGATGACGGATATTTTCTTTACGAGGAAGCAAGACCCGGACTTGTATTCAACTTGTAAGAAAAGATAGACTGGTCCTAGTCCTACTAGGACTCCACATGTAACCCGCCCCTCTAACTTATATAAGGAGGGGCAGGGCACCCCGAGAGGGACAAGCAATAAGAACAATATCTAGGGCTAGACAAAAAGAGGAGAGCCGGCTTACGGCGACTACCTCATGATCATAATAAGACCTAGCCACAAATAGCATGTAGGGTTATTACCGGATGATGTTTCCCGGGGCCCGAAGCTGTCTAAATCCTCGTCTTGTGTGTTACGTCTCTCGATTCCGCTCAACCCCTTCAAGCTAGCACATAGATGCGTTGGCCTCGCGACTAAGTCCTGGCACTAAGGACATCTGTCGTGACAATTTCACGACACCTTGGATTAGTTGCTTTTCATGTTTGCATACAACATGCCGCCGTACCGACCACAACCAAGCATACTAACCAAATACCGAAAGATTAGCATGGTAGCACCCAAATTGCCCACAAGAACTATGTCTGGCTTATGTTGTTTTCATATAGATTGCACATTTTTCTATGCACCCAAAACATTTTATACACATTTAAAAAATATATACATGATAAACATTTTTTTAAATATATGTTTTGATATCTACTGTTATCATAAACATTGTACATTTTGGTATACATCTAAAATATTTTTAATACACATTTAATATTTTTTAAGTACATGATTAACATTTTTCTAAAATTTATGCTTTGATGTTGTTGTTTTAATACACATTGTACATTATTTGTATACCTAGACATTTTCCTTATACAAGTTTAATATTTTTCATATACATGATTAAACAAATTCTTATACATCTGAAATATTTAAAATAAATGGTTTGTCTTTTAAAAAATAATATTTACAGTTATTTTGAATGGAATAATTTTTTAAATTATGCTAACCATTGTTTTACTCTGTTTTAACATTTCTCAAATTAAATATTTAAAAAATAATCAAATTTAATTTTCGTAATATATGTATTTATCCAGCTAAAAATAAATATATTTGTTTGTAATATTTTACAAAATATAAACAAATTAAAATAAAATAAAATGAAATGAAAAATGAATTGAAAGGAACGAATGAGAAGCTATGCTCGCTTTGCTTCAGCGCCGGCCCACTGGTAGATCCTTGACCCTTACGTTGGGTAGGTTGGTCTCACTTTAAGCGAGGGCAAATCCTAAAGGGCGCCCGCTGCGCCCGTTACAGTACATTATGCAATCGGGCGCACACCCCCCTGCTGCGCCGGGCCGGCCCATTATCCTTTTTTTTTAATTCTGTTCAAACTGAATCAAAGCAAAAAACGCGGTCTGCGGCACAGTTCGAACCTAGGACCTCCAGGCTCAAAGAGCAGCTACCAATCACTACGATAAGCCTACATATGTGAGCAGTACTGTCATGTTTGATTTATTATTTGTCACAGTCGCGGAATCCCCCACTTTTGGGAACTGTTTTTTTTTTGAACAGTTTTTACTTTTCTTTCTTTTTTCTCCTTCCCCTTTTTTTTGAGGGATTCTTTTTCCCATTCTGTATTTCTTTTTCAAATGCATGAACTTTTTTTTAAAATTCTATGAACTATTTTCAGATTGACGAACTTTTATTTAAAATCAATGAACTTTTTCGTAATCGATGCATTTTTTTCAAAGTCGATGATTTTTGCTTTAAAATCATTGAACTTTTTTCGTGAACTTTTTTTTTGTGAACTTTATTTCAAGTCAATGAACTTTTTCTAAATTGATGAACCATTTTTCAAATCTATGAACTTTTTCCAAAATTGATAAAACTTCTTTCTACTTGATGAACTTTTTCTTCAAAACCGGTGAACTATTTTCAAATCGATGAACTTTTTTTCAAAACGGTGAACTTTTTTCATAACGGTGAACTTTTTTCAAAATTGATAAACTTCTTTCTACTTGATGAACTTTTTAGTCAAAATCGATGAACTTTTTCCAAATCAATGAACTTTTCTCAAAACAGTGAATTTTTTATCAAAATGGTGTTCTTTTTTTTCATAACGGTGACCTTTTTCAAAATTGATAAACCTTTTGTCAACTTGATGAACTTTTCCAAATTAATTGAACTTTGAAGTCCGATGAACTTTATTAAAATTTGATAAACTTTGTTCAAAATTGTTGAGTTTTTTTTCAATTTTTGTGAACTCTTTTTCTAAAACGATGAACTTATTCAAATTCACGATGTTTTTTGTAAATAATTCGGAAATTAAGTGATATATATACATGCAAGAAATAGCGCAGCTGCAGCGCTGTTATCAATCACACTAGGTATGTTGTCCTAGTGGTTAGGAATACTAATTTAGGGCGACAGTGGCTTGAGTTCGAATCCTGGTGGCGCCATCTTTTTGCTGTATTTTCGCTCTTAACAGCGTCCCGAACGGTCGCGTGGGAACCCGTGGGCGCCAGTAAGCCTTAGCGGCGCTAAAGGCGCGGCTTAGGAGCTCCCGTAAGCGAGACATAGTCGCGCTCCAAATTGCCAGCGAAAGACCTCCTATAGATCTATACCACGCCTTCTGCCCCAGTTCGCCAGCCGGCGCTCACGCCGATGGTAGTTGGGCCGGCCGATTAAGAACGAGTGCTCGCTCGATCGCAGGTCGGTTGTCCCTTGATCCCTGGTCGTAGGGTAGGTTGTTGACTGTTAACTTTTACAAAAAAAGTTCCTAAAAATTAAATGTTTCATAAATTCCAAAAAATGTTTAGAAGTTTAAAAAACATGTTCTTGAATTGAAATAAATTCACGGGATTGAAAAAACTTCATGAAATTTGAAAAAAAAATTGTGAATTAAAAAAACCGCTTATTTGGGAAAAGTTCACGAATTTGAAAAGGAATTTTAAAAATTTGAAAAAAAATACAAATTGGGGAAGAGTCCACAAATTTGAAAAAGACCGTCAATTCAAAATGTTCATGAATAGAAAAAAGTTCACGAATTTGATAAGAGTTCATGAATTTGAGGAAAAAATGATGAACTTTAAAAAAATCATGTATTTTTTATAAAATTACAAAAAATGATAAAAATTCATAAATTTGAAAATTGTTCACAAATTTCAAAAGAAAGGAAAAAATAAGGAACGATACAAATGAATAAAAAATAGAAGCATAAAAAAAATCTAACAAAAGCTAGCCCAAAATAAACCAAAGAAAACTCGCCCGAATAGGTTCCCAAAACCAGTTTGGCAAACGAACTAACGAGTCGGCCCACTTGGAACACACTAAGGGAGGGAGGGTGCGTCTGTTATACAGTTTACGGGCCAAATAGGAATCAAGGAAATCACGCATCCTCGGCTCCTTCTTCTCACCCTTTACTTGCATCAGTTGCGAGGGTTTGGGTCATTCGACTACTTCGGCTTCGACTGTCGCATAGACAGATCTTTGCCCACAGGCGCAGCTCCTCCCAGTGGGAAGGCAGGAATCCAAAGGCACCTCCTCCTAGAAATTCATGGCTACTAATTGGGTCTTCCGCTGTTGATTCTGATTTTGAGATGAGTTTAGGGCTTGGCCTTGGCACACACACTAATTTGTATCATGAGAAATTAAGAATTCACTCATATTTGAGGATTTCAATACCTGTTTGTAATTTGCGGGTTGATTGAGAGAAAATCAATCTTCACTCTGCATGGGCATTAGTTTTGTTCTCGACTCTAACATGAACATTGTTAGTTAGTTCAACCATTCTAAATTTTTTTATTTCCTGGTGGCCATAGAGCAGTATATGCTCATACAAATTCAGTACAATAAGTAAAAGAAAAAAGTTATAGAACTGGAAAACAACAAAGGATAGAAGATTAAATATATATAACTCTAATTACCCCCCCCCCCTAAACTTATGGTGGATCAACAACAATACGTTTGGAGAGGTAGAAGCCGTGATGCTCTAGTCCGGGCTTCCGTAAAAAATATCCGGCAATTGTAACTCAGAAGGCACATGCTGAAGAACAATAACTTGATCTTGCACATCAGGGCACACAAAAGAAGCATCTGAAAGGGCATTTCCCCCCCTAAGTGATTCTGGTGTTGATAACAACATAATTTACGGTCTAAACTTGTGCTTGAGTTACGCTGGTGTATCCAGAAGTGGCACAAGACAATTAGGTACCACTTTGAAAGGAAAAGAGTGAAGAAGGTGCGCTGGCAATTTTATTTTCTTTAGATCGCAAGAAAACCGTACTATTAAGAGGGGGGTTCGCGTTGAAAGGTGTGGGTGGAATCAAACATGTACACAAGACTATATTTGCACTCCACATATCCTTCTCATCTTTGGAGGATAACCTCACTCAAATTCTGAAGATGATTGATTTTCATTTTCAAGTAGTACCGCACCCCTGGTGGGAGCAGTACTGCCGCTGGCTATCCTAGGATAGTAGTACCGCTCGGCACACCGGAACGATTTCTTGAGGAGCTCTCTCGTTCAGTTAAGGTATTCAATTTTGAATTTAGTCATGATTTTAACCGAGTCAATGATTTCTCAAATTAATCGGCATCAACCAGCCTAAAAAAGACATTAATTCCTCGCATCCTCTCACCAGCTAAGAAAAGAAGCGCAACATGTAACTTTGTAATAACAATATAATACATGTGGCCACTAGCACGGAAGAACAATAAGAAAATAAGAGATAGTCTGTTGGCACTTTTGCACAAGACCCGCTCTTCGTGTTAAGCACGGGAGGAAATGTCCCTATATAATTATGAATTGAGTAACAAATAACTGGTATACGAAGTCATGCAAATCAAAAGGAGAATTTGATTTACTTATTATTTTTTGAGGAATAAAAGGCAAATTTGATTCTTCAGAATTTTACTAGGCTAAGGTCTAAGATTTTACTCCCTTCGGTCCTTTTTAGTTCGCATATAAGATTTGACTGAAGTCAAGCCTTGTAAAGTTTGACCAACTTTGTAGAAAAAAGTGCTAACATTCACAATCTGAAATCAATACCACTAAATGTGTCATGACTTAAAGTTTCATATTATATAACTTTAGAATGGCAGATGTTGATATTTTTTCATATAAATACGGTCAAACTTTATGAAGTTTGACTTCAGAGAATTCTAATATGCAGAGTAAAAAAGACCGGAGGGAGTAATGGGTCAAAGGACCATATAAAATATACTCCCTCCGTGAGGAAATATAAGAGCGTTTAGACCACTACTTTAGTGATTTAAATGCTCTTATATTTTTTTACAGAGGGAGTAGTAACATACTCCCTCCGTTTCTTTTTACTCCGCATATAAGATTTGGTCAAAGTCAAACTACACAAAGTTTGACCAAATTTATGTAAAAAAAATATGAACATTTACAATATTAAAACTATATAGTATGACAATACATTTTTTGGTGCATCTGATAATATTGATTTCATATTGTCAATGTTTATATTTTTTTAATATAAAGTTAGTCAAACTTTACAAAGGTTGACTTTGATCAAACCTTATATGCAGACTAAAAAGTAGCGGAGGGAATATTATCTGTACCCCAAGAAACGGCGAATTTGATTTTGGTTTTCCAAATTAACGCATAGACGGCCAAATGAATCGCATTTAGTTGGTTAGTCACTAGCGACCATATGGGCGAATGATGCATGCATGCAATTGGCCGGTCGAAGAATCATGACCAAGATCTTTTTTCTAAGGAGCCTAAACAATAATCTATGTAATTGTCCTTTGAGATGGTCCACGGTCCGATACAGTTCGAATATATATATGAATGCGTTGGTCCCAATTCAAAAGGGTAGCCAGGATAGGTAGAGAGGTCCATGCGCGAAGAGGACGGCCATGAGAGAGAGAGCGAGCGAGCGAGAGAGAGAGTACCGCACCACACAATTGTGCAGCACAGCAATCAGATCTGCAGAGATGGCCGGGTTTTGTTTAGTGAACAACATCTAATTAACTACAGCTCCAAAGGTAGTGAATCATGAGATCGCTGAATAGGAAGCTACCAAGCAACTAGGATCGATGGATCGCTCATATGTTCGCGTGTTCATCATCATTACCATCATCTTATCGTTGATCACTTATGCGCAGCAGGTTAATTTACTCAAACATGTAAGAGTACCTGTGTAATTACAAACTAGTACTATCCCACTAACTGATTGCTCCTCCTAGCTAGTAAATTAGTTTGATGGAACTAAAAGAAGTTACTTAAGCTAATTTTCATGAGCTTTTGAAGTGCTCTATGATAAAAACGATGGAACTCTAGCTCATTTTCTTTTCTATCACGGATTTTTCAGCGAAGAAACTAATTAGAGGAATTGTGAAGTACTCCTACCTATGGGAGAGGATCAATCAATCGCAGGAGTTCAAGTGGTTGTGTCTTAGTTATGTAAATTAAATTAGTGTCATATAGATCATGTGATCCGATGGTACTCCCTCCATTTTCATTTACTCTGTATATTTGCTTTGACTAAAGTCAAATTTATAAAGTTTGATCAGGTTTATACAAAACAATATGAAATTTTACAATAACAAATTTATATGATGTGAAAATATTTTTGATGATGAATCTAATGGTATTGATTTTGTGGTGTATATGTATTTTTTGTTTGCAAACTTGGTCAAAGTTTACACTGTTTGACTTTAGACAAAGCTAATATGTGAATTAAATAAAAATGGAGGGAGTACACAATAATCAGCCATGATTCTTTGCAACTGATGATACATTAATTGCTTTGATTTGCCCCTAACTAAGCGGTGCTTCCTCAAAAAGAGACCATCATCACATTCAAGACCAACAAACCTCTTAATTAGTTAATATCCTGGGGAGATTTGTTGGTTAGTAGTTTATGTGAGAATCTCTAAAGCGCAAATCTGGTTCTACCCAATTAAGTACTAAATGTTCATTTGCCAATTAGTTAATGGACCAAAAAGGAATAAAAGGGGAGAGAGAAATAAAGAAATATGTTTAAGGGGCTGCCCTTCTATAAGTTATTAAGGGGCTGCCCTGTCGATTCCTTGTAGATCTCTCCTAATCATATCATGTGAACACACACTTCTTTAGCTAATCAGGGCGCCTTAGAAGTTGATCGCAACCAAGACACACTGTGATAGGTCAGCATTATGTTTGGAATGATGGAATGAGCCTATTGTGTGTTCTCAAAAATGCAATTGAAAGATGCATTTAGTTCTGCATGTGTACAGATAGAAGGATTGAGATATGCATGGGTGGAAAGGGGAGCAAGAAGTTAAAGGTGGGTGCATAGGGGAGTGGAACGAGGGGATGTGTAGGTTACAAGGGATATTAAATACAACCTCAACTAATATTCTTGGAATATCTAGTATCACTAGGCGCCCTATGCATGTAGACAGACGGAGTACTATCCCCCCTCCCCCAGACACATCACCTTCTTCTAAGATTTTTCCTTCCCCTACAATGCACTAAGAAACCCTTGCCGTCTTTGTTCTTTTCTCTCTGTCCATAGTTCTCTTCACCTATGGCGGCCGATCAAACACCAGGAGGCGAGGGGAACATGGATTAACGGCAAAGAGGTGTTGTAGTCCCTTTTCATGTTATTTTTATGTGTTTATTGGCAGAGGCGTTTAAGTGGTGTGGGTGCAACGATGCATGGAATGGAAGTCACATGCTCTATTCTCATGCCTAGTGTAGTTGTCATGGCGGAGCGTACAACATTAGAGGGTGTGTGGTCACTTGGTCGCACAGATCAATGGTTGTTGATTGCGTGGATCATTGTCTGACGCTTCGGCTTGTCTTGGCAGTGGTGGTTGTGAGGATAGTGTTAGCTGGTGTGTTTTGCTCATTTTCTCCCGTTCTGATCTTCTGTGCTTCTATCTTCACCGGTAATAATATGATGACAAAGTAGTGGTTCAGCAACTTGTGTTGCAAAGGTAGCACAATTACAGAATGATAACCATGGTACTGTTGATTTGCTTTTTTTTCCTGGACAATTTCATTTTTGTCGATAGTTGATGACACGGCAATTGACCGAGCAGTCAACTAGTCAAAAGCACTACAAGTCATCAAAAGATGGTTTGAGGAGAGGGCATGGTTGAAACTTGACCGATTTAGATAGTTCAAGGTTGCAAGTTAGAAAATTTAAAGTTCAGGGTTGATTCTTAGACATCTGTGACAATTCAGGATTGAAATATGGACTTCACTCATCTTCTGTGCTTCCATTTTCATTAGTAGTGTTCGCACACGAACACGTCACCGTGTACCCTCGATGTCGGGGGTGATGCACCGCAGCTCACGTCGAAGGAGACCCGTCCGGAAGCGCGGTACGCAAGACAATCCGACGAGCGCTTTTGTAGACCCGAAATCCCACACGCCCGGGAGGGACCCCGTCAGGGCGCGCGGCAGCTATGGGCTGCCCTAGGTTGGCCTGACTGCCCCTAGGGCCTCGAGGTTCGCCGCCCTGCAAAAGAAGAACAGACGAAGAACAAGGAAGAAGAAGAACAAGGGAGAAGGAAAAGTAAATGTAAAAGATGTAGATAGATTTGTTCGATTGTGTGTTGTTGTTCAATTGGTCGTCACCTCTTGTCTATATAAGAGGTGGATGGACTTCTCGTACAAGAAAAGGACTTGCCTTGCCGTCCAAATCATCAAAATCTAACCAAATTCGGACTTCTCACGACCTCAGACCCGGATGTCCGGCTCTAGGCCCGGATGATCCGGCCAAGCCCAGATTTTTGAGAGCAGTCCACTAATCGGGCTATAACTTTTTCATACGAACTTGTATTAAGATTATTTTTATATCAAAATCAACCGTTTCGATGATACGCGCAACTTTGCTGTTGAACACTTTTCGATTTGAGGTCATATTGAGGGTGTTTCGGGCCGTTTTCTAAAATCTGCAGCAGAAAAACGTGTCCGGACGTCCGGACGATTGCCCGGATTGTCCGGCCTTTACCCGGATCATCCGGGATTGGACCCAAATCATCGGGCTTCACCACAAAACTTTTGTGGTTTTGGTGCTTCAATTTCCCGGATGATCCGGACCCCGGCCTGGATGATCCGGCCAAACATTGCTGCAGTGCACGGTTTTGTCTGTAATTTTTGCATATGACCTTGGATGGGGACAATTTTTATATCAAAATCGTCTGTTTCGACGAGATGAAGAACTTTTATGTTGAAGACATTTTCATCCGAGGTCATCTTAATTATGTTCCATGCTAATTTATAATCTGATGTCAACACGGGTATCTCCGAAATTGTCATATCTTTTGCCCTTGAGCTCCGTTTTGGTCCATCTTCATATTTATTTCGATCATCTTGAAGAGGGCCATCAAATGGTGACATGAACTCATAATTTTAACATCATACCATTATAGATTCAAGTCACTTTTTGCGATTATGCCATTTTTGAGCATCAACACATGCCCCCCTGTTTTTCGGCAAAGGTAGCGTGCCGAAAAATAACTTGTACCATGTTGGTTCTGAGGACGATGTCAACACTCCATCGGCCACTTTGCATGTGCTTAGGGCCATAAATATATATCGGCCATTATTTGTTTGAATCCTTGATGCAAACTTGGGTGAAACCTTTTCAACTTCATTAACAATTCGATGATAAAATTCCATAGATATGTATCTCAAGGTCATCTTCTGAACCATATTGTTCACCCTTTTGTTAGGACTTTGCAGATAATCAACAATAAACTTTCTTCAATCCTCACTTTTACCTGCATAAAAAAATATTAGTGGTCGAAGCGGTGGACTTTGGTTCGGCCTTACCTATGTTTACGAGACTAAGCATCGGCTATTGATAGAAATGCAACACACCATGATTAACATAGTAGCCGGATGCTTGCTGTGCCAACTCTTTTGAATTGTCATGTCTAGAAATATGAACAATTTTAAAGCAACCCAAGGTAAATTTTGCATCGAGACATACCTCAAGATAAACTATAAGTGATTCGTCAAAACATTGATAACCCTTGGATATTTGTTGCACTACTCATAACGAATCACCGAAAGCCTCAATATGTATAGCACCTTGTCTCGCTCTCCAATTGAGCTAAGGACGATGTTAAAATACTACACCGGCCATGCATTGACATACTCTTAGGACGATGGATAAATATAGGCCATTACCATAAGGTCCATGTTGAATTCACCCACCAAAGTATGTATAGCCGAAATAAACAAATGAAATGACAATAAAATATTTCGGCCCCTTTGTATTAGCAACAAAAATGTAACTAACCAAATTGTCGGTGTCAAAACCGGTGGATCTCGGGTAGGGGGTCCCGAACTATGCGTCTAAGGCGGATGCTAACAGGAGGCAGGGGACACGATGTTTTACCCAGGTTCGGGCCCTCTTGATGGAGGTACCCTACGTCATGCTTGATTTATTCTTGATGATATGAGTATTACAAGAGTTGATCTACCACGAGATCGGAGAGGCTAAACCCTAGAAGCTAGCCTATGGTATGATTGTATGTTGTCCTACGGACTAAAACCCTCCGGTTTATATAGACACCGGAGGGGGCTAGGGTTACACAAGGTCGGTTACAAAGGAGGAGATATCCATATCCATACTGCCTAGCTTGCCTTCCACGCCAAGTAGAGTCCTATCCGGACACGGGACGAAGTCTTCAATTTTGTATCTTCATAGTCCAACAGTCCAGCCAAAGGATATAGTCCGGCTGTCCGGAGACCCCCTAATCCAGGACTCTCTCAGTAGCCCCTGAACCAGGCTTCAATGACGATGAGTCTGGCGCGCAGTGTTGTCTTCGGCATTGCAAGGCGGGTTCCTCCTCCGGATACACCACAGAAGAGTTTGAATAAAAGGACAGTGTCCGACCCTGTAAAATAAGTTCCACATACCACCGTAGAGAGAATAATATTTCCACAAATCTAATCTGCTGACACGTTTCGGCAACATGACATCATGCCATGGCTCGGTGATTATTCGAACCGTTTTTCTTTAACTAGCCCCGCACATAACGCGAGGCAGTTTCTTGACACGTCTTGTCAAAGCAGAGATCGTGTCCCCCTTATTACGGGATTATCATCAATACGGGCGTGGGTAACCCAACCGTGCCATCAATTACGGCGCTTGGGGGATAAGCGAGTTTTACCAGGCTAGTGGGGGTGCATAGTTTCGGCCACCCTTATAAGGGGATAAGGTTTAACCTTTTTCTACCCACGCCTTCTTCCTCCTTGCTCATCCATTCTTGCGCACTCGAGCTCCAACGCCCTGTTGGAAATATGCCCTAGAGGCAATAATAAATTGGTTATTATTATATTTCCTTGTTCATGATAATCGTTTATTATCCATGCTAGAATTGTATTGATAGGAAACTCAGATACATGTGTGGATACATAGACAACACCATGTCCCTAGTAAGCCTCTAGTTGACTAGTTCGTTGATCAATAGATGGTTACGGTTTCCTGACCATGGACATTGGATGTTGTTGATAACGGGATCACATCATTAGGAGAATGATTCCTAATGATGTGATGGACAAGACCCAATCCTAAGCCTAGCACAAGATCATGTAGTTCGTATGCTAAAGCTTTTCTAATGTCAAGTATCATTTCCTTAGACCATGAGATTGTGCAACTCCCGGATACCGTAGGAGTGCTTTGGGTGTGCCAAACATCACAACGTAACTGGGTGGCTATAAAGGTACACTACAGGTATCTCCGAAAGTGTCTGTTGGGTTGGCACGAATCGAGACTGGGATTTGTCACTCCGTGTAAACGGAGAGGTATCTCTAGGCCCACTCGGTAGGACATCATCATAATGTGCACAATGTGATCAAGGAGTTGATCACGGGATGATGTGTTACAGAACGAGTAAAGAGACTTGCCGGTAACGAGATTGAACAAGGTATCGGGATACCGACGATCGAATCTCGGGCAAGTATCGTACCAATAGACAAAGGGAATTGTATACGGGATTGATTGAATCCGCGACATCGTGGTTCATCCGATGAGATCATCGTGGAACATGTGGGAGCCAACATGGGTATCCAGATCCCGTTGTTGGTTATTGACCGGAGAGTTATCTCGGTCATGTCTGCATGGTTCCCGAACCCGTAGGGTCTACACACTTAAGGTTCGATGACGCTAGGGTTATAGGGAATAGATATACGTGGTTACCGAATGTTGTTCGGAGTCCCGGATGAGATCCCGGACGTCACGAGGAGTTCGGGAATGGTCCGGAGGTAAAGATTTATATATGGGAAGTCCTGTTTTGGTCGCCGGAAAAGTTTCAGGTTTATCGGTAATGTACCGGGACCACCGGGAGGGTCCCGGTGGTCCACCAAGTGGGGCCACCAGCCCCGGAGGGCTGCATGGGCCAAGTGTGGGAGGGGACCAGCCCCTGGTGGGCTGGTGCGCCCCCCCCCCACCAAGGCCCAAGGCGCAAGGGAGAGTGGAAGGGGGCAAACCCTAGGCTCAGATGGGCCTAAGGCCCACCTAGTGGTGCGCCCCCCTCTCTCCCCCCTTGGCCCCCCCCCTAGATGGGATCTAGGGCTGGCCGCCACCCCTAGGGGTGAAAACCTAGGTGGGGGCGCAGCCCCTCCCCTCCCCCTATATATACTTGAGGTTTTGGGCTGCCATAGACACGATTCAATCTCCTTCTTGGCGTAGCCCTACCCCTCTCCCTCCTCGTCTCTTGTGGTGCTTGGCGAAGCCCTGCTGGAGTACCACGCTCCTCCACCACCACCACGCCGTCGTGCTGCTGCTGGATGGAGTCTTCCCCAACCTCTCCTTCTCCCCTTGCTGGATCAAGGCGTAGGAGACGTCACCGGGCTGTACGTGTGTTGAACACGGAGGTGCCGTCCGTTCGGCACTAGGATCATCAGTGATTTGGATCACGACGAGTACGACTCCATCAACCAAGTTCACTTGAACGCTTCCGCTTAGCGATCTACAAGGGTATGTAGATGCACTCTCCTTCCCCTCGTTGCTAGATTACTCCATAGATTGATCTTGGTGATGCATAGAAAATTTTGAATTTCTGCTACGTTCCCCAACAGTGGCATCATGAGCTAGGTCTATGCGTAGTTACTATGCACGAGTAGAACACAAAGTAGTTGTGGGCGTCGATATTGTCAATTATCTTGCCATTACTAGTCTTATCTTGATTCGGCGGCATCGTGGGATGAAGCGGCCCGGACCAACCTTACACGTACGCTTACGTGAGACCGGTTCCACCGACTGACATGCACTAGTTGCATAAGGTGGCTGGCGGGTGTCTGTCTCTCCCACTTTAGTCGGATCGGATTCGATGAATAGGGTCCTTATGAAGGGTAAATAGAAATTGGCAATTCACGTTGTGGTTTTGGCGTAGGTAAGAAACATTCTTGCTAGAAACCTATAGCAGCCACGTAAAAACTTGCAACAACAATTAGAGGACGTCTAACTTGTTTTTGCAGCAAGTGTTTTGTGATATGATATGGCCAAAGGATGTGATGAATGATATATATGTGATGTATGAGATCATGTTCTTGTAATAGGAATCACGACTTGCATGTCGATGAGTATGACAACCGGCAGGAGCCATAGGAGTTGTCTTTATTTTTTGTATGACCTGCGTGTCATTGAGAAACACCATGTAAATTACTTTACTTTATTGCTAAACATGTTAGCCATAGTAGTAGAAGTAATAGTTGGCGAGCAACTTCATGGAGACACGATGATGGAGATCATGGTGTCATGCCGGTGACAAGATGATCATGGAGCCCCAAGATGGAGATCAAAGGAGCTATATGATATTGGCCATGTCATGTCACTATTATTTGATTGCATGTGATGTTTATCATGCTTTTGCATCTTGTTTACTTAGAACGATGGTAGTAAATAAGATGATCCCTCATAATAATTTCAAGAAAGTGTTCCCCCTAACTGTGCACCGTTGCGACAGTTCGTTGTTTCAAAGCACCACATGATGATCGGGTGTGATAGATTCCAACGTTCACATACAACGGGTGTAAGACAGATTTACACATGCAAATACTTGGGTTGACTTGACGAGCCTAGCATGTACAGACCTGGCCTCGGAACACAGAAGACCGAAAGGTCGAACATGAGTCGTATAGAAGATACGATCAACATGAAGATGTTCACCGATGTTGACTAGTCCGTCTCACGTGATGATCGGACACGGCCTAGTTGACTCGGATCATGTAATCACTTAGATGACTAGAGGGATGTCTATCTGAGTGGGAGTTCATAAGATGAACTTAATTATCCTGAACATAGTCAAAAGGTCTTCGCAAATTATGTCGTGTCTCGCGCTTCAGTTCTACTGTTTAGATATGTTCCTGGAGAAAATTTAGTTGAAAGTTGATAGTAGCAATTATGCGGACTAGGTCCGTAAACTGAGGATTGTCCTCATTGCTTCATAGAAGGCTTGTGTCCTTAATGCACCGCTCAGTGTGCTGAACCTCGAACATCGTCTGTGGATGTTGCGAACATCTGACATACACATTTTGATAACTACGTGATAGTTCAGTTAAATGGTTTACAGTTGAGGCACCGAAGACGTTTTGAAATGTCGCGAAACATATGAGATGTTTCGAGGGCTGAAATTGGGATTTTAGGCTCGTGCCCACGTCAAGAGGTATAAGACCTCCGATGATTTTCTTAGCCTGCAAACTAAGGGAGAAAAGCTCAATTGTTGAGCTTGTGCTCAGATTGTCTGAGTACAACAATCATTTGAATCGAGTGGGATAGTGATGTTTCTTCGAACTCATTACCACCAAGCTGCTAGAGCTTCATGATGAACTATAATATATCAGGGACATATATGATGATCCTTGAGATATTCGCGATGTTTGACACCACAAAAGTAGAAATCAAGAAGGAGCATCAATTGTTGATGGTTGGTGAAACCACTAGTTTCAAGAAGGGCAAGGGCAAGAAGGGATACTTCATGAAATGGCAAATCAGCTGCTTCTCTAGTGAAGAAACCCAAGGTTGAACCCAAACCCGAGACTAAGTGCTTCTGTAATAAGGGGAACAGCCACTGGAGCAGAATTACCCTAGATACTTGGTAGATGAGAAGGCTGGCAAGGTCGATAGAAGTATATTGGATATACATTGTGTTAATGTGTACTTTACTAGTACTCCTAGTAGCACCATGGTATTAGATACCGGTTCAGTTGCTAAGTGTTAGTAAACTCGAAATAAAAGGCTGTGGAGTAAACGGAGACTAGCTAAAGGTGAGCTGGCGATATGTGTTGGAAGTTTTTCCAAGCTTGATGTGATCAAGCATCACGCGCTCCCTCTACCATCGAGATTGGTGTTTGCATTGAGCATAGACATGATTGGATTATGTCTATCGCAATACGGTTATTCATTTAAGGAGAATAATGGTTACTCTATTTATTTGAATAATACCTTCAATGGTCTTGCACCTAAAATGAATGGTTTATTGAATCTCGATCGTAGTGATACACATGTTCATGCCAAAAGATATAAGATAGTAATGATGGTACCACCTACTTGTGGCACTGCCACGTAAGTCATATCGGTATAAAACGCATGAAGAAGCTCCATGTTGATGGATCTTTGGGCTCACTCATTTTTGAAAAGTTTGAGACATGCGAACCATGTCTATTGGTGTATATGCATGAAGAAACTCCATGCAAATGGACCGTTTGGACTCACTTGATTTTGAATCACTTGAGACATGCAAATCATACCACATGGGCAAGATGACTGAAAGCCTCGTTTTCAGTAAAATGGAACTAGAAAGCAACTTGTTGGAAGTAATACATTTTGATGTGTGCAGTCCAATGAGTGCTGAGGCGTGTAGTGGATATCGTTATGTTCTTACTTCACAGATGATTTGAGTAGATGTTGAGTACATTTATTTGATGAATCACGAGTCTGAATTATTGAAAGGTTCAAGTAATTTCAGGGTGAAGTTGAAAGATCGTCGTGACAAGAGGATAAAATATCTATGATATGATCATAGAGATGAATATCTGAATTACGAGTTTGGCACAGAATTAAGACATTGTGGAAATTGTTTCACAACTAATACAGCCTGGAACACCATAGTGTGATGGTGTGTTCGAACATCATAACTGCACCCTATTGGATATGATGCATACCATGATGTCTCTTATCGGATCACCATGATAGTTTATGGGTTAGGCATTAGAGACAACCACATTCACTTTAAATAGGGCACCACGTAATTCCGATGAGATGACACCGTATGAACTATGGTTTAGAGAAACCTAAGCTGTCATTTCTTAAAAGTTTGGGGCTGCAACGCTTATGTGAAAAAGTTTCAGGCTGATAAGCTCGAACCCAAAGCGGATAAATACATCTTCATAGGACACCCAAAACAGTTGGGTATACCTCCTGTCTCGGATCCGAAAGCAATAAGGGATTGTTTCTAGAATCGGGTCCTTTCTCGAGGAAAAGTTTCTCTCGAAAGAATTGAGTGGGAGGATGGTGGAGACTTGATGAGGTTATTGAACCGTCTCTTCAACTAGTGTGTGGCAGGGCACAGGGAGTTGTTCCTGTGGCACCTACATCAATTGAAGTGGAAGCTTATGATGGTGATCATGAAACTTCAGATCAAGTCACTACCAAACCTCATGGGATGACAAGGATGCGTACTACTTCAGAATGGTACGTAATCCTGTCTTGGAAGTCATGTTGCTAGACAACAATGAACCTACGAGCTATGGAGAAGCGATGGTGGTCCTGGATTCCAAAATGGCTCGAGGCCATATAATCCGAGAGAGGATCCATATATGAAAACAAAGTGTAGACTTTGGAAGAACTACTTGACGGTCGTAAGGCTGTTAGGTACATATGGATTTTCAAAAGGAAGACGGACAATGATGGTAAGTATCACCATTAAGAAAGCTCGACTTGTCGTTAAGATGTTTTTTTCGACAAGTTCAAGGAGTTGACTACGATGAGAATTTCTCGCCCGTAGCGATGCTTAAGTCCGTCGGAATCATGTTAGCATTAGCTGTATTTTTCGATTATGAAATCTTACAGATGGATGTCAAAACAAGTTTTCTTACCAAGTTTTCGTAAGAAAGGTTGTATGTGATACAACCGGAAGGTTTTGTCAATCCTGAAAGATGCTAACAAGTATGCAAAGCTCCAGCAATCCTTCTAAGGACTGGAGTAAGCATCTTGGAGTTGGAATGTATGCTTTGATGAGATGATCAAAGTTTTTGGGTGTATACAAAGTTTATGAGAAACTTGTATTTCCAAAGAAGTGATTGGGAGCACTATAGAATTTCTGATGAGTATATGTTGTTGATCAGAAATGACGTAGAATTTCTGGAAAGCATATAGGGTTATTTGGAAAGTGTTTTTCAATGGAAAGCCTGGATTAAGCTACTTGAACATTGAGCATCAAGATCTATAAGGATAGATCAAAACGCTTAATGGTACTTTCAAATGAGCACATACCTTGACATGATCTTGAAGGTGTTCAAGATGGATCAGTCAAAGAAGGAGTTCTTGCCTGAGTTGTAAGGTATGAAGTTAAGACTTAAAGCTTGACCACGGAAGAAGAAAGAGGAAGGACGAAGGTCATCCCTATGCTTTTTTCATAGGCTCTATACGGTGTGCCATGCTGAGTACCGCACCTGATGTGTGCCTTGCCACATATCTGGCAAGAGGGTACAAAGGTAATCTAGGAGTAGATCACTAGATAGCGGTCTAAATTATCCTTAGAGGAATAAGGATATGTTTCTTGGTTATGGAGGTGATAAAGAGTTCGACGTAAAGAGTTACGTCGATGCAAGCTTAACACCTATCCGGATAGCTCTGAGTAGAGATACCGAATACGTATAATGGAGCAACAATTTAGAATAGCTCCAAGTAGAACAGTTATTTGAAATGGCTCCAAATGTAGCATAGTAGTTGCATCTACAAGATGATATAGAAATTTGCGAAGTACATACGATCTGAATGTTGCAGACCCGTTGACTGAAACCTCTCTCACAAGCATAACATGATCAAACCCAGAACTCTTTGGGTGTTAGTCACATGGGGATGTGACCTTGAGTGTTAATCACATATCGATGTGAACTGGATTATTGACTCTAGTGCAAGTGGGAGACTGTTGGAAATATGCCCTAGAGGCAATAATAAATTGGTTATTATTATATTTCCTAGGCAATAATAAATATGCCCTAGGGTTATAGGGAATAGATATACGTGGTTACCGAATGTTGTTCGGAGTCTCGGATGAGATCCCGGACATCACGAGGAGTTATGGAATGGTCCGGAGGTAAAGATTTATATATGGGAAGTCATGTTTTGGTCGCCGGAAAAGTTTCAGGTTTATCGGTAATGTACCGGGACCACCAGGAGGGTCCCGGTGGTCCACCAAGTGGGGCCACCAGCCCCGGAGGGCTGCATGGGCCAAGTGTGGGAGGGGACCAGCCCCTGGTGGGCTGGTGTGCCCCCCACCAAGGCCCAAGGCGCAAGGGAGAGTGGAAGGGGGCAAACCCTAGGCTCAGATGGGCCTAAGGCCCACCTAGTGGTGTGCCCCCCTCTCTCCCCCCTTGCCCCCCTAGATGGGATCTAGGGCTGGCCGCCACCCCTAGGGATGGAAACCTAGGTGGGGGCGCAGCCCCTCCCCTCCCCCTATATATACTTGAGGTTTTTGGCTGCCATAGACACGATTCAATCTCCTTCTTGGCGCAGCCCTACCCCTCTCCCTCCTCGTCTCTTGCGGTGCTTGGCGAAGCCCTGCTGGAGTACCACGCTCCTCCACCACCACCACGCCGTCGTGCTGCTGCTGGATGGAGTCTTCCCCAACCTCTCCTTCTCCCCTTGCTGGATCAAGGCGTAGGAGACGTCACCGGGCTGTACGTGTGTTGAACACGGAGGTGCCGTCCATTCGGCACTAGGATCATCGGTGATTTGGATCACGACGAGTACGACTCCATCAACCCAGTTCACTTGAACGCTTCCGCTTAGCGATCTACAAGGGTATGTAGATGCACTCTCCTTCCCCTCATTGCTAGATTACTCCATAGATTGATCTTGGTGATGCGTAGAAAATTTTGAATTTCTGCTACGTTCCCCAACACGCCCAAGTCCACATCCTCCTCCTCAACCTTCTCCAAACATGTCCGGAGCGGGAGGCAAGTGGATGGCTTCCTCCGTCACGGAGGGACACATCAAAAAGCTGCGCGGAGCCGGATACTTAGCCGCGAATATCGCGCGTCGGCTGCCCGCTGCGGGGCAGATCGTTCCTACCCCAGAACCTCACGAGAGGGTAGTTTTCCTCCACCACTTCCTCCGCGGACTGGGGTTTCCCCTCTATCCATTCGTTCGCGGTCTTATGTTCTACTACGGGCTGGACTTTCATGATCTGGCCCCGAACTTCATCCTCAACATTTCGGCATTCATCGTCGTGTGTGAGGCTTTCCTCTGCATCCGGCCCCACTTCGACTTGTGGCTGAAGACCTTCAATATCAAGCCGAAGGTGGTGGGAGGCCAACAAGCAGAATGCGGCGGAGCCATGGTGGGCAAGATGCCCAATGTCATATGGCTTGAAGGCTCCTTCGTGGAGACCATAAAGAGGTGGCAATCGACGTGGTTCTACATCACTGAGCTGCGCGACGCCAACTGGGTGGTGGCCCCTGAGTTTCGATCTGGAATCCGCACGCGGCTCACCTCCTAGAAAGAGAAGGGCCTATCCTGGGGTTCATCGGTGGAGCTCGACGGACTCCAGAAATGTATCCGGAATATGGCAAGAAAGAAGCTCAAGCTTGTCAACATAGTCCAGGTCATGCTCTTCCGCCGGATCCTCCCGTGTCAACAACAGGATTTGAACTTGTGGGAGTTCGACCCGGCCCAGCACCAGACTCTGAGCGAGCTCTTCGACACGACGCACAAGGACGTCTGGAGGGTGCTGTTCAAGGGCGCCAAGGTCCCTCCCTCTCTCACCAAGGACCGCGGGCTAAGCGCGAAGCGCCCTGTGAATCCGATAAGTTTTGTACATCTGGTAGGATTTTTACTTCCCATAGCTTAACCACGTGCAGGGTCTGAGCTCCCATGCCTTTGACAGGACTGGGTGGGGGCATTGAAGAAGATCAACTGTCCGGCCCCTCTGCCAGAAGACACTGCGGACGCTCTCCTGACGGAGATGCTGACTCCGACTCCTTACAAGGTGCTGGAGAAGACCAAGAAGAAGGCCAAGGGAACCCGAAAGAGTTCCCGACGCCAGGTGGTATCGGACTCATCGTCCGATGACTCTACAATGCATTCCTCCCACGAAGACGAGGAGGAAGATGAAGATGCTCCCCCTCCAGCCAGGGAGACAAGAAAAGGAAGGCCGCCCCAACCGGGGGGGGGGGCCGAAGGGTCCAAGAAGGGAAGGACTCTCCTTCCGGACTGCTCCACCATCGTCGCCGAAGATGAAGACGAGTGGCTGCTCAGGCCAAGCCCCTGGCGAAGTCATAAGTATTCGGATACTAGAGTAACTCATAACATACCTTTGTTGCACTGCTTCTCCTAACGCCGAATATGATTATGCAGACCGCCCCAAGCCCGTATCGACGTATCTTTGTCAGATGGCTCCTTCGACTCGTCGGATATGGATAGCGATCCACTTCCGACCGCCACCTCCCCTTTCCCTACGGATAATGCCGAGGTACTGTCTCAAGAGGCACCGGGTCGAGGGGAGACAGTCCCGGAGGCGCCTCAAGGCGACCTTCTGGACTCCGGGAGCAGAGGGAGTAAGGCTCCCGAGGGCACCGAGTTCGGCCTTCAGCCGAACACTGCGCCGGAACCTCCAGTGGTTCTGGACTCGGGCAGGCAGTCTCCTTCCAAAAGGGGCAAGACGCCCGTGCC
Source organism: Triticum aestivum (assembly GCF_018294505.1). Taxonomy (NCBI): domain Eukaryota; kingdom Viridiplantae; phylum Streptophyta; class Magnoliopsida; order Poales; family Poaceae; genus Triticum; species Triticum aestivum. Next base: position 499,916,430 of record NC_057803.1, read on the forward strand.
GGTGACCTCTGTCCATCCAGAGGCACCGGACAATCTGCTGGGAGCGCTTCGCAGCGCTCCCATCGACGAAGAGCACCGCACTATTATGAGTGCGGTGATCCAGAAAGTTCAGTCCGCCAAGAGCGGACTGACTGAAGCCTGTGCCAGCCTCCTAGCAGGCTTTGAGGTAAGTATTTGAAATATAGGAAAAATATTACCGCACAGACAGTAGCCCCTGATGCTCTGTTTGGTGTTCAAAAAGAAAAGCTGAATAGAGGATCAACTAATATCTGCAGGAGTCTATTATAAGTATGTCTATATGCCTATGTAGGCTTCGCTACTGACCTTTGCCGCACTGACTGCGGAGGTTGCCGTACTGAAGCAGGACCTCGAAGGGTCCAAAAAAGAGCTCGGCCTTGCCAAGAGGCAGCTCGAGGAGAACAAAGGTAAGTAATACCTAGTCTATAGATATGTATATATACAAAAAGGATGCGATTGCAAAATGACAGGATCATCTCTAATTTGCCAGGGGCCACGACCGAAGTGGCAACCCTGAAGCAAGCGCTATCCGAGGCCGAAAACAAAGCAGCCCAGGAGCGCACCGAGCGGGAAAAACAAGAGGCACGGGTGGGCATGCTCTCGTGACGAAGCACGAGGCGTTGGAGCTTGACTTGAAGACACGAGAGTCCGAGCTTGCCGCGGCCCTTGAGAGTGCAAAGAGTGCCAAGGCTGAAGCCCAAAAGGCCCTCCAGGAGATTGATGCGATGAAGAAGATAGCGGCGGGTAAGGCATTCAATATGCAAAGCAAGCATGTGAAAGTAAATTACTTGTTACTTACCCGAGTCCGGAGCTTACCAGGAGCATTCGCAGATTTGCCCCGCAACATGTTGGATGCCGCACAGTTTTACCAGGCCGACGAGGGAACCTCAACGGAGAAGCTGTTCTGGTCTCAGTATACTGGGACCGAACACCCAATGCCAATAAGCGACCAGCTGAAGCAACTGGTCGAGCTGCACAAGGCGGCCGAACATGCCATGAAGGGCTTTATAGTCCGGATGTGGCCTGGCGACGCCCTTCCCAATAGCTACTTTGGCCTGGTGAGTCGGCTTGTGGATGCCTGCCCATGGCTGGAAGTCATCAAGCGGTCCGTCTACATCGAAGGTGCACGTCGGGCTTTTGCCCGTGCGAAGGTGCATTGGGCCAAACTGGACGCCGTGAAGCTGGTGAAGGAAGGGCCGCCGCAGGGCAAGGAGCATCACCACCCCGAGATGTACTATGAGGGTGTCCTGAAGGGTGCCCGTCTTGTAGCGGACGAGTGTGCGAAAGATGTAATATTTGAATAAACTTTCTCGTGTAATCTTGTATTATGAAAACTTGTTCATACGCGCTATGCAACGCTTGTTTGAATTTAAAATATTACCTTTTGTTCGGTTGTTTATCAAATCTGAGAGATGGCTAGTCGTCGGCTTCTGCCCCCATGCCACGAGTGCTGGGGCGTTCAGGATAAACCTGAGCACTCTTGTTCCCATTTTTGGGTCCTTCGAAGGAGGTGCTCAGCACAACGAACAAGGCAATCGGACTATAATGCGTTATCACTCTCACTTAGCCATAGAATTCTATAATTTTAAATTTCAGCGAAGCCCCTAGTATTCGGAAGGCCGAATTCGGGGCGCTATACACGCCTTAAGCCGGACAGGGCCGACTCTTCGCTCTAAGCGGCATAAGTCTTTAGGAACTTGAAACCTCTCGAACATCGACCAGTCTCTCGCCTTATCATGACAGTCAGTTTTAGCTTTCTCTACTGAGGTGCTTAGCCCAGCAGAACCAGGGCACAATCGCAGTAGTTCTCCCAGTGCTACCTTAGCCGATATAGCGGAACGTAAGGTACCAAAACATGAGAGCCGGGCAAACCCAACTATTGACCCAAGACATGATTCGAAGCTAATGCATATAATGCTATAAGTTCGGGGTGCCGCACTGTCGAAAGTGTTCGGACTTCTCACGCCGTATTATGGGGTATGCTTAAGCCCCTAGCGTATTGGCCGTACCAGAGTGTACGGGTGCTAGATGACATGAATGAACATATATATATATAAAGGAAGAATGCAATAATAGTCTTAATGCTATGCATTGTTTATTCAAAAAGGTGCGTTAAAGCAGAATGATACAAGTAGTGCGATAAGCAAAAAGTAGGACAATTTGACATGTCCCTTCCAAGGGCAAGCTGAGGAATAGTATTAAAGCAAGTATTTCACTCGTTATCGTAATCCGCCTAGGAGTTCTATGGTGTGACGTAGCTTTCTGCCTCCTTGGTTGCTGCATCATGTGTTCGGCAATCATGCTGCCAGACAGGGTTTCCAGAGATTAAAGTCCTGAAAGAGAAAAATAACAAAGCGGGAAGCCCCTAGTGTGGTTTAAGCCGCGTCTTGGAGCGTGCCGTAGTCGTGCCCCCCTTCCCACCTGTGCCCATGGTATTTTTAATGTGTAATTATGTACGCGTGTCACGAATTTCGCCGTTTGGCTGGGACCGGGGTGGGGGCCGTATTGCTATGTGAGCTCGGAACATGCCAGGCAGTCATGTTGCCGATTACTCCAGGCGCGCTTGAAGGTGTCCGGGTCCTTAATCGCCGAACTAGTGGATTGCCTTAAGAGGCTGCTTTGCGCTTCTACTGCGAGAGCCGCAGTGTGCTCCTCCGTGCGGAGAGAGTGCTCTGTGTTTCCATTGACTGTGATGACCCCCCGAGGTCCTGGCATCTTGAGCTTGAGATATGCATAGTGCGGTACCGCATTGAATCTCGCAAATGCGGTTCGCCCGAGCAGTGCATGGTAGCCACTGCGGAACAGGACTATATCGAAGATTAACTCTTCGCTTCGAAAGTTATTCGGGGATCCGAAGACCACTTCCAGTGTGACTGAGCCTGTGCAATGGGCCTCTACACCTGGTATGACGCCTTTAAAGGTCATTTTTGTGGGTTTGATCCTTGAGGGGTCTATACCCATTTTGTGCACTGTGTCCTGATAAAGCAGGTTCAGGTTGCTGCCGCCATCCATAAGGACTCGAGTGAGGTGAAATCCGTCAATGATTGGATCTAGGACCAGTGCGGCGAATCCGCCATGACGGATACTAGTGGGGTGGTCCCTACAATCGAAGGTGATCAGACAGGAGGACCATGGGTTGAACTTTGGGGCGACTGGCTCCAACGTATATACGTCCCTGAGCGCATGCTTCCGCTCCCTCTTGGGGATGTGGGTTGCGTATATCATGTTCACCGTCCACACTTGTGGGGGGAACCTCTTCTGTCCTTCGGTGTTCGGCTGCCGGGGCTCCTCCTCGTCATCGCTATGTGACCCCTTATCTTTGCTTTTGGCATTTAACTTGCCGGCCTGCTTGAACACCCAGCAATCCCTGTTGGTGTGGTTGGCTGGCTTGTCAGGGGTGCCGTGTATTTGACACGAGCGATCGAGTATACGGTCCAGACTAGACGGGCCCAGAGTGCTTCTTTTGAATGGCTTTTTCTGTTGACCGGGTTTAGAGCCTTTGAATCCGGCATTGACTGTCGTATCCTCGGTATTGTTGCTGCTAATGTGGCGCTTCTGTTTGTTGCGACGTGACCTACCGTTGCCGTCCTTGGTATCCGAAGTACCATGGTTCTTTGATATGTTATTGCTGCGAGCCAACCAGCTGTCCTCTCCCGCACAAAAGCGGGTCATGAGTGTCGTGAGGGCTGCCATAGATTTCGGCTTTTCCTGGCCAAGGTGCCGGGCGAGCCATTCGTCGCGGATGTTGTGCTTAAAAGCTGCTAGGGCCTTTGCATCCGGCCAGTCGACGATTTGATTTTTCTTTGTTAGGAACCGTGTCCAGAATTGCCTGGCCGATTCCTCTAGCTGCTGAATTATGTGGCTCAAGTCATCGGTATCTGGTGGTCGCACATAAGTGCCCTGAAAGTTGTCGAGGAATGCGGCTTCCAGATCTTCCCAACAGCCAATGGACTCTGCTGGCAAGCTGTTGAGCCAATGCCGAGCTGGTCCTTTGAGTTTGAGTGGGAGGTATTTGATGGCATGTAGGTCATCACCGCGGGCCATGTGGATGTGCAGGAGGAAATCCTCGATCCATACCGCATGATCTGTTGTGCCGTCGTATGATTCTATATTTACGGGTTTGAAACCCTCTGGGATTTGATGATCCATTACTTCGTCTGTGAAGTATAAGGGGTGTGCGGCGCCTCTGTACTGGGCTATATCACGACCGCAGCTCAAATGAGTCTTGCCCGCTGTGTTCGGCCCGGTCGGACTTACTTTTACTGCATCCGGCGTGACGATTATCATCTCGCATAGTGGCGCTCCCTTGTGAGCCGTAGATCGATCTTGCATGTTTTGCTTTGTCCTCCAATACGTCTCACAGGTCTGGCGTATTTCCCCATGCCTTTTTACTTGGATGGCGTCGGGGTGCGAGCTGAGCTTTTGGCTGGAATGCCTCTCTGTCGCGGCCATGAGGTGGCCGATCAGCTGCGTCATACGCCGGGGATGTAGGTTTCGGTGCTTCCTCCTCCAGTCGGGGTAGCAACCTGCACTTTGGGTAACTCTTAGAGGGGCGTTCAAGTTTATATTCCTCGTCCGCCAGGACTTCAGTCCATCTGTCAGTTAGCAAATCTTGATCAGCTTGAAGCTGCTGCTGCTTTTTCTTAAGGCTATTTGTCCTGGCTATAAGTCGGCGCTTGAAGCGCTCTTGTTCAACGGGATCCTCTGGCACGACGAATTCGTCATCGTCGAGGCTTGCCTCGCCTTCGGAGGGAGGCATGTAATTATCATCCTCCGCCTCTCCATCTGCCGCTCTCTTAGGAGGGCTGGCTTCTCCATCCTCCTGCTCTAAATCTTGTTGGAGGGGATTGTTGTTGCCTTCGGCACTGTCCGGAGTGCTATTATCTCCGGTGCCGGTATCACCGCTTTTGCCTTGGCGGGACTTAGAGCGGTGCCGCTGACGCTGGCGCTTGGGTTTCTTCTTGGAGGGGTCATCCTCCACTGTCCCGTCGCCATTGCCTTCTTTGGGTGTGTCCACCATGTATATGTCATATGATGAGGTGGATGTCCAGTGCCCTCTGGGCAGTGGTTCCTCTTCGCCTCCCGCATCGTCGTCCATATCGTCGATGTCTTTGGAGTCGAAGTCGAGCATGTCGGTTAAGTCATCGACAGTGGCTACTAAGTGGGTGGTGGGTGGGCGGCGAATTTCCTCATCATCCGCATCCCAATCCTGTCGGGCGTAGTTCGGCCAGGACTCTCCTGACAAGGAGAGAGACCTTAATGAGTTCAGTATGTCGCCAAAGGGCGAGTGCTGAAAAATATCCACGGAGGTAAACTCCATAATCGGTGCCCAGTCGGATTCGATAGGCACGGGCGCAGGCGGTTCGGAGTCTGTGGCCGGAGAAAGATCCGGTAGTTCGGCAACACGGCTCTTGTGAAAGGTAAGGTCGGTACTCGGCTCGATCGCTGCTGAGAGTACGGCCTCCATGGCGGGGTCTATCCACCCGTCCATGGATGGTGCAATTGGCTCCGAATTGAGGGTCGGAGCAGTCGCTGGTGCGATATCCTGAAAACTGTCCGACGGCAGAGCTAAATCATGCTCATCGAGACCGTGCAGCGCACTTGCCAGGGGCTCGAATCCTTCGAAGATCAAGTCTCCACGGATATCGGCCGTGTAGTTTAAGCTTCCAAACCTGACCTGCTGGCCAGGGGCATAACTTTCGATCTGCTCTAGATGGCCAAGTGAGTTGTCCCGCAGTGCGAAGCCGCCAAATACGAAGATCTGTCTAGGGAGAAAAGTCTCACCCTGGACCGCATCGCTATCGATGATTGAAGGAGCCATCAAGCCTAATGGCGACGACACCGAGGAACTCTCAATGAAAGCACCAATATCGGTGTCAAAACCGGCGGATCTTGGGTAGGGGGTCCCGAAGTGTGCGTCTAAGGCGGATGGTAACAGGAGGCAGGGGACACTATGTTTTACCTAGGTTCGGGCCCTCTTGATGGAGGTAAAACCTTACATCCTGCTTGATTTATTCTTGATGATATGAGTATTACAAGAGTTGATCTACCATGAGATCGGAGAGGCTAAACCCTAGAAGCTAGCCTATGGTATGATTGTATGTTGTCCTATGGACTAACACCCTCCGGTTTATATAGACACCGGAGGGGGCTAGGGTTACACAAGGTCAGTTACAAAGGAGGAGATATCCATATCCGTACTGCCTAGCTTGCCTTCCACGCCAAGTAGAGTTCTATCCGGACATGGGACAAAGTCTTCAATCTTGTATCTTCATAGTCCAACAGTCCGGCTAAAGGATATAGTCCGGCTGTCCGGAGACCCCCTAATCCAGGACTCCCTCACAAATGTATAGTGATTTGGTAATACCCTCTCATGATATAGAAAATTATGTTGCATCCATGGATAAAAATGAATCCATGGAGGGTAATTGATCATGCCTAGGGATGAATTCCACGACAAAGGCATCAATGGCATGGTTGAAGAAAATGGATGATGTGCTAACCGAAGATTTTGATGTTGTGATGCACACCTTCGGCTTAATTGTTTGTTGCTTCCATCCTTCTCTTTCCTCACTTTTATTGTACTTGCTGCAATAGAAGCATGTACATCATTTTTGTTTTTAGTACTTCCTTTGGGAACCCATGCCATGTTCATCTTTCTCAGCTCTTGTGCACTAAGATTTTGTAATTCCTTCTTTTGCCAATACAATAAGCCGAGTGAGCATCTCGGCTGTGATTCTGTTTTGACCACTGGCAATTATTTTTTGGCTTTCTGCACTCTCAACTTCTTTTCTTCAGATTTGGCATTTTGACTCTCAACAATTGATTGCTTCATCTCATTGCCTTTAGTAGCCAATGTCAACACTTATATTGGCTCTTTCTCATTTGAGATCAAATCTGAAGTAGCACTTTTACGACCATCTCTTTTAACATGGTAAACTTGTTTGACCACCTCTTTCTTCTTCCATGGGGTTCGGACCAATTCCTTATGATTGAAACATTCTTTAACATGTGATTGTTCAAATGTTGATCTTTTTGGAGTTGCATAATATTTGCGAGATGGTCTAAAATAAGATAAATAATGTGCCCTTGTATCATACATGTCCCATGATGGATATGGATCTATATGAGCATAGGGATGCATCCACGACATGGGCATTGGCGGCCCAAAAATAAGGATATGAATATGTTGCATTGAAATTCTCACTTTGCCAATACCGATCCTCATATTTGCGCCTAGGGGGTGATCTTGATGCGTTCGCACTACTTGGCCGATAAGCACTTTTTTCTTCACTTGCTTTTTTATATTTAGCTAGTAAATCTGTGGAAGTGATTTTTGATCTCTTACCCTTGTGCTTATTTCGGCCTTTGTTTCCTTTGGTTGTGCTTGCACCGATCTCTGAATTTGCTTGTTGCCCCCCAGTCCTTGGCGTCTTCATTGTAGCTTCGACAGAATTCTTGCCCTCAAGAGTATGTTCATTATGCTCTTCAACAACTTCTCTTCTTGAAAGCTTGATCCCATCATTTGTAGTTTTTACCTTCTCTTTAAATGGATCGGCTTGAAGCAGCCGATGCATAAACCTTTCGCCATTAGGACCAATTGAAATAGATTGGTCATCTCTTGGTATTTCAACAAATTTCAATCGTCCTTTTTCAATGGCTAATTTAACTATTTGACGAAATATCTTGCAATCCTCAAAATTATGCTTGAATGAATCATGCAACTTACAATACATTCGTCCATGGATAGATGGCTTGACATTGTGATCAAGAATTCTATCCAAATATTTCTTTTATATTACTGTTGAGCTCACATCAAAACTGGATAATATTGTTTACTTCATAACTAATATTTATGGGCCAAATTCTGTTGAGGGAAAAACTTTTCTAATTGGCTACTGAATGTTAATATCCAACCTATGCAATTGTGGCTCATTGTTGGAGATTTTAATTATATCAGAGGGCCTGAGAATAGGAATAGAGGAGGAGGCGGCCACAATGATATGATGCACTTCAACAACATCATTATCAATCTTGATCTAGTTGAGATCCCACTGAAAGGCAGGCAGTTCACTTGGAGTAATATGCAGGATACTCCTCTTTTGGAAAAGCTTGATTGGATTTTCACCAGTGTTGATTGGACTAGCAAGTTCCCAAATACTCTTGCCACCCCCATGGCCAAACTTACCTTTGATCATGTCCCCATAAATATTCAGATTGACAGCATGATCCCCAAGTGCCACATATTCAGGTTTAAGGAATTTTGGCTGGATTTTGAAGGTTTTATTGACACTGTCTCTAATTACTGGAATAATTGCATTTTCTATGCTGACTCAGCAAAGAACTTGGTGGCTAGGTTTAAGTCCATTAGAAAAGGACTGAAGATTTGGAGCAAACAACTTTCACAGCTCAATAAAACCATTGAAAACTGCTGCTTCTATGTTAAGCTCCTGGATGGCATTGAAGATCAAAGAGATCTCTTTCAACATGAGAAGAACTTCAGGAAGTTATTGTTCAAGCACACTAATAAACTTCTTGAGGCTAAAAGAAAATATTGGAGAATAAGAGCCAATATTAGATGGGCTCAGCTGGGTGATGAAAACACCAAATTTTTTCATGCTATTGCCACACATGTTTTCAGAAGTAGTTATATTACTTTCCTACTCAACACTGATAACTTGATTGTTAATGATCATGAGCAGAAAGTAGCTATTTTGTGGAACTCATTCAAAAACAGGATTGGCACTGCTGGCACACCCCATATGAATTTCAACATTGATCGTCTATCCAGATCAATTAACCAAGAGGAGTTGGAACAACCTTTCTATATGAAAGAAGTGGATGATGTCATTAATTCTATGCCTAATGACAAATCCCCTGGACCTGTTGGTTTTAATGGCATTTTCATGTAGAAATGCTGGCATATTATTAAAGAGAGTATCTATAAATTTCTTCAGGATTTCCAATCAGAGAGTGTGGATCTTGCTCCAGTTAATACTGCTTATATTGCCCTGATCCCTAAGAAAGAAAACCTAGAAACTCCCAATGACTTCAGGCCCATCTCCTTGGTAAGTATGCCTATCAAAATCCTTACTAAGCTACTTGCAAACAAAGTCCAAAAATGCATCATTCTTGTGATAAGCAAGAATCAATATGGTTTCATCAAAACCAGGAATATTCAGGATTGTCTTGCACGGTATTTTGAGTACATCCATATGTGCCACAAATCTAAGAAAGAAATTGTCATTTTCAAAGTGGACTTTGAGAAAGCATTTGACAAAATCAACTATGGGGGCATCCTTTTCATGCTCAAACACCTGGGGTTTGGAGACAGATGGATTAGATGGATCAATAACATCCTACAGACTGCCGCTGCTTCTGTAATTTTAAATGGTGTACCTGGGAAGAAAATCAAATGCAAATGTGGAGTAATACAAGGGGACCCTCTCTCCCCTCTTTTATTTGTTATTGCTGCTGAATTGCTATAGATACTGATTAACCAAGCTTGGCACAATGGCCACATCAATACTCCCATTGAGCAACCTGCTTCCATGTGATACCCTATTGTCCAATATGTTTATGACACCTTAATTATTATGCCAGCTGTGCCTCATCAGATTTCACATGTTATGGAGACTTTAAAGACATTTTCAGATTTCATTGGCCTCGAGGTGAATTTCCACAAATCCTCTCTTGTACCCATTAACATCTCTGATGAAAAAGCCACCCAACTTGCCAATATTTTGGGCTGTAAAAAAGAAAGCATGCCTTTCACTTATCTGGGGCTGCCAATGGGGTCCACCAGACCAAGAGTTGATGAGTTTATGCCAATGGTATCTAGATTGGATAAAAGGTTATCTGGGATTGCAACAATGATGTCATATTCAGGTAGACTCACTCACCTCAAGGCTATCATCACTGCACTACCTATATTTGCCATGTGTTGTATCAGGGTGCCCTTCACCATCTTGGATCATTTTGAAAATTTTGGCAGAAGTTTTCTTTGTTATGGTAAGGACATCAATAAATTTGGCAAATGCCTTGTCAAATGGGAACAAGTCTGCTTACCCAAGGATGCTGGTGGTCTTGGTGTACTAGATCTTAGAGCACACAACAAAGCACTCTTGACTAAATTCCTACACAAGTTCTTCAATAAAATGGATATCCCATGGGTGCAGCTTATTGGAACAAATACTATGGAAATGGTGAGCTACCACAATTCCCAACTAGGCTTGCTCATTCTGGTGGAGAGATTGCCGCTCTATTCTTGACAAATACAAAGACCTCACAACTTGTATTGCTGGTATTGGTGACACCATTTCTTTATGGCACGACAAATGGAATGACAACCCACTCAAAGACATCTTCCCACACATGTACTCCCATGCCATAAACAAAGACATCTCTCTCCAAAAGGCTTGCATTGAAACTGAGAATGACTTCTATAGCATGTCCCACCTACCTATGTCTTCTATGGCTGTTCAATAGAGCACTCAGCTCATGGCCCTCATTAATGGTGTGATGAGTAACAGTGAACCTGACATCTGGAAGTTTAAATGGGCCTCTGGACATTGCAATGCTAAGAAGGTCTACCTTGAATATTTGGGATGCCCTAAGAAAGCTCCCCAACCTTTCTAATGGATTTGGAAGTCTGGTTGCCTTCCTGTAACACCGTCGATGCGACTATAGCTCCCACGTGTCGAGGCACGACTTAGAGACATAATCGCATTGAAGGCATATGTCGCAAGTTAGGCAATCTTCACAACATCCCATGTAATATAAATAATAAAGGGGAGATAACATAGTTGGCTTACACTCGCCACGTCAATCAAGTATATAAATAACATTACATCATCCAAATACTCATGGCCCGACTACGGCGCCAAAATAAAAGAGAGCCCAACATGCGACACGGTCCCAATCACCCCCAACTGGGCACCACTACTGATCATCGGGAAAGGAAACATAGTAATGTTGAGAGTCTTCGTTGAACTCCCACTTGAGCTCATACGCGTCTCCTGGAGCAGAATCATCAGGCCTTGCATCTGGTGTAATAGTAATCTGTGAGCCACAGGGACTCAGCAATCTCGCACCCTCGCGATCAAGACTATTTAAGCTTATAGGTAAGGCAAGGTAAATATAAGTGGAGCTGCAGCAAGCGACTAGCATATATGGTGGCTAACTTATTCGCAAAAGAGAGCGAGAAGAGGAGGCAAAGCACGAGCGAGAAACTAGAGAGCGACCTGCGCAAACATTACTCCAACACCATGTCCACTTCCCGGACTCCGCCGAGAAGAGGCCATCACGGTAACACACTCGGTTGATTCATTTTAATTAATTAAGGTTCAAGTTATCTACAACCGGACATTAACAAATTCCCATCTGCCCATAACCGCGGGCACGGTTTTCGAAAGTTCAAATCCCTGCAGGGGAGTTCCAACTTAGCCCATGACAAGCTCTCACGGTCAACGAAGGAATAGACCTCCTCCCAAGACGTTCCGATCAGACTCGGTATCTCGGTAATTCAAGACACTTCGACAGGTTAAAACAAGACCAGCAACACCGCCCGAATGTGCCGACAAATCCCGATAGGAGCTGCACATATCTCTTTCTCAGGGCACACTCAGATGAGCCATACGTCGGGTAGGCCAGCCCAGAGTTGCCCCTGGTAGCCCCGGACATCACTCGGTGGGACCAACACTCAGAGGAGCACTGGCCCGGGGGGGTTAAAATAAGATGACCCTTGAGTCTGCAGAACCCAAGGGAAAGAAAAGGCTAGGTGGCGAATGGTAAGACCAATGTTGGGCATTGCTGGAAAAGCTTTAATCAAGGCGAACTATCAAGGGGTTCCCATTATAACCCAACCGCGTAAGGAACACAAAATCCGGGAACATAACATCGATATGACGGAAACTAGGGCGGCAAGAGTGGAACAAAACACTAGGCGAGAGGCCGAGCCTTCCACCCTTTACCAAGTATATAGATGCATTAAGATAACAAGATAATATAATGATATCCCAACAAGTAATAAATGTTCCAACAAGGAACGGGCTCCAATCTTCACCTGCAACTAGCAACACTATAAGAGGGGCTGAGCAAAGCGGTAACTAGCCAATCAACGGTTTGTTAGGACAATGGTGGGTTAGAGGTTGACATGGCAATTTGGGAGGCTTGCAAGCAAGTGGTAGGCATCGTAGCAATGGCATAGCAACAGAGCGAGCAAACTAGCATAGCAAAGATAGTAGTGATTTCGAGGGTATGATCATCTTGCCTGCACAGTTGTCAGAGTTGACTGGATCCTCGAAAGCAAACTCAACGGGCTCCTCGTTAGCGAACTCGTCTCCCGACTCTACCCAAACAAGACAAACAAGCAACAAGGATACAATCAACCACGTGCAAACTCAAACAACACGATGCAAAGATGATATGCTATGCGGGATGCGATGCGGGATGCAAAATGCAAGATATGACAGGAAATGCATGAACCTGGCCTCAACATGGAAAACCAAGTGTGCCACTGGAAAGATGAGATGAAATCGCTTGAAAACGATATAAAGAACGCCGGAATCGGAGTTACGGTTTGGAAATGGCAAGCATTCAAAAATGACACCGGTCTACGATTTACAGCAAGTAGACCTATAAATGCAATGAAATGAACATGCTACAGCACCCAAACATGAAAACTAAATACATGGCAGGGATGCACACAAGATGCTTAACAAAAGTCTAGCACTGAGCTACGGCCAAATCATCCATTAACAGGTTCAAACAAGCATGGCAAAAATGCAAATGGCAAACAGATCTCAGACTTAGTGAAATCAACACTTGTCTGGAATTTCAGATCAGGTAGCCCTCTTCGGAGCCACAAAACTACATGCTACATGATCTGAATATGTCAAAGTAAAGCATGGCGTGGAGCTACTCAAAGAGCTTAACAAAAGTCCCTTAGTGACCTTGAGCCAAAAGGGATCAGAAAATACAATTGCAAGCATGTGAACATAGCAAAAACATAATCAGTTTCAGACATAGTGAAAAACTGACACATGCTGAAATATAACTCAAGTAGGCATCTTTATGAGCTCGATGCACTCACTACAGAGCAAGTCATGGCAAGACAAGCATACACCCATCAAGAAGGCACAAAATTCAAGCTAGACATGGCAAGAACAATAGCATAGCATGCACGGATCAACTACAACATCACCGGCAAAATTGCAAACAAGTTGACAATCTGCCCAGATTCACAAAGTAGCAAAAGTAGAGCTCGATTGACTCAAGCTAGGGTTCTCCATAAATGCAAACAAAGACATGGATGGATAAAGCACTACAATATTAATAAAACTCCTTACTGATCATTCTCAAAAGAGGCACGGATCACTAGGAAACAACATGAACATATGGCAACATGAGACAAACAGCTCCAGGACTTAGTGAAATCACCAAGTCCCTGAAAACAGAATTACCGAGTGCCTCACTTTGCAAGCTTGCACTAGTCACCTCACACATCACAAAAATACATGGGTTGCACCTCTGGAAAGATGACAAAACCCTTAACAAAACATATGTAGAACTCACGGGCATAGCATGCACACAATAATCATGGCAAAAATGACAAAAATGCTAAACGGAGTAGCAGATCTGACAATTAACTCAAGTAGCCCTCTTCTAACAGCATTTCGGGCATCAAGATGAACTCAAATGAAAATGATGCAATGGAATGAAATGATGTACTCTCTGATATGAACATTTTGATATGCTATATGCCAAAAACGGAGTTACGGATGCAACGTTACGGAGCTGCGAACATGGGCACATGGATCTGCAATTTCTGGGACTTAGTGAAAAAAACGACCTACGGGTTAGGGTTTACTGTTCACGCCAGATCTAGGTCGGGATCGCACGGAGCCCGAGGATCGCCGGCCGGAGTCTTCGCCGGAGTGGGAGAAGATGGCCGGGGGCGGCCGGATCCGTACGGGAGGCGAGGCCGGGAGGAGGCGGAGGAGCTCGCCGGCTCGGGGCGGCGCGCTGCCCGGCGGCGGCGGCGGGGGGGACCCGCGGGTGAGGAGGCGGAGGCGGACGGCGGGCGAGGCGGCGGCGGACGGCGGGCGGGGCGGCAGTGGCCGGCGCGCGCGGCGGGCGAGGCGAAGGGCGGCGGCGCGCGGGGCGGCCCGGTGAGGCGCGGGAGAGGGCCCGCCTCGGGCCTGGGCGGGCCGCGGCGGCGGCGGTGGCCGGGTGCCACGTGGCGCATGGCCACTGGCTACGGGTGGCGGCTGCTGCGTGTCCGGCCGGAACGGACACGTCCGGCGCGCGAGGTGGATTTTTTTTAGGGTTTCGGGGGGGAAGAAAGATCCGGATTTGGAGGGGTGTATATATAGGCATAGAGGGAGCTAGGAGAGTCCAAAAGAGGTGTGGTTTTCGGCCACGCGATCGTGATCGAACGCCCTAGGTGATGGAGCAGAGTTAGGTGGGTTTTGGGCCAAAATGGAGGGGTGTTGGGCTGTAACACACACGAGGCCTTTTCGGTCCTCGGTTAACCGTTGGAGTATCAAACAAAGTCCAAATGGCACGAAACTTGATAGGCGGTCTACCGGTAGTAAACCAAGGCCGCTTGGAAAGTCTCGGTCCAATCCGGAAATGTTTAATCCCCACACATGAAAGAAAGCTAGAAATGACCGCCGGAGGAGAACGAAGCGCCGGAATGCAAAACGGACAACGGGGAAAATGCTCGAATGCATGAGATGAACACGTATGCAAATGCAATGCACATGATGACATGATATGAGATGCATGACGATGATAACAACACACGGAGACAAAGACCCGAACCCGAGAAAATAAATATAACTTAACGCCGGAAACGACAAGAGTTGGAGTACAAATAGGGAAAGTTATATCCGGGGTGTTACACTTCCTAAACAAAAATTCTTTTTCTGGCTCCTTCTTCTGGACAGATTAAATACCAGAGATCTTCTCACCAGGAAAAAAAAATCTACATTAAGAGCTCCATATGTGTTTTATGTGATGATGAGCCTAATGAATACATGAAACATCTCTTCTTCTCATGTGATTTTAGCCAAAAGTTTTGGTTATCACTTGGCTTTGAATGGAACACTGATTTAAACTGCAATGATATGCTTATTGAAACCAGAAACATAACTCAGATTCAGCCCTTTAAAGAATGCCTAATTGCTGGTTGTTGGACAATCTGGAAACACAGAAACATCATCATTTTTTATAACAAGGAAAGGGACTTGAGCTACTGTATTTCCTGCTTCAAGGATCATTTTGGCACCATCATGAAACGAGTCAAACCTAGTTTAAAGGAGGGAGTGCAAAGCTAGTTGGACTATTTGTAAACATTACTTTTTTATGCTCCCCTCCCTTGTTGTAATCCATCTGTGTATAACACCCCCCCCCCCATATTAATGAAAAATAGAGTTATAGTAGGGTTTTTACCCTACTGTGTTTGCTAAAAAAAACTCAAATATTTGATCACACATGCTTAAATTGAAGGTAAAGTTTTTATTTTCTAGTTGATCTTGTTGTGAGAACGGCTTTATAGGTAAGCAAACGAATGGTTCAGATTTCGAATCTCCCCATTCAGCTATGCATTTTCTTTTACATTCTTTTTCCGATGTTATTGGATAAGATATTATACTAGCATCGGTTTTGTCAAAGAATTTACTCTTGGCTTTAAATTTCTGAAACAAAAATAGTTAGAACATACATGCCTCAATTGAGACCAAGTGTAAGCCAAGTAAGAAATAAACAAAGCTATCCACTTAGATAAAAGTTTTAAGTAAAGCAATGGGGAAGCCTTTGGCTGCAAACATTTTTCGCTATCAGTCTTTCTGAATGGTGCAATGTGTTGACCGATATGCTTTGTGACAATCTGATTGCTAACAAATAAATTACCCTTCTTCATTGGTCTCTCAATATTTCTTATGAAGATTTTTCTAATATATGCATCAACAACTAAGTCATGACCAAATCTGAAAACAGGTAAATTAATTGCTAGACATACCTCTTCAAATATATTGGGAGAGCATGATGGTGGCGTGACTTGAATAATATCTTGATCCGCCTTCAGATAGCTCCCCAACGCCTTGTCATCATCTTTTTCTTGATTTCGTGCATCATTAGTTTGAAGATATTTGTCCACCAAACTTTCTTCGGCTACTTGTTCTTGTTCTTGAAGCTCGTCAATTTCTATGGCACGAAACTCATAGGGAAGGAAGTAGGTTCCATTAACTTCGAAAAAGTCAAGTATGGTTGTCTTGCTATACTTTCCATGCTCTTTCTCAATAATGTTTGCCTCTTTGGATTTGAAGGATTCAGAATATATACTACTTGATTCGGCTTTTTCAACCGAAGCACTTTTAGTTTCCAAATCATCATTCTTTTCACTGGTTATATTAATTGGCAAGGCTTCTTTTCTTTGAGCTAATTCCCTATCAATTCTCTCTTGGTGAAGTACTTTCACTCTATCGCGCAAAGCTTTAACTCCCCTCTCAATTTCAGCCCGCCCTAGATTAGTTTGCCCCCCAATACTTTTATGATATTTCGGCAATGAAGTGTTAGTGTTGCGGAAACTTGGCAATTGTGTAGGGGGTGTATAATATGCTATGGTACTAGGTGGAGGTGTATGCACTGCTGTACAACCATATGCTCTCTCACCAATACTACCAATTGATGAAGTTTCATCTTCCTACTAAACTCTAGCCTTTATTGCAGCATAATAAGAAAACACCCCCTTTTCACATTGTTCAAGGCAAAGAGCACTATTCTCTTGTTCTGTGTCAAGCTCTTTTTTAATGCAACCACAACCGCTTCTGGAAGGGATTGCTCCGCAATACTTTCAGATTCTTTCAGCAATGATTCGTGAGTGTTGCCGAAATTCCTGAATTGCGTAGAGTATGCATTATATGCTACAGTATTTGATGACGGCACATGTGTTCCTGTAAAATTTTCACTTATTCGGTTATGACCATGAAGATGCGGGGCCGAATTATGAACATCTATAGTTGCATATGGTGCTAAAATATTACTAACATGAGGTGTACCATATGATGGTTGGGAGTAACTTGCCGAATAGCTAGTAGTAGCATGGCCAATTCTCTCATCCATCGGTAAGGTTGGATTCACATATTGCAAATTAGTTGCCAATGAATAAAAAGGTGAAACACTTTCTTGTATGCTATTGGAAATTTTAACATGAGGTGTTTCAAATTGATTAACCAAACCCATCATATTGTTCATCGGTATATGTATTTGTGGGGTTGCCGATGAAGGAAATATGCCCTTGAGGCAATAATAAAGTTATTATTTATTTCCTTATATCATGATAAAAGTTTATTATTCATGCTAGAATTATATTAACCGGAAACATAATACATGTGTGAATACATAGACAAACAGAGTGTCACTAGTATGCCCCTTGACTAGCTCGTTAATCAAAGATGGTTATGTTTCCTAACCATGGACAAAGAGTTGTTATTTGATTAACGGGATCACATCATTAGTTGAATGATCTGATTGACATGACCCATTCCATTAGCTTAGCACCCGATCGTTTAGTATGTTGCTAT
The DNA here is from genome assembly GCF_018294505.1 of Triticum aestivum. Classification (NCBI taxonomy): domain Eukaryota; kingdom Viridiplantae; phylum Streptophyta; class Magnoliopsida; order Poales; family Poaceae; genus Triticum; species Triticum aestivum. Next base: position 499,934,036 of record NC_057803.1, read on the forward strand.
TGCTTTCTTCATGACTTATACATGTTTCTATGACTATGAGATTATGCAACTCCCGTTTGCCAGAGAAACACTTTGTGTGCTACCAAACGTCACAACGTAACTGGGTGATTATAAAGGAGCTCTACAGGTGTCTCCAAAGGTACATGTTGGGTTGGCGTATTTCGAGATTAGGATTTGTCACTCCGATTGTCGGAGAGGTATCTCTGGGCCCTCTCGGTAATGCACATCACTTAAGCCTTGCAAGCATTGCAACTAATGAGTTAGTTGCGGGATGATGTATTACAGAACGAGTAAAGAGACTTGCCGGTAACGAGATTGAACTAGGTATAGGATACCGACGATCGAATCTCGGGCAAGTAACATACCGATGACAAAGGGAACAACGTATGTTGTTATGCGGTCTGACCGATAAAAGATCTTCGTAGAATATGTAGGAGCCAATATGAGCATCCAGGTTCCGCTATTGGTTATTGACCGGAGACGTGTCTCGGTCATGTCTACATTGTTCTCGAACCCGTAGGGTCCGCACGCTTAAGGTTACGATGACAGTTATATTATGAGTTTATGCATTTTGATGTACTGAAGGTTGTTCGGAGTCCCGGATGTGATCACGGACATGACGAGGAGTCTCGAAATGGTCGAGACATAAAGATTGATATATTGGAAGCCTATGTTTGGATATCGGAAGTGTTCCGGGTGAAATCGGGATTTTACAGGAGTACCCGGAGGTTACCGGAACCCCCCGGGAGGTATATGGGCCTTAGTGGGCCTTAGTGGAAGAGAGGAGAGGTGGCCAGATATGGGCCGCGCGCCCCTCCCCCCCTTGGTCTGAATTGGACAAGGAGAGGGGGCCGGCCCCCCTTCCTTCTCTCTCTCCTCTTCCCCCCCCCCCTCCACGAATCTTATTCCAACTAGGAAAGGGGGGGAGTCCTACTCCCAGAAGGAGTAGGACTCCTCCTGGCGCGCCACACCTTGGCCGGCCGGCCCCCCTCCCTTGAACCTTTATATACGGAGGCAGGGGCACCCCTAGAGACACAAGTTGATCCACGTGATCATATTCTTAGCCGTGTGCGGTGCCCCCTTCCACCATAGTCCTCGATAATATTGTAGCGGTGCTTAGGCAAAGCCCTGCGACGGTAGTACATCAAGATCGTCACCACGCCGTCGTGCTGACGGAACTCTTCCCCGACACTTTGCTGGATCGGAGTCCGGGGATCGTCATCGAGCTGAACGTGTGCTAGAAATCGGAGGTGCCGTAGTTTCGATGCTTGATCGGTCGGGCCGTGGAGACGTACGACTACATCAACCAAACACTTCCGTTGTCGATCTACAAGGGTACGTAGATCATACTCTCCCCTCTCGTTGCTATGCATCACCATGATCTTGCGTGAGCATAGGAAAATTTTGAAATTACTACGAAACCCAACAGTGGCCTCCGAGCCTAGGTTTTATATGTTGATGTTATATGCACGAGTAGAACACAAGTGAGTTGTGGGCGATATAAGTCATACTGCTTACCAGCATGTCATACTTTGGTTCGGCGGTATTGTTGGACGAAGCGGCCCGGACCAACATTACGCGTACGCTTACGCGAGACCGGTTCTCCCGACTTGCTTTGCACATAGGTGGCTTGCGGGTGACAGTTTCTCCAACTTTAGTTGAACCGAGTGTGGCTACGCCCGGTCCTTGCGAAGGTTAAAACAGCACCAACTTGACAAACTATCATTGTGGTTTTGATGCGTAGGTAAGATTGGTTCTTGCTTAAGCCCGTAGCAGCCACGTAAAACATGCAACAACAAAGTAGAGGACGTCTAACTTGTTTTTGCAGGGCATGTTGTGATGTGATATGGTCAAGACATGATGCTAAATTTTATTGTATGAGATGATCATGTTTTGTAACCGAGTTATTGGCAACTGGCAGGAGCCATATGGTTGTCGCTTTATTGTATGCAATGCAATCGCGTTGTAATGCTTTACTTTATCACTAAGCGGTAGCGATAGTCGTGGAAGCATAAGATTGGCGACACGACAACGATGCTACGATGGAGATCAAGGTGTCGCGCCGGTGACGATGGTGATCATGACGGTGCTTCGGAGATGGAGATCACAAGCACAAGATGATGATGGCCATATCATATCACTTATATTGATTGCATGTGATGTTTATCTTTTATGCATCTTATCTTGCTTTGATTGATGGTAGCATTATAAGATGATCTCTCACTAAATTATCAAGAAGTGTTCTCCCTAAGTATGCACCGTTGCGAAAGTTCTTCGTGCTGAGACACCACGTGATGATCGGGTGTGATAGGCTCTACGTTCAAATACAACGGGTGCAAAACAGTTGCACACGCGGAATACTCAGGTTATACTTGATGAGCCAAGCATATACAGATATGGCCTCGAAACACAGAGACTGAAAGGTCGAGCGTGAATCATATAGTAGATATGATCAACATAGTGATGTTCACCAATGAAACTACTCCATCTCACGTGATGATCGGACATGGTTTAGTTGATTTGGATCACGTAATCACTTAGATGATTAGAGGGATGTCTATCTAAGTGGGAGTTCTTTAAGTAATATGATTAACTGAACCTAAATTTATCATGAACTTAGTACCTGATAGTATCTTGCTTGTTTATGTATGATTGTAGATAAATGGCCCGTGCTATTGTTCCGTTGAATTTTAATGCGTTCCTTGAGAAAGCAAAGTTGAAAGATGATGGTAGCAATTACACGGACTGGGTCCGTAACTTGAGGATTATCCTCATTGCTGCACAGAAGAATTACGTCCTGAAAGCAGCGCTGGGTGCCAGGCCTGCTGCTGGAGCAACACCAGATGTTGTGAACGTCTGGCAGAGCAAAGCTGATGACTACTCGATAGTTCAGTGCGCCATGCTTTACGGCTTAGAACCGGGACTTCAACGACGTTTTGAACGTCATGGAGCATATGAGATGTTCCAGGAGTTGAAGTTAATATTTCAAGCAAATGCCCGGATTGAGAGATATGAAGTCTCCAATAAGTTCTATAGCTACAAAATGGAGGAGAACAGTTCTGTCAGTGAGCATATACTCAAAATGTCTGGGTATAATAATCACTTGATTCAAATGGGAGTTAATCTTCCAGATGATTGCGTCATTGACATAATTCTCCAATCACTGCCACCAAGCTACAAGAGCTTCGTGATGAACTATAATATGCAAGGGATGAATAAGACTATTCCCGAGCTCTTCGCAATGCTGAAAGCTGCGGAGGTAGAAATCAAAAAGGAGCATCAAGTGTTGATGGTCAACAAGACCACTAGTTTCAAGAAAAAGGGCAAAGGGAAGAAGAAGGGGAACTTCAAGAAGAACAGCAAGCAAGTTGCTGCTCAAGAGCAGAAACCCAAGTCTGGACCTAAGCCTGAAACTGAGTGCTTCTATTGCAAGCAGACTGGTCACTGGAAGCGGAACTGCCCCAAGTGATTGGCAGATAAGAAGGATGGCAAAGTGAACATAATTATATTTGATATACATGTTATTGATGTGTACTTTACTAGTGTTTATAGCAACCCCTCAGTATTTGATACTAGTTCAGTTGCTAAGATTAGTAACTCGAAACGGGAGTTGCAGAATAAACAGAGACTAGTTAAGGGTGAAGTGACGATGTGTGTTGGAAGTGGTTCCAAGATTGATATGATCATCATCGCACACTCCCTATACTTTCGGGATTAGTGTTGAACCTGATTTGGTGTTTGCGTTAAGCATGAATATGATTTGATCATGTTTATTGTAATACGGTTATTCATTTAAGTAAGAGAATAAATTGTTGTTCTGTTTACATGAATAAAACCTTATATGGTTACACACCCAATGAAAATAGTTCGTTGGATCTCGATCGTAGTGATACACATAATCATAATATTGAAACCAAAAGATGCAAAGTTAATAATGATAGTGCAACCTATTTGTAGCACTGTCGTTTAGGTCATATTGGTGTAAAGCGCATGAAGAAACTCCATGCTGATGGGATTTTGGAATCACTTGATTATGAATCACTTGATGCTTGCGAACCATGCCTCATGGGCAAGATGACTAAGACTCCGTTCTCCGAAGCGAGCAACTGACTTATTGGAAATAATACATACTGATGTATGCGGTCCGATGAGTGTTAAGGCTCACGACAAGTATCGTTATTTTCTGAACTTCACAGATGATTTGAGCAGATATGGGTATATCTACTTGATGAAACATAAGTCTGAAACATTTGAAAAGTTCAAAGAATTTCAGAGTGAAGTGGAAAATCATCGTGACAAGAAAATAAAGTTTCTACGATCTGATCGCGGAGACAAATATTTGAGTTACGAGTTTGGTCTTCAATTAAAACAATGTGGAATAGTTTCACAAACTCATGCCACATGGAACACCACAGCATAATGGTGTGTCCGAACGTCATAACCGTACTTTATTGGATATAGTGCAATCTATGATGTCTCTTACCGATCTACCACTATCATTTTGGGGTTATGCATTAGAGACAGTTGCATTCACGTTAAAAGGGCACCATCTAAATCTGTTGAGACGACACCGTATGAACTGTGGTTTGGCAAGAAACCAAAGTTGTCGTTTCTTGAAGTTTGGGGTTGCAATGCTTATGTGAAAAAGTTTTCATCCTGATAAGCTCAAACCCAAATCGAAAAAGTGTGTCTTCATAGGATACCCAAAAAGTTACTGTTGGGTACACCTTCTATCACAGATCCAAAGGCAAGACATTCATTGCTAAGAATGGATCCTTTCTAGAGAAGGAGGTTCTCTCAAAAGAAGTGAGTGGGAGGAAAGTAGAACTTGATAAGGTAATTGTACCTTCTCCCTTATTGGAAAGTAGTTCATCACAGAAATCTGTTCCTGTGACTACTACACCAATTAGTGAGGAAGCTAATGATGATGATCATGTAACTTTAGATCAAGTTACTACCGAATCTCGTAGGTAAACCAGAGTGAGATCCGCACCAGAGTGGTACGGTAATCCTGTTCTGGAGGTCATGCTACTTGACCATGACGAACCTACGAACTATGAAGAAGCGATGGTGAGCCCAGATTCTGCAAAATGGCTTGAAGCCATGAAATCTGAGATGGGATCCATGTATGAGAACAAAGTATGGACTTTGGTTGACTTGCCCAATGATCGACAAGCAATTGAGAATAAATGGATCTTCAAGAAGAAGACTGACGCCGACGGTAATATTACTGTCTACAAAGCTCGACTTGTCGCAAAAGGGTTTCGGCAAGTTCAAGGGATTGACTACGATGAGACCTTCTCACCTGTAGCGATGCTTAAGTCTGTCCGAATCATGCTAGCAATTGCCGCATTTTATGATTATGAAATTTGGCAGATGGATGTTAAAACTGCATTCCTGAATGGATTTCTGGAAGAAGAGTTGTATATGATGCAACCGGAAGGTTTTGTCGATCCAAAGGGAGCTAACAAAGTGTGCAAGCTCCAGCGATCCATTTATGGACTGGTGCAAGCCTCTCGGAGTTGGAATAAACGCTTTGATAGTGTGATCAAAGCATTTGGTTTTATACAGACTTTTGGAGAAGCCTGTATTTACAAGAAAGTGAGTGGGAGCTCTGTAGCATTTCTGATATTATATGTGGATGACATAGTACTGATTGGAAATGATATAGAATTTCTGGATAGCATAAAGGGATACTTGAATAAGAGTTTTTCAATGAAAGACTTCCGTGAAGCTGCTTACATATTAGGCATAAAGATCTATAGAGATAGATCAAGACGTTTAATTGGACTTTCACAAAGCACATACCTTGACAAGATTTTGAAGAAGTTCAAAATGGATCAAGCAAAGAAAGGGTTCTTGCCTGTGTTACAAGGTGTGAAGTTGAGTCGGACTCAATGTCCGACCACTGCAGAAGATAGAGAGAAGATGAAAGATGTTCCCTATGCTTCAGCCATAGGCTCTATCATGTATGCAATGCTGTGTACCAGACCTGATGTGTGCCTTGCTATAAGTCTAGCAGGGAGGTACCAAAGTAATCCAGGAGTGGATCACTGGGCAGCGGTCAAGAACATCCTGAAGTACCTGAAAAGGACTAAGGATATGTTTCTCGTATATGGAGGTGACAAAGAGCTCATCGTAAACGGTTACGTTGATGCAAGCTTTGACACTGATCCGGACGATTCTAAATCGCAAACCGGATACGTGTTTACATTAAACGGTGGAGCTGTCAGTTGGTGCAGTTCTAAACAGAGCGTCGTGGCGGGATCTACGTGTGAAGCGGAATACATAGCTGCTTCGGAAGCAGCGAATGAAGGAGTCTGGATGAAGGAGTTCATATCCGATCTAGGTGTCATACCTAGTGCATCGGGTCCAATGAAAATCTTTTGTGACAATACTGGTGCAATTGCCTTGGCAAAGGAATCCAGATTTCACAAGAGAACCAAGCACATCAAGAGACGCTTCAATTCCATCCGGGATCTAGTCCAGGTGGGAGACATAGAGATTTGCAAGATACATACGGATCTGAATGTTGCAGACCCGTTGACTAACCCTCTTCCACGAGCAAAACATGATCAGCACCAAGGCTCCATGGGTGTTAGAATCATTACTGTGTAATCTAGATTATTGACTCTAGTGCAAGTGGGAGACTGAAGGAAATATGCCCTAGAGGCAATAATAAAGTTATTATTTATTTCCTTATATCATGATAAAAGTTTATTATTCATGCTAGAATTGTATTAACCAGAAACATAATACATGTGTGAATACATAGACAAACAGAGTGTCACTAGTATGCCTCTACTTGACTAGCTCGTTAATCAAAGATGGTTATGTTTCCTAACCATGGACAAAGAGTTGTTATTTGATTAACGGGATCACATCATTAGTTGAATGATTTGATTGACATGACCCATTCCATTAGCTTAGCACCCGATCGTTTAGTATGTTGCTATTGCTTTCTTCATGACTTATACATGTTCCTATGACTATGAGATTATGCAACTCCCGTTTGCCAGAGGAACACTTTGTGTGCTACCAAACGTCACAACGTAACTGGGTGATTATAAAGGAGCTCTACAGGTGTCTCCAAAGGTACATGTTGGGTTGGCGTATTTCGAGATTAGGATTTGTCACTCCGATTGTCGGAGAGGTATCTCTGGGCCCTCTCGGTAATGCACATCACTTATGCTTTGCAAGCATTGCAACTAATGAGTTAGTTGCGGGATGATGTATTACAGAACGAGTAAAGAGACTTGCCGGTAACGAGATTGAACTAGGTATAGGATACCGACGATCGAATCTCGGGCAAGTAACATACCGATGACAAAGGGAACAACGTATGTTGTTATGCGGTCTGACCGATAAAAGATCTTCATAGAATATGTAGGAGCCAATATGAGCATCCAGGTTCCTCTATTGGTTATTGACCGGAGACGTGTCTCGGTCATGTCTACATTGTTCTCGAACCCGTAGGGTCCGCACGCTTAAGGTTACGATGACAGTTATATTATGAGTTTATGCATTTTGATGTACCGAAGGTTGTTCGGAGTCCCGGATGTGATCACAGACATGACGAGGAGTCTCGAAATGGTCAAGACATAAAGATTGATATATTGGAAGCCTATGTTTGGATATCGAAAGTGTTCCGGGTGAAATCAAGATTTTACCAGAGTACCGGGAGGTTACCGGAACCCCCCGGGAGGTATATGGGCCTTAGTGGGCCTTAGTGAAAGAGAGGAGAGGTGGCCAGAGATGGGCCGCGCGCCCCTCCCCCCCTTGGTCCGAATAGGACAAGGAGAGGGGGCCAGCCCCCCTTCCTTCTCTCTCTCCTCTTCCCCCCCCCCCCCCTCCACGAATCCTATTCCCAGAAGGAGTAGGACTCCTCCTGGCGCGCCACACCTTGGCCGGCCGGTCCCCCTCCCTTGAACCTTTATATACGGAGGCAGGGGCACCCCTAGAGACACAAGTTGATCCACGTGATCATATTCTTAGCCATGTGCGGTGCCCCCTTCCACCATAGTCCTCGATAATATTGTAGTGGTGCTTAGGCGAAGCCCTGCGACGGTAGTACATCAAGATCGTCACCACGTCGTCGTGCTGACGGAACTCTTCCCCGACACTTTGCTGGATCGGAGTCCGGGGATCGTCATCGAGCTGAACGTGTGCTAGAACTCGAAGGTGCCGTAGTTTCGGTGCTTGATCGGTCGGGCCGTGGAGACGTATGACTACATCAACCAAACGCTTCCGTTGTCGATCTACAAGGGTACGTAAATCATACTCTCCCCTCTCGTTGCTATGCATCACCATGATCTTGCGTGAGCGTAGGAAAATTTTGAAATTACTACGAAACCCAACAGCCGATGCATGAGAGTTTGGATACATATATTGTGCGTTGCTAAAATCATAAGAATTTGAAGCATCAAGATTGTTTTGCATCGGCCCTTGTGCATAATTAGATGTATGATTGATAAAACTAGGGCTAGCCGATACATTATGCTCATTAGGTGATCCAGCAACAACATATAGATGATTTGCATCTACAAAGAGGAATTGGGTATTCATATTACCTTTGTAGATTGCAGCAACTTGATGACGATCTCTTCGTGGCAAAAACGGGCTGGAGACCATTCAAAGCTTCGTCCCCAGCGGAGTCGCCAAAAAGTGTGTTCGCACACGAACACGTCACCGTGTACCCTCGATGCCGGGGGTGATGTATGCAAGACAATCTGGCAAGCGCTTTTGTAGACCCGAAACCCCACACACCCGGGAGGGACCCCGTCAGGGCGCGCGGCGGCTATGGGTTCGCCGCCCTGCAAAAGAAGAACAGACGAAGAACGAGGAAGAAGAAGAACAAGGGAGAAGGAAAAGTAAAGGTAAAAGATGTAGATAGATTTGTTCGATTGTGTGTTGTTGTTCAATCGGCCGTCACCTCTTGTCTATATAAGAGGCGGATGAACTTCTCGTAAAAAAAAGGACTTGCCTTGCCGTCCAAATCATCAAAATCTAACCAAATTCGGACCTCCGGCCCGGATGTCCGGCTTTAGGCCCGGATGATCCGGCCAAGCCTAGATTTCTGACAGCAGTGAACTAATCGGGTTGTAACTTTTTCATACGAACTTGGATTAAAATTATTGTTATATCAAAATCAACCGTTTCGACGAGACGCACAACTTTTCTGTTGAACACTTTTCGATTTGAGGTCATATTGAGGGTGTTTCGGTCCGTTTTCTAAAATCTGCAGTAGAAAAACATGTCCGGACGTCCGGACGATTGCCCGGATTGTCCGGCCTTTACCCGGATCATCCGGGACTGGACCCAGATCATCCGGCTTCACCACAAAACTTCTTTGGTTTTGGTGTTCCAATTTCCCGGATGGGCCGGGTCCCCCGGCCCGAATGATCCGGCCAAACATTACTGCAGTGCACGGTTTAGCCTGTAACTTTTGCATATGATCTCGGATAGGGACGATTTTTATATCAAAATCGTCGGTTTCGACGAGACAAAGAACTTTGCTGTTGAAGACTTTATCATCCGAGGTCATCTTAATTATGTTTCATGCTATTTTATAATCTGATGTCAACACGGGTATCTCCAAAATTGTCATATCTTTTGCACTTGAGCTCCATTTTGGTCCATCTTCATATTTATTTCGATCATCTTGAAGAGGGCCATCAAATGGTGACATGAACTCATAATTTTAATGTCATCCCATTATAGACTCAAGTCACTCTTTGCAATTATGCCATTTTTGAGCGTCAACAAGTAGTAGGATGACAAAGATGTGGTTCAGCAACTTGTGCTACAAAGGGTGTGTTCCCTGTCATAATGTGTTCATCAACCTTATGTCCTCACCTATTGGGTAGCCGATTCATGCATATCTTCAAAATCACTGAGGATAGTTCAACTAGTGCGGATTTTACCTGCAATTTCTTTATCTGGGTCAAGGTGAAACTTTGAGATGCATAAGTTGAAGCCAGAGATGACAACTTCAAAGAACCTAGCTCGATCTAAATTTCAAGTTCTGTCACGGACTTTTGCCCCTCGCTTGTCCTTGTTTGTTCGATCTGACATACTTATTTGTTCAATGCATCAACAAAGTCCGGTGGTTCGCTAAAAGCATAATGTAAGCCCCATGTCTACAAAATTATTTCTGAAGTGATCATTTTTGCTGCTAAAATTTCTCAAACAGATGCGGTCCCAAAATTCGTAGAGAAAAATGGATGGCAACATATGGCGTCCTGAATTTGGACTAGAAGTTAACTAATGTGAACAGTTAATATTATAGTACCATAGATCCCCTATCACTATAACATTTTCATCCAGTTTGTAGTACTATGAATGCCCTGTTCTTTTTCTTTTTCTTTCCAGTATTTCATTCGTGTTAATGATGATTGCTGCAGGGCTGGGAGATGGTGCTCCACATTATTATCCCACACGTGTGCCAACTAATTAGCTGCGCTGCTGCTCTCTCTACTGATATTCTTGTCGATCTTAGGGCTTACATATGAAGGTGCAGTGGAATTTTTGTCATATAAACATTAGACACTGACACAAGGAAATCTGATCTCTTAATTTTGCCCAACTTAATTATTAGTTTTCCGTGTGAACAAAATAAAATACATTTCCAGGTTAATTGCCAAGCTATTACAACATTCACCTTAAAGCCTAGAAAGTACTCCTAACTACACATTACGAACTCATCAAATTAACTAAAGTGGACATCATATTTGTGCGACGAAATTAAACCTTTTGATTGCACAATCAGCAGCCAGCTATCTCTAAACCTCCAAGAAATGATGGGTTTGTACAAGGACCTGCCATGCGCCAACGTTGCATGGGCCGCTAAGCTCCAATCGCATCTTCTGGTTACCAGCGCAAAGATCACAGTCGGACCCATGTTTAGAGATCTTTGCTACTAGTGCATTTTGTATCATACAATACATTCGCCCATCTCCCTCTTACTATTCGCTGAACAGCCGCTGTGTGTGTAGTGTACCAAAGGAAGGGTAAAGGAAAAAGGGAGAGGAGAGAAGAGAAAGATCACAAGCTAGTTCGCCAGCTGGTGCATGGGCCAGGTCTGCTCGTGCGCTGCCGCCCCCGTCCATGCATGCATGCATGCATGCGCCCATCACTAGCTACACCAGCGTTTTCTTTATGATTCATTCGATCTCGCCAGCTGCTTGCTTGCTCGCTCGATCCTTCCTATATAGTACTGCAGCCTCTGCCATAGCAGGGGAGAGAGAGGAGGAGGAGGAGCAGAGAGGGGAGAGTGAGGATGGCATCGGAGAAGGTGGAGACGATCGTGGCGGGGAACTACGTGGAGATGGAGAGAGAAGGGGGCGACGGCGAGCATCAGGCAGGGGCCGGGGTAGACGGCGGAGAGGGCGGCGGCGCGGCGCCGTCGGGGAGGAGCAAGCTGGTGTCGAGCCTCTTCTGGCACGGCGGCTCGGCCTACGACGCGTGGTTCAGCTGCTCCTCCAACCAGGTGGCGCAGGTGCTGCTGACGCTGCCCTACTCCTTCTCCCAGCTCGGGATGGCGAGCGGCATCGCGCTGCAGCTCTTCTACGGGCTCATGGGGAGCTGGACGGCGTACCTCATCAGCGTGCTGTACGTGGAGTACCGGACGCGCAAGGAGCGGGACAAGGCGGACTTCCGGGGCCACGTCATCCAGTGGTTCGAGGTCCTGGACGGCCTCCTCGGCGCGCACTGGCGCAACGCCGGCCTCTTCTTCAACTGCACCTTCCTCCTCTTCGGCTCCGTCATCCAGCTCATCGCCTGCGCCAGCAACATCTACTACATCAACGACTCCATGGACAAGCGGACGTGGACCTACATCTTCGGCGCCTGCTGCGCCACCACCGTCTTCATCCCCTCCTTCCACAACTACCGGATGTGGTCCTTCCTCGGCCTCCTCATGACCACCTACACCGCCTGGTACCTCACCGCCGCCGCCCTCGTCCACGGCAGGCTGGAGGGGGTCACCCACTCCGCGCCGACCAAGATGGTGCTCTACTTCACCGGCGCCACCAACATCCTCTACACCTTCGGAGGCCACGCTGTCACTGTGTAATCATCATCTTATTCTCTTACTTATTACGTGTAGTAATTTTGCATGTTTTTCGAGCTCCTGCTCATGGATCTTGCATTGCATGCATGACTGCACAGTGAGATCATGCACGCCATGTGGAAGCCGCAGAAGTTCAAGCTCATCTACCTCATGGCCACGCTCTACGTGCTGACGCTGACGCTGCCGTCCGCGTCCGCCATGTACTGGGCCTTCGGCGACGCCCTGCTCGACCACTCCAACGCCTTCTCCCTCCTCCCGCGCACGCCCTTCCGCGACGCCGCCGTCGTCCTCATGCTCATCCACCAGTTCATCACCTTCGGCTTCGCCTGCACGCCGCTCTACTTCGTCTGGGAGAAGGCCATCGGCGTGCACGGCGACCGCACCGGCGTCTTCCGCAGGGCGGCGGCGCGGCTCCCCGTCGTGGCGCCCATCTGGTTCCTGGCCGTCGTCTTCCCCTTCTTCGGCCCCATCAACTCCACCGTGGGGTCCCTCCTCGTCAGCTTCACCGTGTACATCATCCCCGCCGCGGCGCACATGGCCGTCTTCGCGGCGCCGGCGGCCAGGGAGGGCGCCGTGGAGCGGCCGCCGCGGGGACTCGGGGGGTGGGCCGGGATGTACGCCGCCAACTGCTTCGTGGTGGCGTGGGTGCTCGTCGTCGGCTTCGGGTTCGGCGGCTGGGCCAGCACCGTCAACTTTGTGCGCCAGGTCAACACCTTCGGACTCTTCACCAAGTGCTACCAGTGCCCTCCAAGGCACTAATTACCTAGCTTTTTAATCTTTAATCTTGATTAATCACCTACCCATATAAGTAGCAAACTGAATTTAAAAGATTATTCAACATGCCTAGTTAGTTTCTTCTTGAGAGAAGAAACTTTAGTTAATCTCTCACAAAGAAAAATCAAATCGGAGCTTGTTTTTGAATTTTGATCGTGTCCTGTTGTGTTTTGTGTGTTTGTGCGCGCCATGTTTGTAATTCTTGTAATTATCAGTTCATGAGAACTGTATGCATGTGCATATAATGTATGTATCTCAAGATCAGTGATATATCAATCTTTGTACGGGCTTCCGCTCTTTGCTTCTCCTATCTATAAAGTTCACACGCAGTTCTCCTCCATGATTCGAAAAAAAAAATCCATGTCTGATTTATACAAAGTTCACATGTAGTAGTAGTATTGATCTGCTCTTGTTTTTTGTTCTCCCTGGTTTTTAATTAGATGCAGAGCATTTTTAATATGTATCCCTGGTTTTTAATTAGATGCAGAGCATTTTTAATATGTATAGAGTTCAGAACCCGAGAGAGGATGATCAGAGATTGTTTGGCTCAATTGTTTTTTGTGTGAGGTGTTTATTTAGCTTAATTGTTGCGAGGTTGTGATGTGGCATGCATGCATGTGCTGCTACACTACAACGGTGGAGATGATTTATACAGATTTTGTGCCATGTCCTGTCCATATATGCATGCCAGTTTGCAGCGACCCTCCCTGATAATCAATTACTCCATTTCGGATCTTCACATACTCCTGGATACATTAGACTAATTAGAGGGTCCTACCATCTACTAGGACTAGGAGTGGTGATGATCCATCCCCTTCATAAAGCGGGCATCCTATGGTGATGATGATGACGATGCATCCATCCATCCAGTTAACTGATGATACCCACAGGACAACTAAATAATTTCACCAGTCGAAGAATCACGTGTGACAATGATCACGCATTGCTTTGGTCCACCTTTAATTTGTCCCAGAAAATCAAAGCGAGCATATATCTGTTTACACGTCGCCCTATATATGGTACTCTCACTTGCAGATTCTGATAATGAAGTGAGAGACGAGGAAGAAGGGGAGAAAGATCAGCTGGAACTGACAGCATGTGTGCATTGCACGTTGGGGAAAGGTGCGAGAGGGCTGTCCTCGGCGTTGCTGGTCCATGCATGCCTTTGTTGTGAAGAAACTGTAGGGCTAGCTACCTTTGAGATCATGTGTGAGGAAAAGCAGAACAACAAGTTTTCAAACGAAAAGAAGCTAATTAAGTACTCCCTCTGTAACCTCCTTTGCAAAAAAATGGGTACTCCCTCCGTTCCAAATTATAAGATGTTCTAACTTCTTTCTAAATCGAAATACCTGTGTATAGATGTGTTTGTAGTCCATATTAAAATATTCAAAACGCCTCATAATTTGGAACATGGGTGATATACCTGAAATCCAGTCAACACGAGCTGGGGGAGGTGCAGTTTCATGGAGACGGCTACTCAAACCAACCGGGTGATCTGAATGCAGAAATGCTGACAACTGCTAGATGACAACAGATCATGGGAGAAGGAAGGACGCAATCAACCAACCATGCGCCGCCTCCGTGTCGGTAGCGGCGGCATCGCCTTCGTGTATCACTCGGCATGCACAGGCGCCAAGAGGCGAGAAGAGGACTGGACGAGATCTTCTCCATCCCAGAAGACCATCATCCTTCACCTTCTAGTCTGAACTCTTCAGGTATCAACATACATCATCTGTCATTGCAAATTTTCAAGCCTGGCAAGCTAACTAGATGATGAGATAATTTCAAGTTCTTTGTGGTATCAGCAAATCAAAAACACATGCTGTTCGTAACACTTCCCTTGTCATTTCCAGAAGTTGGCCGACAGAAAGGTCCAGCCAAATCTACTGAATCAGGAAACTACAAGATGCATAGCCCCAGATCCAGACAGCAACAAACTGGACAGCAAGATCAGGCAAACATCCATCCATGGATCCAAGAGCATGCATTATTCGGAGCTGAGAGTCTCTGACATGTCCGCGGTTCCATGGACACAAAACATTGATTATCTCAGTCATTAGCATAGCACATGATTAATAAGATTAAGCAGATGCAGCCAGCCAGAGTACAGGCCAAGCAAAGCTACAACGGTAGCCTGCCTGTAAGGACAGGGACTGTAGGGTGCCCAAGCAACAGACCCTCACGTCAAACATCAGATCTGGAGAAGCTTGATCCATCTATGGCTCCTTCACTAAGTGTGCGCGTGTGGCAATAATTGAAGGATCCAATATAGTCTACACATGCATATTTGATAAAAGGAAATGATGTGACACCAAGATTCTCAGAGGCCAGAGTGTCCAACAACAAGAGAACCAAGATTTGGAGGACTGATGGAAATGAAGCCGTGGCGTGGTGCATTTGGAAGTTTCAGGTGGAGAAGAGAAAGAAAAGATGGTGAAAGTTTTGTCACGATGCCTTGGTAGAGATTATAGACGTAGGCAACTGAGTACATCTGCTACCTATTAATGGAGGCAAAAAAAGACACATAGAAAGGTACATTGGCGAAAAAAGGTGGAAGACAGCATTTTTTTCCATTGTAAGTTATTTGCCACGTTTGGCCATTGTCTGTTTAGTTTCTTGTGTACTTGCATTGCTGACAATATATGAAAATAGTCCAAAGGTGCAGCCTAAATACTGGGTCGAAGCCGGGGGGTGGATCTTATATTCTGATACAAGCTCCTGAGCAATGAGGGTGGAAATTATACGAGTTTACAACATTGTGACTTAACAATTCTCTAAGCCAGTAAATATTCAAAAATTCCATCTCAGAAGCAAAAACATGTACAGGTTAAATTTACATGATTGCTACTGTACCGACAAGCAAGAATTAAATCTATGTCTAATTAATGTCTAAGTAAAGCTGGAGCCCAACATTAACTCAAACATGTCATCTGGGGTGAGAAGGGTTGTACCACCAAGAATGAGCTCCACATCAGGTCTGCCGCTCTCTGAGATTGCCTTCATGACTTCCCGGACCTTGCATGAAAAACACCAAGCTTATCAAAGACAACACTGCTTTCTAACACTAACAAACAGGGATTTGGGTTATATGCTTTTTCTCAGGAAGAAGCGAGTATTCTTTAGTTTTGGTTGGTTGCGGTCTCTGGATTAGAGATCCGCAATCTGACGTATGCTTATCAAGCTGTATGAATTAAAATCTGATGTTGTGGAGATAGAGGTTCTACTGGATATTAATAAAGCAGTGTACTGATCTACACAGTTCCAATAAAACGAATTAAAATCTTGGTGTGCATCCTTAGTGTAGTTCCAGATCGATTCAATACTAATGAATATATCACAAACTATGACAGAAACAACAAACTTCATCATGACATGATAAAATAAATAAAGCCAAAAAATACGGGCCAGAACGTACCTCAAGAGTATTGATACCTCCCACAACAAAAACGATGAGACAACTTTGATCCCCAAAACTTGGTTTGGACTGCAGGCAAAACAACTGTGAGTTCGTAATTTAAACAAATGTCGCAGCAAGTAAGAAAACAATCGACCAACGTACCTGTCCAAGGCCAAACCTACCCAATCCGCTTTTAAATAAATGGCCAACAGCTGATGAATGGTACTCAAGGCCAGGTATGTAAAATCTCGTCAACACAGCTAATATCAACTTATAAAGCAAGCCTTTTCTTGAGTAACTATCAGTCTCAAACCGACTCAGTGCTGCCAACCCTTCTCCAAGAGCTTGATTCCGTAATCTCATACTGGACAAGCTATGAAAGAATTTAAAGAGTTGATCTACCCTATCCCGTACTTCCAACTTAAGTTGCATGTCCCCATAAGCTTCCTCTTTTTGATGATCAGCATCATCATCATCGTCCCAGTTATCCCACTGGTCATCAAAATCATCGGTAGTGGTAGAAATAGGCTCACTAGAGTCCTTATTTCTATCACCATCTTTAGATCTACCTTTAGCTTCAAGTTCCTTCTCCAAACCATCAAGGAACCGGAACTTCACAGATGATGGCCTCTCAAGGATAGAGTCCACCACAACATCTTTCAGTGACCGTTCATCTTCCCAAGAGAACGGACCACCAGCTATCGATGTAGGAAAGTTTTCGCCAGCCAAGATATACCCAATAATCGTTAGAAGTAATATGTCCTGGAAAGTCAGAAGGCCTTGCGTAGACCCCATGGTATTACCATGTTTGTGAGATTCCACTGAAGTGCTGGTGTTGATGAAATCACGAATCTCGCTGGCAAGACTTTGAGTTGTCTCGGCTGATGTTACACTTAATATTCTCTCAGCACTTGTAAAGGCCTCCCAGCGAGTACTTTGAGGTTCCTGGAGAGCCATTTCAGCAGCCAGTGCCAACTGAATAACCCCTCTGTTTCTTACCAAGGACAGCTCGTGTTGACAGAGCATCTGCACCATAGAACGAAGCTCTGAAATAGAAGCCGTCTGTCGACCTTTAGATGGAGAGGACAGCTTTTCAAGCTGTAAAGCCTCCATAAGCCATTTCTTAATCAACACCAACCCATCTTTTGCTCCTCTGTCTAGTAATGCTTCTAAGTAGCGCACTCCAGCATGGTTGGATAGGAAAGAGCCACTTAGAGTGCCTACTTTGCCATCATGTGCTTCGTCAGAATAATCAGGTAGCCAGGTAACTTCGGAGTCAACCTCAGCAGAGTTCCAGCCAGACACAAATGCCATCATACTTTCAGACAGCACACTGGTTCTGCTCTTAGTTTCTTCCTTGCTAAAGGCTGATTCAAGAGGGACCTTTATATCTAGTGGGGAACGTTTTACAGTAGCTTGGGAATGCTTGCTGGGAGTTTGAGGATTTTTTGCCGCATAACAGGATGAAGTCCTTTCCTTGCGTGGCAACGAGGACAGCATCCTATCAAGAAATGAGTCGCCATGAAGGCAAGGAGTTAGGAGATCAATTGTACGATCTACAATCAGTAGACCAGCAGAACTCTTATTACGACCAACGTCATATAGACTTGACATATCCATCATCAACTTCCCAATGGCCCTTGATGTATCACCAAGTGAAAATATATCAAGCTTTAGGTCCATCTACACAAATTTTGTAATGGAGATCAACAAAAGGTTTCATGCTTGAAAAATAGATAAGAGCAACTACAATGCAGCATGCTGTACATGATAAAAGTCATTACCTTATTGGCCAAGTGGTACAAGAATTGAGCAGTCAAGGTTAGTCCTGGGGGGACCTCATCGCCATCAAAAGGTTTACCAGTAGATATGGAGGGTAGACCAGGGCTAAGGGAATCCTCACGGTGATTTGACAAATATGATTCAGCAATTGTACCTTCCGAAGGTAAAACAAAAGTCCTTGAGGAAATAGGAGAGAAAATCATCGGAAAGTGACACACGGTTACAGACAACCTCTTTCCTCTTGGTTCAACCTGACCTAAGTCATCATCAGAAAAATCCTTTTTTCTCGGGCTAGATTCAGAAGGGCCATAGTGCACCCCAGAACCCCACTTAGTATCACCATCTGAGGTGAAATCTCTTTCTGTGTATGGGATGTTATCTTTGTCCTTGTTCAACTTCCCACACTTCTTTAGAAGCTCCTCATGGTCCTGAATGAGTAATATCTCATACTCCCGGAAAGCATCTGGTCCGAGTGGGGAATCAACGTATGCTGAGTGACCAATCTGCAACAAATTCACCAAAGGTTCAAAAGGTTACTCACATAATTTTGCGATAACTTAAAATAGATTTAAGAAGGCTCTAAGATAATGAAGTGAATAAGAAAGATGGGCATGCATTTTGGCAAAACTAACTGTGAATTGCAGAGGAAGCAATGCACGCAAAGAAGTTCTTACTGATACCCTCATATAAGGCTACTACATAAATCAGGCTAGTTTTGAAGTGGATACAGTGAGAAACACAAGGTCCGGGAAAGTATGTGACTCATGGTGACTTTATGACAAATCCAATAAGTTTTAGAACAGGGAACATGCAAGCCACTAACAAACAGAGATCAAACAGTGCAGATAGAGTAGATGCAATGCTACCAGCATGAGCAGTGACCAACATGTATTTCGATGATTTTTTTTCAAGAAAAAGATGAACTCCTGCACCAGTATAACTATACTGTTTTGTTCAACGAAGAGAGGAATCGTGGCATTATCATTCCCTGTTCCGCGTAGGAACTGCGAATGCGGAGGGAAAGAAAACCGTAGGGGGGGTTCTAGCAGCCCATGAAAGATTAAGATCATGGATTTCTGGATCTAAATCTTGACATCTTTTCTCAGAATGGTTTCAGAAAATCATTTGAGCTGACCATGGGTCCTAGTAGATAATAGTAAATTCAAACACCATTCATCCCCTATGTAAAAACTCCTTTGTTAGTGTAACGCCCCGGACACACCCGTCGGTTACTAGCCGTTACTCCTGGCGGGATCTAGACCGGACCCACAGATCAACACTAGTCTTTCCTGCGCACTTTGTCCTCACTCGTGCGCACCTGGGACCAACTTCCAAATTGGTCACCCATCCTGAAATTGCTCCAAGCTGAGCATGCTTAACTTTGGAGTTCTTTCCGTATGGGCTCCGGGAAAAGAAGGAATTCCTTATTTCTATGAGTAGTCTATCATCCATATTAGGCCAGGATATGACATACACCCCCACTCAAAGGAACCGACATCCTCGTCGGCCCACAGAAACGTTCCCTCTTGGCACACGTCTGTGAGTCCAGTCCGGCACATGTACCATGTCGTGTGCCACGACGGGCCACAAATGTCATGCACAACATGACTGCGCACCTGACCCGCAAACATCCGTGTAACCGCGAGGGTCGGCTCTGGTAGGGTCGGCTCTGGTACCAACATGTAAAGCCCCGGACACACCCGCTGGTTACTGGCCGTTACTCCTGGTGGGATCTAGTCTGGCCCCACAGATCAACACTAGTCTTTCCTGCACACTTTGTCCTCACTCATGCGCACCTAGGACCAACTTCCTAGTTGGACACCCATCCTTATTTCTATGAGTAGTCTATATCATCCCTATTAAGTCAGGCTATCACAGTGAGGTGACTGACGTATTAAGTCAGGCTATCACAGTGAGGTGACTGACGTATTAAGTCAGGCTATCACAGTGAGGTGACTGACTCTAAGGCCGTGAAGGATATTTCCCTGATCACCAAGATGGAGACAAGGGACGTCTTCGAGACACGAGGAAGATGCACTCAGGGAAAACCAATCCCCACGGAAGTCCGATGAAGATTGAAACATCTAGGCCATAGTTGCTGTAAATTCTTGTAAGAGTTACGTTGGAAGTTGATTTGTAAAATTAAAATTTAGTAAAATAATATAATCAGCAGTATGATCAGGCCCTTCAGAAGCAAACCAGTCATCACAATTAACATATTATTGCAGGGGTTAAGCACCTCGGAAATCGCTGTCAATACAGTACAATGTGAAACAGTTCCATGGTTGCCCAAGCAGCGTATAATATACCGATGTGCATCACTAAGAAGGCGTGATGTAATAAAGACAATCTTCCTTGCTGGATGAGCAAAACTTGAATTCCACTCAGCAGCCTGCAAACACAGATACATCAGGTGATGAGGTAAAGAACAGAACAACAAGACAGACCATTTCTTGAGTACAGAAAGTAATAAAATTTCCCTGTTTCTATAGTAAGACACAGAAAACCTTGTTAATTGCATATAAGAATACTGCATCTTTACTGTTATCGACATGGCAGATACCAGCCAGTCTGACGTGCACACCAGCAGCAAATGCCAAGCTAAGGCCCAAGGCCCAACAATCAGATAGCCGCAACAGTCTAGTTACAGCACAGCAAGCCAACAATGCAGCTAAAAACAATTGTGGCCATGAGGGACGTCCAGGATAGTGAGAGCTGCACTGATCGATTTGGTCGCATTTGTTAGTTTGAGAGGAGATGTAGATTGCATCATGTATGTTTGTTAGGTTCGAACTCTCTATTCTATTTAAAGATGAAGAAGTGCAGCCATTATTATCAAGAACATATACAACCTTCTTTCTTCAAAACCCTCTCGTTCATCTATGGTCAATGCCTCCTTATTCTAGCATCCTGTATCTCTTCACCCATGCTGCAAGGCCCACCTCACAGTACTCATGACACTGGCATACCAAGGTTAGCATGCAGGTTACTAGGATTGTCATTTTCTATCCATCATAAGAAATCGGAAAAAAGAAAAGATAAATATAAATTATACAGACTCGGTATGTTGCCAGATCAATAGGCAGTACTTCAACAATTAGTTAATTACCACCCTAACTATCGCAGAAGTCCCAAAATCACTATGAACTACGACTGTCACAACTTCGGCACCCACGAGGCCATGGCGGATGCTATTCAGGTGATGACAGAAGGCACCACATTTCTTTCAGTTATTTCCCCCTCTACCGACATCAGCCATGGCAATGCTGGACGACAGAGGCCTGTGTCAAGTACCCTATACGCACACGCTATCATTCCCATGATCGCAGGAGCCCGAGAGATCGAGGCACACACCAAACATGTATTGGCATCATTGATCGCAAGACCTGGCTCTACCAGCTGACTTGCATATGACTTTATGGTTAGCAAAGAAAGGGTGAGATGGATGTCAACAGAAGCAATAATAGTTGACATGGATGGCAACATGGCAAAACCATCCATAAACTCATGTTAGGGGGGTATGTGAGGGTGAGATGCATATAGAAATACATCATCGCTGAAACCTAGTGTGCATACATGTAAGTTCTGTCTTGCCTACTAACTTAATACGACAAAAATAAGTGAACTGCGATTCATAAAGTGCGTTATTCGTATGACATCTGCTGGCCATAGTCAATCTCCACAATGCAGGTACAGTGCATAAATCATCAGAAAAATAGCCCAGTAATGCTACAGGGCATTCATTAAACATTCGAGTTGCCACCAACACCACTCATAGAAACTAGAATCACTGCACCATGACCATCAAGTTATAGGGAAACAGGGCAAGTTGTAGATTTCAGTAGTTGCTTGATATTAGATAGAAAGCGAGAGCAACGGAACCTTACAGCATCAAGAGGAGACGTGCTTTCCAAGCTGCACACCGCACGAGCTCTGAGCTCGAGAAGCAGAGGGAATGCTCCTATAAACTGGAACGCCTCCAGAGTGCCTGCATCTAGGTACACTAGCGCATCTGCAATCTCATCTCCAATCTGCAAAGCACCAGTAACTGAATCAATTTCTATAGTGCAAGCTGGGAAGATTATACCTATACTGTAGAATCATCATCGGGCAGTTTTCCTCAATTCTTTTGCAGATTGAGTTAATAATAAAGCAGCCTCATGTTTTACCACTCGTTTTAAGATGGATTACTTCGGTTCGGAAGCTTCAAATGTTTGTTTCTTCTTCAACAGAAAAACTGCTGGAGGCGGAAAATCCTAGGAATCCTCGTGCGCTCCATCATGGAAAATTACGCACTGATACTTTTCGAAGGATCGATAGAAGAACGAGCAAGCCAAAAAAGAGTACGGAACCAGCGAAGGGGAACTCGCGAAGTGATTCGACCTGGCGGATGGAGTCTTGGCAGGACGCGATCAGATCCACCGCTGCCATGGCGTCTCGCTCCCTAGGTCCCCAGAAGATTGCGGAACCTTCACCGCGACGCCACCGCGCGATGAGGTCGGATCGTGGGTGAGGGGCGATGCCGGAGGGGAACTGCCGACGGTGGCCGCAGGTAGAGAGCCCGGATACCCTGCCGCTCACGCCGAAGGGGGGGGGGGGGGGGGGGGGGGGGGGGAGGAGAGATGGATACCACCTCCGGAGCTGCAGCTCGCCGGAGATGCGTCGCTGGCTGCTACACGGGAGATCAGCGGGGAGGAGACGGTGGGGGGACTCGCAGGAGGATTAGCTCCGTTTTAGTTCAGTCTTTGGTTTCACAAGCCCATGCGGATACGGCCCAGCTACAAAAGCAACATCAGTTCTCTTCTTTCTTTTTCTCCAGAGAAAATATAGTTCTTCCCAAAAGTAAATTCTAAATTTGAAATATTTAAATGATCCCTTGAATCAGTTGAGAAAATTTCAGATGATAACAACAATTATTAGTTTGTACCTTAAACTCGTCATGGTTTCATAAACTCTCAAATACGACCAAGCCTACCCCCATTAGCAAGGTATTGGTGATATCAAGTGACTTAGCTCTTCAAAGCAGGGGCGGAGGCACGTTATGGACACCGGTGTCACTGGCATCGGGTAAAATACGTATTTACCTTATATAAATTCCAGATTTTTGGGCTGGACACCGGTAACTTTTGGATCTGGACATCGGTCAGCCCAGCGACTGACAAACACAAGCGAGGCAGTCTAGCCCATCTACATAATGCTCACTCCTAAAACGATCAATTAATCCTTGGTCCCTGGATGTGCGTGTGTTGAAAAAAAAGCTATCGATCTGATTAATCGATCTCCCAATACGGTTGTACCTTATTTGTATGTGCGCCTATTCGGTTGCTCATCCGCCCGGCTTTTGCGCCTCAACCCTCATAGCATCGCCCGTCCTCGGACCTTCTCCGTCGCGCGGCCAGCCGCCGGTCCGCCCAGTCACCTTCAAACATCTAGCCGGCCACTTGAACCCTCGCCCAGTCATGGATTGTTGAAAGTTTGAGGTACGTCTCAACTCTCAACTCAGCACTTGGTAATTGCCGATCTCTCTCAAATCTGAAATCTCAGTTGTGTGTAGGAATTACAAAAAAATTAAGTTATGTTTTTCTAATTGTATGGCTAGGGTCTTAAAATTTAAAGCTATTATAATTGGAAACAATTCGTTGTGATTCATATTTAACCAGGGGAGGATTATTTCTGCAACAACGGCGAGACACAATGTCAAGTAAGTTTAAGTCCCTAATCGTATCATTCGATCGATGCATTTTGTTTATTGTTTATACTCTTGCATATGCAAACACAAATAATGTAACTCGTACATTTTTGCTAAAACAGTAATAATTAATCACAGGAGAATTTATAGAAAGGTTTCTTAAATAATATTGTAACTCGTTCATTGTTTAGCGTTCTTAGGCTTGTTCAAATTTGCATAATCAACTAGTATTTCAAATGGAAGTGAACAATTTATTTTGGTAAGAAATCTCGTTGCCATATAATTAGTGTTCTTGGTGTGTTATTTTATATTATTGCTTGGTGTCCATCTTTATACATATGATGTGCACGTGCACGTGGACACCGGGACATTTTTGTTCTGGATCCGCCCCTGCTTCAAAGTAACCGCCTAACTTAGCATAGCTCTTGACTATCAAATCTGTAATTTGTAATACCTAAATAGTTCATCCCCACTAACCTATTTCTCTTACATGCAGCCTATCCACATCAGCAATCAACATGCAACCATCCACCTTAGCTAATCTGCCACATCATCAAGTGTTTTTTTTCCTATTCTCTCAGCCATTCCACGTTTTTTTCTATAGACTATAGAGGATTCGACACCGGACGCAAACTATTAGCTTCCGCAACGCATCGCTTCGCTGGTGAATTTTTTGGCTGGTTCGTTTCTTTTGCATGTGGCTATGCCCTGGTCACCGAAGCGACGAGTCATTTACTATTGAGCCTTCTATATAACAGACGAGCAGTCGAGAAGCACAGACGCTTCGTATCGATTCATATTACCATCACCTCTCCATCATATTTTTAACTAATCCTCCTATCTTAATCGACATCTAACATGGTTGTTTGTATATGGAGATCCCTTCGAGCTCCGGTGCGCACAACCTCATCTACCAAAGATAGAGTTTGATGTCGTCCACCACAATACGCATGGATGGCGCCGCTGCCCGCCTGCTACGCGTCGCTGACACCCACAACGCCTCCCAGGTCCCCGGCGTCGGCTTTGCCTGACCACGGAGAAGCGCCTGGACAGCGCCAGCGCTCCTCGGTGCCACGCATCGGTTTCTTCCGGACATCCACTTCCAACGGCCAGCATCGGCTTCGGCCGGCAGCGGATGCCCTCCACACCCACCCCGCGCCCGTCACATCTCCTCCTAGGATCTTGCTGCTAATCCTCGTCTAGCCCCTCCTTCCTTTGCTTCGGCATGGAGCCCGACGAGCCGTTCAGCGTGTCTTGCAGTGGCAGAGTAAGAATAGGTGTTCTTTATTCTCGGGTTGTGCTTGACTCACAAAGTACTTGAATTAGTTTCACCCACATAGATAACTTGACCTTGCATATATACTATAGGTACAAAATCCGCCAGAATGATTCACGACTGGTCTAACTGCTCCCCACGGCAAGAGATTAAGTCCCAGAACTAAGGTGAGGTTATTCTGTTAAAAGTAAATAAAATTGTATACCTGATTTCCTGCCCACATTTTACAAGTAAGGAACCGTTGATTTGGGATCCATCTCGATGGCCCATAAGATAAATCATCTCACCCTACCATGATTAAGTACCGCGTGCTTTTGTAGTTTTATCTGTTCCACGCTTAACATGGCCATTATTAGCCTCTATTCCCAGAACGTTTGTAGTTTCTAGACCTATTTTTTATTCTGCAAATCATTTTTTATCAATGTTTCTAGAGCAGGAACATGCATTTTCAACTGATTAATTTGGTATCTCTAAACCTTTAGTACCAATCATGCTTACTGAATGACTTCAAATCCAGACAAGCTTTTAAGCCCTGGATCCAAACCAGCCACACAATTTGTCATTTCTGTATTAAGCATTTGAAAGTTCAGGTGGTGCTATCTTCTATTTTTAATTACTGATGTGTTCTGAACATATTTTGGAATAATCGAAATATATTGATGTTGCAGGTTACTTTTGTCTAGATTATGGGGTAAAAAAACTTTTGTATGGATTAGTTCTCTTCCAATGATTCTCATGTTTAATGTTGTGAGTCACTTCCACATATGTGCACACCCGAGAGTGTTGACAAGTATAGGTCTGAACAGTTGAAGGAAGATGATACAAAAATAGTTGAAGGAAGGTCAACATATTTTTGAATCCAATTCTCATTAGCCTTCCATGGACCTAAAAATATTACTATGAAACAAGATACATATTGTTTAAAAATTGCCAAAATTCCAGTGGATAAACAGTAGGGCTCATCACTCTTTATGTTTGCTAACCTCTATCTTAAATCTTTTTCCTTATGAGTTTTATTTTTTATCTATGATGTGAAGGAAATATGCCCTAGAGGCAATAATATAGTTATTACTTATTTCCTTATATCATGATAAACGTTTATTATTCATGCTAGAATTGTATTAACCGGAAACATAATACATGTGTGAATACATAGACAAACATAGTGTCACTAGTATGCCTCTACTTGACTAGCTCGTTGATCGAAGATGGTTAAGTTTCCTAACCATAGACATGAGTTGTCATTTGATTAACGGGATCACATCATTAGGAGAATGATGTGATTGACTTGACCCATTTCGTTAGCTTAGCACTTGATCGTTTAGTTTGTTGCTATTGCTTTCTTCATGACTTATACATGTTCCTACGACTATGAGATTATGCAACTCCCGTTTACCGGAGGAACACTTTGTGTGCTACCAAACGTCACAATGTAACTGGGTGATTATAAAGGTGCTCTACAGGTGTCTCCGAAGGTACTTGTTGGGTTGGCGTATTTTGAGATTAGGATTTGTCACTCCGATTATCGGAGAGGTATCTCTGGGCTCTCTCGGTAATGCACATTACATAAGCCTTGCAAGCATTACAACTAATAAGTTAGCTGCGGGATGATGTATTACGGAACGAGTAAAGAGACTTGCCGGTAACGAGATTGAACTAGGTATTGAGATACCGACGATCAAATCTCGGGCAAGTAACATACCGATGAAAAAGGGAACAACATATGTTGTTATGCGGTCTGGCCGATAAAAGATCTTCGTAGAATATGTAGGAGCCAATATGAGTATCCAAGTTCCGCTATTGGTTATTGACCGGAGACGTGTCTCGCTCATGTCTACATTGTTCTCGAACCCGTAGGGTCCGCACGCTTAACGTTACGATGACAGTTTCATTATGAGTTTATATATTTTGATGTATCGAAGGTTGTTCGGAGTCCCGGATATGATCACGGACATGACGAGGAGTCTCGAAATGGTCGAGACATAAAGATCGATATATTGGACGGCTATATTCGGACACCGGAAGTGTTTCGGGTGATTTCGGAGAAAACCGGAGTGCCGGAAGGGTTACCGAAACCCCCCGGGGAAGTATTGGGCCTTAGTGGGCCTGAGGGGAGAGAGAGGGCAGCAGCCCAGGAGGTAGCGCGCCCCCTCCCATGGGGAGTCCGAATTGGACTAGGGGAGGGGGCTCGGCCCCTCTTTCCCTCTCCCTCTCCCTCTCTTCCCTTACCCCTTCTCTCTTCCTAGTTGGACTAGGAAAGGGGAGTCCTACTCCTACTAGGAGGAGGACTCCCCCCTCCTTGGCGTGCCCTAAGGGCCGGCCTCCCTCTCCCCCTTGCTCCTTTATATACAGGGGCAGGGGGGCACCTCTAGACACACAAGTTGATCTTCGTGATCGTTCTCTTTGCCGTGTGCGGTGCCCCCCTCCACCATAATCCTCGATAATATTGTAGTGGTGCTTAGGCAAAGCCCTGCGACGGTAGAACATCAAGATTGTCACCACGCCGTCGTGCTGACGGAACTCTTCCCCGACACTTTGCTGGATCGGAGTCTGGGGATCGTCATCGAGCTGAACGTGTGCTAGAACTCGGAGGTGCCGTAGTTTCGGTGCTTGATCGGTCGGGCCGTGAAGACGTACGACTACATCAACCGCGTTGTGCTAACGCTTCCGCTTTCGGTCTACGAGGGTACGTAGACAACACTCTCCCCTCTCGTTGCTATGCATCACCATGATCTTGCGTGTGCGTAGGAATTTTTTTGAAATTACTGTGTTTCCCAACAGTGGCATCCGAGCCTAGGTTTTATGCGTTGATGTTATGCACGAGTAGAACACAAGTGAGTTGTGGGCGATATAAGTCATACTGCTTACCAGCATGTCATACTTTGGTTCGGCTTATTGTTGGATAAAGCGGCCCGGACCGACATTACGCGTACGCTTACGCGAGACTGGTTCTACCGACGTGCTTTGCACACAGGTGGCTGGCGGGTGTCAGTTTCTTCAAATTTAGTTGAACCGAGTGTGGCTACGCCCGGTCCTTGCGAAGGTTAAAACAGCACCAACTTGACAAACTATCGTTGTGGTTTTGATGCGTAGGTGAGAACGGTTCTTGCTAGGCCCGTAGCAGCCACGTAAAACTTGCAACAACAAAGTAGAGGACGTCTAACTTGTTTTTGCAGGGCATGTTGTGATGTGATATGGTCAAGACATGATGCTAAATTTTATTGTATGAGATGATCATGTTTTGTAACCGAGTTATCGGCAACTGGCAGGAGCCATATGGTTGTCGCTTTATTGTATGCAGCAATGCAATTGCACTGTAATGCTTTACTTTATCACTAAGCGGTAGCGATAGTCGTGGAAGCATAAGATTGGCGAGACGACAACGATGCTACGATGGTGATCAAGGTGTTGCGCCGGTGACGATGGTGATCATGACGGTGCTTCAAAGATGGAGATCACAAGCACAAGATGATGATGGCCATATCATATCACTTATATTGATTGCATATGATGTTTATCTTTTATGCATCTTATCTTGCTTTGATTGACGGTGGCATTATAAGATGATCCCTCACTAAATTATCAAAGTATAAGTGTTCTCCCTAAGTATGCACCGTTGCGAAAGTTCTTCGTGCTGAGACACCACGTGATGATCGGGTGTGATAGGCTCTATGTTCAAATACAACGGGTGCAAAACAGTTGCACACGCAAAATACTCAGGTTTAACTTGACGAGCCTAGCATATAACAGATATGGCCTCAGAACACGGAGACCGAAAGGTCGAGCGTGAATCATATAGTAGATATGATCAACATATTAATATTCACCATTGATACTACTCCATCTCACGTGATGATCGGACATGGTTTAGTTGATTTGGATCACGTGATCACTTAGAGGATTAGAGGGATATCTTTCTAAGTGGGAGTTCTTAAGTAATATGATTAATTGAACTTAAATTTATCATGAACTTAGTACATGATAGTATCTTGCTTGTCTATGTTTGATTGTAGATAGATGGCTCGTGCTGTTGTTCCGTTGAATTTTAATGCGTTCCTTGAGAAAGCAAAGTTGAAAGATGATGGTAGCAATTACATGGACTGGGTCCGTAACTTGAGGATTATCCTCATTGCTGCACAGAAGAATTACGTCCTGGAAGCACCGCTAAGTGCCAAGCCTGTTGCAGGAGCAACACCAGATGTTATGAACGTCTGGCAGAGCAAAGCTGATGACTACTCGATAGTTCAGTGTGCCATGCTTTACAGCTTAGAACCGGGTCTTCAACGACATTTTGAACGTCATGGAGCATATGAGATGTTCCAGGAGTTGAAGTTAATATTTCAAGCAAATGCCCGGATTGAGAGATACGAAGTCTCTAATAAGTTCTATAGCTGCAAGATGGAGGAGAGTAGTTCTGTCAGTGAACATATACTCAAAATGTCCGGGTATCATAATCACTTGACTCAACTGGGGTTAATCTTCCCGTTGATAGTGTCATTGACAGAGTTCTTCAATCACTGCCACCAAGCTACAAAAGCTTCGTGATGAACTATAATATGCAAGGGATGAATAAGACTATTCATGAGCTCTTCGCAATGCTAAAAGCCGCGGAGGTTGAAATTGTGACACCCCAAAATTTTAAACTTGTTTTACTAATTAAAATTTTGCTAGGGAATTTAAAAATTTTATTTTCTGGTTTTTCCCTTGATTTCAGAGCCATTCTTTCCTTTGTTATCATGGAGTTTTTACCCCAAGTGAAATCTTTCCAGTTATATTGTTGGACTTGTCTTTCCCCTCAAGAAGAACATTTCTATTAAAAGTGGATTTAATTGCATAATTATTTCTTTCTGAGTTTTATTCCTTAAAGTGAGTTTTTGTTGGTTTTAGGGCCCCATTTGCACTGCAACCCTTTTATAAATTCATCTAAAATTCCAACCAAAATTTGGAGGTGTCATGTGATGTTTTTAAATCACTTTTATGCAAAAACATATTTCATTAATTGGATATTTAGAGCTCTACACCAGGTTTTCAAATCTAGTCCAGTGGGCAATTTTGAACTGCAGCCTCTTTAAATATTTCTTTAAAGCTTCCACCAAAATTATGGGATGTTAATAGAAGTATATTATTCAACTTTATGCAAAAACCCAGTAATGTTCCTTGAAAAATTTGAGTGAAACAACCTCTTTTTCATTCTGGTCCAACCTGGTGATTTCTACAGCAACCCTAATTATTTTTGCTCTAGTGACCATGTGCTTTGTCCTGCTTATAGCCCATCTTACAAAACCCTTAAGTCCAGAAGAGTGGACCCATTGGAGGATTTTTAGTGCATGCAACCATGCCTTTTCCTTTCTGTCCAAAACTGAAGTTTGGCAAAACTTACTCTAACAAGTTGGAGCTTTTGGCAAACTAACCTCACCACTCTCTTATTCATCCAAAGAGACTCTGATCTGGAGATTTGGGCCACCCCAAGAATTGCCTAGGTGCCATAGGCATTCTGTCAAACACCTGGTGTGCATGTCCAGTTTTGGCATGATTTTTGTTTTGCACTGTAATCTTGCCCCTCTGTACATACTGGCATGTCCGCTAATCTCCTAAGGGACCCTAGCTTAGACCTGCTAACCCCCAGCTTCACCCTCGCCGCCTAGCATGCTCTGGCATTTCGCCGAACGCTTGGCGTGCATGCTCTGGGCGCGCCCAGAGCGCGCGTTTTGCACATGCGTGCACCGAGCCGCCGCGTCCCGCTGCCGACGCCCCGCGCTCGCTCTGGCCCTTCCCCTCTCCCAGTCGACGCCCCGACCCCTCCCCTCGCCGTAGAGCCGCCCCTGGAGCTCCACAGCACCGCCGTCAGGTCGGCAGGAACGGCTAGCGGGCGGCCACAGTGCGCCCTGCCATGGACGGCGCCGCCCAAGCCACCCCCGCATGCCAGCTGCCCTCTAGAGCAGCCCGAGCTCATCCACAAGCTTGTCCGCAAGCGCTCGTCGCCGCCACATCCCCCTGCTGCAATAGAATGACGGTCGTCGGTGTTCTTATCCACGGCCATCATCGGAACCGACCCCGACCGCCTATTTAAGGAGCCCCAAGCCTCTCCGAAACCTCAAGCGACCTCAAGCCACCCCACCTAGCACCCCCGTAGCAGTCAATCGACCAGGGAAGGTCTTCTTCCCCATCTCCGGCTAGTACAGCCGCCGCCGCCCTCCGACCCATTCAGTAGCAACCCGAGCCCCTCCCGTCCAACCAGTGCCACCATGCGATTCCCCTCGACCGTGCGGAGCTGCCCAACCTCTCAAACGCAACCCAGAGCCACCGTAGCCCAAACCCCCATTACCCTCGAAGCTTCCTCTACTGCGGAGCTCGTCGCCAGCGATTCCCTCCACCCTCACCGACCCAACGACCACCGGGAGGACCGCCCCGGTCTTGCGGATCCATCCCAACCCTCTGGAGCCCGCGGGGAGCCACCGTTCGCCGGCGTTGATCGCCGGAGCCCTCACCTCTGCTCGGCCAGAGGAGGACGAAGGCGGGGCGACCGGTCAAACCTGACCAGTGGGCCCCCTGGACCCATTGTCAGCGACCCCGATCGAGTCCACGCTGGCGTAAGTGGAAGCGCAAACCCCCGAGTACGTCTCCTCTGCTTTGAAGACGTATTCTGCCCGAAACGTTTTCCCTTTTTCTGTTTTATTTTAAAAAACAGAATTTGCTGAAACTTTGACTCGCTATAACTTTTTAAATATAAATCCAAATGACTTGATTCTTTTTCTGTTGTTTCTCAAATATTGTCTAGTTTATTTTCATATTTATTTCAAAAATTTCCAAACAACTTTTTGTACTGTTTTTGGACTATGTGTTAATTTGAATATTTTCAAAAATAGGATTTGTTGGAGAGAGAAGAAAACTTTCAAAGTTTTGGAATGCACCCTGCCTCACCACAACTTGAAGGCAAGCAATTCTGAACTCAGGCATAATATTATCGTGTGATGTTTGATACAGTTACAACACCACCGTGACACGGAGTATCCGTTATGTGTTTGTGACGATATGATCATACACTTTGAGTGCAAAGATGGAAATTTTTTCTGTTGGAAATGGACATACTTGTGATAGCAATCACCCTCATATGCCTCTCATGCCTACCGGGAAGGATTCGGGAAAGTCTCTGTCTTGGGTAGACACGACCTTGTCCCTCGTCAAGGCGGTTATGACTGGCGGGGCAGGGGGAGGTATGATGAGTGGTGGTTGTGTCTGATGGGTGTGAAATATTATCCTTGAGCTAATCATGCAGGAAATACTTAAGCCTCTTGAGTCGGCCGTAGATCGAGTCTTGTTCCAGTAACCCCCATACTTGTTTCGTGCTGCCACTTGTCCCTGCCGCAGGTAGGGTACGGTTCAGTAAGTTGTCAACCCTTGTCTAGCACACACCGTACAGAGAGATCGCGATGAGGGTTCCATGGTCCTGGATTAAAGCCAGTCATCCGGTCCGGGGGCATGGGTGTTTTCGGTTGTAGCATAAGGGGGTATCTCCCCCAGTTTGTGCGCGGTATAAATTTTGTGATCCCATGCTAGTCGAAGTTGTAGCCTCCCCACTTAGAGTTTTGCTTAACAGGTGTCAAGGGTGATTCCAGACACTGGTGAGTTAGGCTGGTGTGTGCGGTCAGGTGTGTTTTCAATCAAAAGACCGTGGACGGAATTAGTCCCGATGGACTAAAGGAATCCGTTGCTAGTGGGTAAAGAGTACACCCTCTGCAGAGATAATACCTATTCGAATAGCCGTGTCCATGGTTAAGGACTATAGTCTGGGATGGGTCAAGTGTTGGTCTTAGTGTCGGTCTTCGGAGGAGAAACTACTAAACCAGAACATGGATCATAACTTGTGACGTATGATGATTATGATTATTATTATTATGGAGTAATCATTTATGTTATTTGAATTAACGAGTATCCCTGTGACGGTTCTACCTCCTGGATATTCACCGTGATTATTCTTATATAAGCCCTTTATGTGGTGTCGCCCAAACGCCCGAATGTGGCATGCGTGTTATTTCCTTTACTTATAAGCCCTTTATGTGGTGTCGCACAGACGCCCAACCGAGGCACGCTTCATATTATTATCCTTTCGAGGCGTCGCTTCAGACACCCGATCGGTGCTTTTCATTTCTACTCCTTGATTGTTTACTCATGTTTTATTTGAATGATCTGCTTGCGTGCATCATGAACCTTATTTCGTAACTGACGGAGTGATCATGGAATATTTCAAAACATGATTATCAATGGCTATATTATACATGTGTTCTTAATGTTTGCGAGTACATTCAAAGTACTCACTGGCTTGTCCCTGGCTATTGTCTTGGCCAGATTTCTTGCGTGGAAAGGAGCGTTGCGATGAAAGCCCCGGAACCACGTAATGGTGATAGCAGCATCGCGAAGATAGGAGTTATCCTGGTCAGCTGTTCCTGTGGGAAATGGAGTCCCATAGACGCTGATGATCCGCAAACCGCTTCCGCCATCAACCACTAGAAACCAATTGTTGTACCCATAGGCCAGAATGGTCGTGTACTACATATTTTGTAGTTTGCTTGGAGTTTCTGTAACAAGTTGGTGTCTCATCAGCTAACAGTAATCATGGGGCTGGTGAGCACAAGGGCCGCTTTTGGGAAATTAATATCCTGAAAAACCGGTCCTGACAAACTTGGTATCAGAGCCAGGCTGACCATTGGCTAATCCTATCTTAGCCAGGTTGAAAAACCTAGGTAAACCAACCCACCAGATCTTAACCAAGCCCTGGCCAAGCTTCTCGTGTAAGATAGCCTCACAGTGACTCGACACCTTTTGGCAGTCGGTGCCCAACCTAGCAGTCTAGCCTGTCAATCATGCGCCAGTGACCGGCCCCTAAACAGTCCTTTTCGCAAGCGTGCGAAGGAAGACTCGGCCCCTTCTTCTATAAAAGGGCACGCTAGCCTCAACCCAGCACAGCACAGCCTCTACCCCAAACCGAGTTATAATGCCTGGCCCCATTGTTCACAATGAGACCACAGCAACCAACCTTGGAGGTTTCGTGACCGTGCTAGCAAACCTCACCCGCCGTGCCTTCGCGTTAGAAGAGCCTCGGGAGTATGTTGTGTACCAAGGGTCCATGAGCGGTGAGAGCCGTCAATTTTGGGCCACTGTGCACGTCTATGGTAGGGGTCTATCGCCAGAACGCCCCTACAGGTTCATCGGAAGGACAACCTCCTTTGAGCCACAAGCCATCCAACTAGCTGCCCGAGAAGCTATAGTTCAACTCCGGCACTTGTCGCCCAGAGTTAACTGTCGCTCCTTCTACTACTACCCCAGCCGTGACGGGTATGGTAGACCACCACAAGTTGCCAACGGAGATCACGAGACGGATCCCGCATTATTGCATCTGGTGTGCTATGTAAGTGCACTAGAGGGACTGTTCGATCAAATCACCCTAGATCTGATCGCAACTCATGGAGAACTGATCCGCCGACCCCCAGCAAGAAGAGAGGCTGAGCCCGACGCCGACAACCCAGTCGTGCTGTTCGGACAACCGATCGAGACCTTGAGGTCAACCCCAGCCATCAACCAAGGTGCTTTGATGACCCCAGAAGTGCTTCGTTGCCTTTTGGGAACACACTCCAACGGGATTGTGGCCAACAATCCCCGCGATGGTCATCATCACTACCCCGACCCTGCAGTTCCGCAACCCCCTGCAGCTAACTCCGACGGTGAAGCCCGTGGAGAAAACTCGACAGCCACAAGGCACACCCGCTTAGATATAAACGAGGTAGACTAAGTCACTCGAGTAGTACCGAGTCTCAGTATATCCACAACCTGTAGTTGTGTGATCTTGTATTACCGCAGTGTTGTCTGCATGTGCGCCTCTATTTTAAAAAGTAGCTGTGGATAAGTGTGTTGATGTACAGTTGCATTTTTAATTCTGGGCGTAGCTACCAAAACCAACCCTGACGGCACCCACAGTAATGCGTCGCTTTGGCGAGATGTGTGTATTTGTGGCTTTGACCCCGACCCCATAGGGCAGAACTGACAAACTAGTTGCCCTTCACCGCGGTAAATAACCTAGCCCAGTTGCTTTATAAAAGGCCACCTCGCGACCTTGCTGAGTACCCATCATCTTGTGCGCAACTCTCACAACCATTTCTTGCCATGCTGAGCCCTAGCATTTATCTAAGAACCCCGGATGCAACCCCGGATAGTTTTGTTAAAATATTGTGGGACTTTACCTGCAGTACCATGGGTTCTACCCAGCCACCCCAGTACGAGCTGCTCAAATCGAGGATCACCTCTTCCACCTCGAAATATTGGGCAGTAGTGCACATCCCTCCCGTAAACTCAAATCAGGACCCAACGGAAGTCTCCTTCCTAGGGAAATCTATGCCGACTCCGCAGATGGCCATAAAAGCGGCTGCACATGAAGCGATTGTTCGCCTTCAATTCGCGGTACCCTATGCCAGCGAACGAGGGTATTATTACTTTCCGAGCCGTGCAGCACCCGGGGAAGTGATATCTTTTCCCGGTGGACGAATTGAGAGAGACCCAGTACTGGCCAACCTTGTCCAGTATGTCATCGCTCAAGAGCGTTTGACCCAGTGAGGGATGGGTTATCTCCAGAGCCTCGCTGATTTAAATCCTTAGATCGCCATCGGCAGACCACTGAGGCCCGACCAGGAGAGAGGCGTTCATCGACTGATCAATCCGCTTCCCCCGATAGAAGAAGAGTGCGCCCCGGTACCAGAGATGTTTTCTCGGTCCCCGTCCAGTTGCCATTTTCATTCTAGACGTCACTGCTATGTTCTTTTATTCTTGCATTTAGTTGAGTGTTGTAACTCATGCGTGTTATTCTAAATCTTGTGCGATGAGATGAACATTTGGTTTCAATTGTAGTTAGTAATTTTTGTTGCTGTAAATTTTGATTAACTAAAAAAAATTCCTCGCGAGAAATCCTGGAGTGAGATTTCTTTTCCCTGAGTTGCTACAGCATATGTCTCCTCACGACATGGAATTTTATTCACACAGCA
This sequence comes from Triticum aestivum, assembly GCF_018294505.1. NCBI lineage: Eukaryota > Viridiplantae > Streptophyta > Magnoliopsida > Poales > Poaceae > Triticum > Triticum aestivum. The sequence goes on from NC_057803.1 coordinate 499,970,054, forward strand.
CCACGGCAGCAGACTCACAACCGCAACCACTCGAACACATACACTACTTGCAACACCACGTAACCGTGTTGCATCTGGCTAATCATCTCCCTAACACACCCCAGTCTTTGAAGGAGAGATTAGTGGGTAATCATCCGAGTACAAGTTACCCAGCATACCGACAACAGTCAACACCCGACACCATACCTACTCTTCGTGATCACCGCCGCCGCGGAGAGCCAACACTCGAGCGGCAGCATCACGACGATCATCGAGGATCATCACACACAGGAGCACGGAGAGCCCCAGCAATGCCGCCAGCCCTCCGCACATCAGGATCACGTACCAATCCGGCATCGCCTCCGCCATTAAAACCTCGTCTCTAGCTTCTGTAAACAGAAATGGAGGAGGAAGAAGGGGAAAGAGAAGCGAAGCCAGGTGTGAGGAAGAAGAGAGAAGCACCTCGGTCGTTTTATAGCTCGATCTCGGTGTACGGTGGGTGAAGTCCACCAGCGCCGCTCGTCGCCCGATCGCCGGTGTTCGGAGGCAAATCCGCGAGCAGTGCTGACAGCACGCTGGCCTGCGAGGTGAGTGCATGCTGCACCGGCAGCTAGCACGCCGCGCACTACCGCGGGTACGGCCTAGATGCCCTACGCGCTAGATGTCCCCGATGGAGAAAGCGCGCGAAAGCGCGCGGGAGAGAGGAAGAAGAGAGAGCTAGAGGAAGAAGAAGAGGCTGACAGTGGCCCCGGGTCCACCTGTCAGCTAGAGAGAGCACTGTGCTCTCGGGTGCGACCAGCGTATTTTAAATTTAGAATTTATTCTAAATTTACTATATCCAGCATAGAAATCCCTTGTTTTCACCTAACCATGGATTTTTTTCACGCAGCACCAGTGTTCCACACTGTGGTTTTACAGCACTTATTGCCCTCTCACTGTAACCACATTTTATTGCTTATATTTTCTTAAAGCAGCTTTTAGCAAATCTCGAGGACGAGATTTTTCTGAAGGGGGGTAGTTTTGTGACACGCCAAAATTTTAACCTTGTTTTACTAATTAAAATTTTGCTAGGGAATTTAAAAATTTTATTTTCTGGTTTTTCCCTTGATTTCAGAGCCATTCTTTCCTTTGTTATCATGGACTTTTTACCCTAAGTGAAATCTTTCCAGTTATATTATTGGACTTATCTTTCCCCTCAAGAAGAACATTTCTATTAAAAGTGGATTTAATTGCATAATTATTTCTTTCTGAGTTTTATTCCTTAAAGTGAGTTTTCTTTGGTTTTAGGGCCCCATTTGCACTGCAACCCTTTTATAAATTCATCTAAAATTCCAACCAAAATTTGGAGGTGTCATGTGATGTTTTTAAATCACTTTTATGCAAAAACATATTTCATTCATTGGATATTTAGAGCTCTACACCAGGTTTTCAAATCTAGTCCAGTGGGCAATTTTGAACTGCAGCCTATTTAAATATTTCTTTAAAGCTTCCACCAAAATTATGGGATGTTAATAGAAGTATATTATTCAACTTTATGCAAAAACCCAGTAATGTTCCTTGAAAAATTTGAGTGAAACAACCTCTTTTTCATTCTGGTCCAACCTGGTGATTTCTACAGCAACCCTAATTATTTTTGCTCTAGTGACCATGTGCTTTCTCCTGCTTATATCCCATCTTACAAAACCCTTAAGTCCAGAAGAGTGGACCCGTTGGAGGATTTTTAGTGCATGCAACCATGCCTTTTCCTTTCTGTCCAAAACTGAAGTTTGGCAAAACTTACTCTAACAAGTTGGAGCTTTTGGCAAACTAACCTCACCACTCTCTTATTCATCCAAAGAGACTCTGGTCTGGAGATTTGGGCCACCCCAAGAATTGCCTAGGTGCCATAGGCATTCTGTCAAACAACATGTGTGCATGTCTAGTTTTGGCATGATTTTTGTTTTGCACTGTAATCTTGCCACTCTGTACATACTGGCATGTCCGCTAATCTCCTAAGGGACCCTAGCCTAGACCTGCTAACACCCAGCTTCACCCTCGCCGCCTAGCATGCTCTGGCATTTCGCCGAACGCTTGGCGTGCATGCTCTGGGCGCGCCCAGAGCGCGCGTTTTGCACGTGCGTGCACCGAGCCGCCGCGTCCCGCTGCCGATGCCCCGCGCTCGCTCTGGCCCTTCCCCTCTCCCAGTCGACGCCCCGACCCCTCACCTCGCCGCAGAGCCGCCCCTGGAGCTCCACAGCGCCGCCGTCAGGTCGGCAGCGGCGGCTAGCGGGCGGCCACAGTGCGCCCTGCCATGGACGGCGCCGCCCAAGCCACCCCCGCATGCCAGCTGCCCTCTAGAGCAACCCGAGCTCATCCACAAGCTTGTCCGCAAGCGCTCGTCGCCGCCACGTCCCCCTGCTGCAACAGAATGACGGTCGCTGGCGTTCTTATCCACGGCCATCGTCGGAACCGACCCCGACCGCCTATTTAAGGAGCCCCGAGCCTCTCCGAAACATCAGGTGACCTCAAGCCACCCCAACTAGCACCCCCGTAGCAGTCAATCGACCAGGCAAGGTCTTCTTCCCCATCTCCGGCCAGTACAGCCGTCGCCGCCCTCCGGCCCATTCAGTAGCAACCCGAGCCCCTCCCGTCCAACCAGTACCACCATGCGATTCCCCTCGACCGTGCGGAGCTGCCCAACCTCTCAAACGCAACCCAGAGCCACCGTAGCCCAAACCCCCATTGCCCCCGAAGCTTCCTTCACCGCGGAGCTCGTCACCGGCGATTCCCTCTACCCCCGCCGACCCAACGACCACCGGGAGGACCGCCCCGCTCTTGCGGATCCATCCAACCCTCTGGAGCCTGCGGGGAGCCGCCGTTCACCGGCATTGATCGCCGGAGCCCTCACCTCTGTTCGGCCAGAGGAGGACGAAGGCGGGGCGACCGGTCAAACCTGACCAGTGGGCCCCCTGGACCCACTGTCAGCGACCCCGATCGAGTCCACGCTGGCGTAAGTGGAAGCGCAAACCCCCGAGTACGTCTCCTCTACTTCGAAGATGTATTCTGCCCGAAACATTTTCCCTTTTTTGTTTTATTTTAACAAACAAAATTGGCTGAAACTTTGACTCGCTATAACTTTTTAAATATAAATCCAAATGACTTGATTCTTTTTCTGTTGTTTCTCAAATATTGCCTAGTTTATTTTCATATTTATTTCAAAATTTTCCAAACAACTTTTTGTACTGTTTTTGGACTATGTGTTAATTTGAATATTTTCAAAAATAGGATTTGTTGGAGAGAGAAGAAAACTTTCAAAGTTTTGGAATGCACCCTGCCTCACCACAACTTGAAGGCAAGCAATTCTGAACTCAGGCATAATATTACCATGTGATGTTTGATACAGTTACAACACCACCGTGACATGGAGTATCCGTTATGTGTTTGTGACGATATGATCATACACTTTGAGTGCAAAGATGGAAATTTTTTCTGTTGGAAATGGACATACTTGTGATAGCAATCACCCTCATATGCCTCTCATGCCTACCGGGAAGGATTCGGGAAAGTCTCTGTCTTGGGTAGACACGACCTTGTCCCTCGTCGAGGCGGTTATGACTGGCGGGGCAGGGGGAGGTATGATGAGTGGTGGTTGTGTCTGATGGGTGTGAAATATTATCCTTGAGCTAATCATGCAGGAAATACTTAAGCCTCCTGAGTCGGCCGTAGATTGAGTCTTGTTCCAGTAACCCTCATACTTGTTTCATGCTGCCACTTGTCCCTGCCGCAGGTAGGGTACGGTTCAGTAAGTTGTCAACCCCTGTCTAGCACACACCATACAGAGAGACCGCGATGAGGGTTCCATGGCCCTGGATTAAAGCCAGTCATCCGGTCCGGGGGCATGGGTGTTTTCGGTTGTAGCCGAAGGGAGTAGCTCCCCCAGTTTGCGCGCGGTATAAATTTTGTGATCCCATGCTAGTCAAGGTTGTAGCCTCCCCACTTAGAGTTTTGCTTAACAGGTGTCAAGGGTGATTCCAGACACTGGTGAGTTAGGCTGGTGTGTGTGGTCAGGTGTGTTTTCAATCAAAAGATCATGGACGGAATTAGTCCCGATGGACTAAAGGAATCCGTTGCTAGTGGGTAAAGAGTACACCCTCTGCAGAGATAATACCTATTCGAATAGCCGTGTCCATGGTTAAGGACTACAGTCTGGGATGGGTCAAGTGTCGGTCTTAGTGTCGGTCTTCGGAGGCGAAACTACTAAACCAGAACATGGATCATAACTTGTGACGTATGATGATTATGATTATTATTATTATGGACTAATCATTTATGTTATTTGAATTAATGAGTATCCCTGGGACGGTTCTACCTCCTGGATATTCACTGTGATTATTCTTACATAAGCCCTTTATGTGGTGTCGCCGAGATGCCCGACTGTGGCATGCGTGTTATTTCATTTACTTATAAGCCCTTTATGTGGTGTCGCACAGATGCCCAATTGAGGCATGCTTCATATTATTATCCTTTCGAGGCGTCGCTTCAGACACCCGATCGGTGCTTTTCATTTCTACTCCCTGATTGTTTACTCATGTTTTATTTGAATGATCTGCTTGCGTGCATCATGAACCTTATTTCATAACTGACGAAGTGATCATGGAATATTTCAAAACATGATTATCAATGGCTATATTATACCTGTGTTCTTAATGTTTGCGAGTACATTCAAAGTACTCACTGGCTTGTTCCTGGCTATTGTCTTGGCCAGATTTCTTGCGTGGAAATGAGCGTTGCGATGAAAGCCCCGGAACCTACGTAATGGTGATAGCAGCATCGCGAAGATAGGAGTTATCCTGGTCAGCTGTTCCTGTGGGAAATGGAGTCCCATAGACGCTGATGATCCGCAAACCGCTTCCGCCATCAACCACTAGAAACCAATTGTTGTACCCATAGGCCAGAATGGTCTTGTACTACATATTTTGTAGTTTGCTTGGAGTTTCTGTAACAAGTTGGTGTCTCATCAGCTAATAGTAATCCTGGGGCTGGTGAGCACAAGGTCCGCTTTTGGGAAATTAATATCCCGAAAAACCGGTCCTGACAGAAATCAAGAAGGAGCATCAAGTGTTGATGGTCAATAAGACCACCACTTTCAAGAAAAAGGGCAAAGGGAAGAAGAAAGGGAACTTCAAGAAGAACAACAAACAAGTTGCTGCTCAGGAGAAGAAACCTAAGTCTGGACCTAAGCCTGAGACTGAGTGCTTCTACTGCAAGCAGACTGGTCACTGGAAGCGGAACTGCCCCAAGTATTTGACGGATAAGAAGGATGGCAAAGTGAACAAAGGTATATGTGATATACATGTTATTGATGTATACCTTTCTAAAGCTCGCAGTAGCACCTGGGTATTTGATACTGGTTCTGTTGCTAACATTTGCAACTCGAAACAGGGGCTACGGATCAAGCGAAGATTGGCTAAGGACGAGGTGACGATGCGCGTGGGAAATGGTTCCAAAGTCGATGTGATCGCGGTCGGCACGCTACCTCTACATCTACCTTCGGGATTAGTATTAGACCTAAATAATTGTTATTTGGTGCCAGCGTTGAGCATGAACATTATATCTGGATCTTGTTTGATGCGAGACGGTTATTCATTTAAATCAGAGAATAATGATTGTTCTATTTATATGAGTAATATCTTTTATGGTCATGCACCCTTGAAGAGTGGTCTATTTTTGATGAATCTCGATAGTAGTGATACACATATTCATAGTGTTGAAATCAAAAGATGCAGAGTTGATAATGATAGTGCAACTTATTTGTGGCACTGCCGTTTAGGTCATATCAGTGTAAAGCGCATGAAGAAACTCCATACTGATGGACTTTTGGAACCACTTGATTATGAATCACTTGGTACTTGCGAACCGTGCCTCATGGGTAAGATGACTAAAACGCCGTTCTCCGGTACTATGGAGAGAGCAACGGATTTGTTGGAAATCATACATACAGATGTATGTGGTCCAATGAATGTTGAGGCTCGTGGCGGGTATCGTTATTTTCTCACCTTCACAAATGATTTAAGCAGATATGGGTATATCTACTTAATGAAACATAAGTCTGAAACATTTGAAAAGTTTAAAGAATTTCAGAGTGAAGTTGAAAATCATCGTAACAAGAAATAAAGTTTCTACGATCTGATCGTGGAGGAGAATATTTGAGTTACGAGTTTGGTCTACATTTGAAACAATGCGGAATAGTTCGCAACTCACGCCACCCGGAACACCACAGCGTAATGGTGTGTCCGAACGTCGTAATCGTACTTTATTAGATATGGTGCGATCTATGATGTCTCTTACTGATTTACCGTTATCGTTTTGGGGTTATGCTTTAGAGATGGCTGCATTCACGTTAAATAGGACACCATCGAAATCTGTTGAGACGACGCCTTATGAACTATGGTTTGGCAAGAAACCATAGTTGTCGTTTATGAAAGTTTGGGGCTCGATGCTTATGTGAAAAAGCTTCAACCTGATAAGCTCGAACCCAAATCGGAGAAATGTGTCTTCATAGGATACCCAAAGGAGACTGTTGGGTACACCTTCTATCACAGATCCGAAGGCAAGACTTTTGTTGCTAAATTCGGAGTTTTTCTAGAGAAGGAGTCTCTCTCGAAAGAAGTGAGTGGGAGAAAAGTAGAACTTGATGAGGTAACTATACCTGCTCCCTTATTGGAAAGTAGTACATCACAAAAACCGGTTTCTGTGACACCTACACCAATTAGTGAGGAAGCTAATGATAATGATCATGAAACTTCAGATCAAGTTACTACCGAACCTCGTAGATCAACCAGAGTAAGATCCGCACCAGAGTGGTACGGTAATCCTATTCTGGAAGTCATGCTACTAGATCATGATGAACCTACGAACTATGAAGAAGCGATGGTGAGCCCAGATTCCGCAAAATGGCTAGAAGCCATGAAATCTGAGATGGGATCCATGTATGAGAACAAAGTGTGGACTTTGGTTGACTTGCCCGTTGATCGGCAAGCAATTGAGAATAAATGGATCTTCAAGAAGAAGACTGACGCTGACGGTAATGTTACTGTCTATAAAGCTCGACTTATTGCAAAAGGTTTTCGACAAGTTCAAGGGATTGACTACGATGAGACCTTCTCACCCGTAGCGATGCTTAAGTCTGTCTGAATCATGTTAGCAATTGCCGCATTTTATGATTATGAAATTTGGCAAATGGATGTCAAAACTGCATTCCTGAATGGATTTTTGGAAGAAGAGTTGTATATGATGCAACCAGAAGGTTTTTTCGATCCAAAGGGAGCTAACAAAGTGTGCAAGCTCCAGCGATCCATTTATGGACTGGTGCAAGCCTCTCGGAGTTGGAATAAACGCTTTGATAGTGTGATCAAAGCATTTGGTTTTGTACATACTTTTGGAGAAGCCTGTATTTACAAGTAAGTGAGTGGGAGCTCTGTAGCATTTATGATATTATATGTGGATGACATATTATTGATTGGAAATAATATAGAATTTGTGGATAGCATAAAGGGATACTTGAATAAGAGTTTTTCAATGAAAGACCTCGGTGAAGCTTCTTACATATTGGGCATTAAGATCTATAGAGATAGATCAAGACGCTTAATTGGACTTTCACAAAGCACATACCTTGACAAAGTTTTTGAAGAAGTTCAAAATGGATCAAGCAAAGAAAGGGTTCTTGCCTGTGTTACAAGGTGTGAAGCTGAGTAAGACTCAATGTCCGACCACCGCAGAAGATAGAGAGAAAATGAAAGATGTTCCCTATGCTTCAGCCATAGGCTCTATCATGTATGCAATGCTGTGTACCAGACCTGATGTGTGCCTTGCTATAAGTTTAGCAGGGAGGTACCAAAGTAATCCAGGAGTGGATCACTGGACAACGGTCAAGAACATCCTGAAATACCTGAAAAGGACTAAGGATATGTTTCTCGTATATGGAGGTGACAAAGAGCTCATCGTAAATGGTTACGTTGATGCAAGCTTTGGCACTGATCCGGACGATTCTAAATCGCAAACCAGATACGTATTTTTACTAAATGGAGGAGCTGTCAGTTGGTGCAGTTCAAAACAAAGCGTCGTGGCGAGATCTACATGTGAATCAGAATACATAGCTGCTTCTGAAGTAGCAAATGAAGGAGTCCGGATGAAGGAGTTCATATCCGACCTAGGTGTCATACCTAGTGCATCAGGTCCAATGAAAATCTTTTGTGACAATACTGGTGCAATTGCCTTGGCAAAGGAATCCAGATTTCACAAGAGAACCAAGCACATCAACAGACGCTTCAATTCCATTCGGGATTTAGTCCAAATGGGAGACACAGAAATTTGCAAGATACATACGGATCTGAATGTTGCAGACCCGCTAACTAAGCCTCTTCCACGAGCAAAACATGATCAGCACCAAGGCTCCATGGGTGTTAGAATCATTACTGTGTAATCTAGATTATTGACTCTAGTGCAAGTGGGAGACTGAAGGAAATATGCCCTAGAGGCAATAATATAGTTATTACTTATTTCCTTATATCATGATAAATGTTTATTATTCATGCTAGAATTGTATTAACCGGAAACATAATACATGTGTGAATAGATAGACAAACATAGTGTCACTAGTATGCCTCTACTTGACTAGCTCGTTGATCGAAGATGGTTAAGTTTCCTAACCATAGACATGAGTTGTCATTTGATTAACGGGATCACATCATTAGGAGAATGATGTGATTGACTTGACCCATTTCGTTAGCTTAGCACTTGATCGTTTAGTTTGTTGCTATTGCTTTCTTCATGACTTATACATGTTCCTATGACTATGAGATTATGCAACTCCCGTTTACCGGAGGAACACTTTGTGTGCTACCAAACATCACAACGTAACTGGGTGATTATAAAGGTGTTCTACAGGTGTCCCCGAAGGTACTTGTTGGATTGGCGTATTTCGAGATTAGGATTTGTCACTCCGATTGTCGGAGAGGTATCTCGGGGCCCTCTCGGTAATGCACATCACCATAAGCCTTGCAAGCATTGCAACTAATAAGTTAGCTGCGAGATGATGTATTACGGAACGAGTAAAGAGACTTGCCGGTAACGAGATTGAACTAGGTATTGAGATACCGACGATCAAATCTCGGGCAAGTAACATACCGATGACAAAGGGAACAACGTATGTTGTTATGTGGTCTGACCAATAAAAGATCTTCGTAGAATATGTAGGAGCCAATATGAGCATCCAGGTTCCGCTATTGGTTATTGACCGGAGACGTGTCTCGGTCATGTCTACATTGTTCTCGAACCCGTAGGGTCCGCACGCTTAACGTTACGATGACAGTTTCATTATGAGTTTATATATTTTGATGTACCGAAGGTTGTTCGGAGTCCCGGATATGATCACGGACATGACGAGGAGTCTCGAAATGGTCGAGACATAAAGATCGATATATTGGATGGCTATATTCGGACACGGAAGTGTTTCAGGTGATTTCGGAGAAAACCGGAGTGCCGGAAGGGTTACCAGAACCCCCCGGGGAAGTATTGGGCCTTAGTGGGCCTGAGGGGAGAGAGAGGGCAGCAGCCCAGGAGGTAGCGCGCGCCCTCCCATGGGGAGTCCGAATTGGACTAGGGAAGGGGGCGCGGCCCCTCTTTCCCTCTCCCTCTCCCTCTCTTCCCTTACCCCTTCTCTCTTCCTAGTTGGACTAGGAAAGGGGAGTCCTACTCCTACTAGGAGGAGGACTCCCCCCTCCTTGGCGCGCCCCAAGGGCCGGCCGGCCTCTCCCCCTTGCTCCTTTATATACAGGGGCAGGGGGGCACCTCTAGACACACAAGTTGATCTTCGTGATCGTTCTCTTTGCCGTGTGCGGTGCCCCCCTCCACCATAATCCTCGATAATATTGTAGCGGTGCTTAGGCAAAGCCCTGCGATGGTAGAACATCAAGATCGTCACCACGCCGTCATGCTGACGGAACTCTTCCCTGACACTTTGCTGGATCGGAGTTCGGGGATCGTCATCGAGCTGAACGTGTGCTAGAACTCAGAGGTGCCGTAGTTTCGGTGCTTGATCGGTCGGGCCGTGAAGACGTACGACTACATCAACCGCGTTGTGCTAACGCTTCCGCTTCCGGTCTACGAGGGTACGTAGACAACACTCTCCCCTCTCGTTGCTATGCATCACTATGATCTTGCGTGTGCGTAGGATTTTTTTTGAAATTACTGCGTTCCCCAGCAGTGGCATCCGAGCCTAGGTTTTATGCGTTGATGTTATGCACGAGTAGAACACAAGTGAGTTGTGGGCGATATAAGTCATACTGCTTACCAGCATGTCATACTTTGGTTCGGCGTATTGTTGGATGAAGCGGCCCGGACCGACATTACGCGTACGCTTACGCGAGACTGGTTCTACCGACGTGCTTTGCACACAGGTGGCTGGCGGGTGTCAGTTTCTCCAACTTTAGTTGAACCGAGTGTGGCTACGCCCGGTCCTTGCGAAGGTTAAAACAACACCAACTTGACAAACTATCGTTGTGGTTTTGATGCGTAGGTAAGAACGGTTCTTGCTAAGCCCGTAGCAGCCACGTAAAACTTGCAACAACAAAGCAGAGGACGTCTAACTTGTTTTTGCAGGGCATGTTGTGATGTGATATGGTCAAGACATGATGCTAAATTTTATTGTATGAGATGATCATGTTTTGTAACCGAGTTATCGGCAACTGGCAGGAGCCATATGGTTGTCGCTTTATTGTATGCAATGCAATTGCACTGTAATGCTTTACTTTATCACTAAGCGGTAGCGATAGTCGTGAAAGCATAAGATTGGCGAGACGACAACGATGCTACCATGGTGATCAAGGTGTTGCGCCGGTGATGATGGTGATCATGACAGTGCTTCGAAGATGGAGATCACAAGCACAAGATGATGATGGCCATATCATATCACTTATATTGATTGCATGTGATGTTTATCTTTTATGCATCTTATCTTGCTTTGATTGACGGTAGCATTATAAGATGATCCCTCACTAAATTATCAAAGTATAAGTGTTCTCCCTGAGTATGCACCGTTGCGAAAGTTCTTCGTGCTGAGACACCACGTGATGATCGGGTGTGATAGGCTCTACGTTCAAATACAACGGGTGCAAAACAGTTGCACACGCGGAATACTCAGGTTTAACTTGACGAGCCTAGCATATAACAGATATGGCCTCGGAACACGGAGACCGAAAGGTCGAGCGTGAATCATATAGTAGATATGATCAACATATTGATATTCACCATTGATACTACTCCATCTCACGTGATGATCGGACATGGTTTAGTTGATTTGGATCACGTGATCACTTAGAGGATTAGAGGGATATCTTTCTAAGTGGGAGTTCTTAAGTAATATGATTAATTGAACTTAAATTTATCATGAACTTAGTACATGATAGTATCTTGCTTGTCTATGTTTGATTGTAGATAGATGGCTCGTGCTGTTGTTCCGTTGAATTTTAATGCGTTCCTTGAGAAAGCAAAGTTGAAAGATGATGGTAGCAATTACATGGACTGGGTCCGTAACTTGAGGATTATCCTCATTGCTGCACAGAAGAATTACGTCCTGGAAGCACCGCCAAGTGCCAAGCCTGTTGCAGGAGCAACATCAGATGTTATGAACGTCTGGCAGAGCAAAGCTGATGACTACTCGATAGTTCAGTGTGCCATGCTTTACGGCTTAGAACCGGGTCTTCAACGACGTTTTGAACGTCATGGAGCATATGAGATGTTCCAGGAGTTGAAGTTAATATTTCAGGCAAATGCCCGGATTGAGAGATATTAAGTCTCCAATAAGTTCTATAGCTGCAAGATGGAGGAGAATAGTTCTGTCAGTGAACATATACTCAAAACGTTTGGGTATCATAATCACTTGACTCAACTGGGGGTTAATCTTCCTATTGATAGTGTCATTGACAGAGTTCTTCAATCACTGCCACCAAGCTACAAAAGCTTCGTGATGAACTATAATATGCAAGGGATGAATAAGACTATCCATGAGCTCTTCGCAATGCTAAATGCCGCGGAGGTAGAAATCAAGAAGGATCATCAAGTGTTGATGGTCAATAAGACCACCAGTTTCAAGAAAAAGGGCAAATGGAAGAAGAAAGGGAACTTCAAGAAGAACAGCAAACAAGTTGCTGCTCAGGAGAAGAAACCTAAGTCTGGACCTAAGCCTGAGACTGAGTGCTTCTACTGCAAGCAGACTGGTCACTGGAAGCGAAACTGCCCCAAGTATTTGACGGATAAGAAGGATGGCAAAGTGAACAAAGGTATATGTGATATACATGTTATTGACGTGTACCTTACTAAAGCTCGTAATAGCACCTGGGTATTTGATACTGGTTTTGTTACTAACATTTGCAACTCGAAACAGGGGCTACGGATCAAGCGAAGATTGGCTAAGGACGAGGTGACGATGCGTGTGGGAAATGGTTCCAAAGTCGATGTGATCGCGGTCGGCACGCTACCTCTACATCTACCTTCGGGATTAGTATTAGACCTAAACAATTGTTATTTGGTGCCAATGTTGAGCATGAACATTATATCTGGATCTTGTTTGATGCGAGACGGTTATTCATTTAAATCAGAGAATAATGGTTGTTCCATTTATATGAGTAATATCTTTTATGGTCATGCACCCTTGAAGAGTGGTCTATTTTTGATGAATCTCGATAGTAGTGATACACATATTCATAGTGTTGAAATCAAAAGATGCAGAGTTGATAATGATAGTGCAACTTATTTGTGGCACTGCTATTTAGGTCATATCAGTGTAAAGCGCATGAATAAACTCCATACTGATGGACTTTTGTAAAGCCCCGCGACGGTTGAACATCAAGATCGTCACCACACCGTCGTGCTGACAGAAATCTTCCCCAACACTTTGCTGGATCGGAGTCCGGGGATCGTCATCGAGCTGAATGTGTGCTAGAACTCGGAGGTGCCATAGTTTCGGTGCTTGATCGGTCGGGCCGTGAAGACGTACGACTACATCAACCGCGTTGTGCTAGCACTTCTGCTTTCGGCCTACGAGGGTACATAGACAACACTCTCCCCTCTCGTTGCTATGCATCACCATGATCTTGCGTGTGCATAGGATTTTTTTTTGAAATTACTACGTTCCCCAACACGATGAACTTTGATGGTTGTACTCTCGACTGCGAATTTCCCTATCTATATAAGTAAGAACAGAACCTCTAATTATCCTTACAGATTGTTATTCTTTGATTCCTATGGATTGCTTCCATTTTACACCTTTAATCTAATTAATTATGTTCAGCTTTGCGGAATCAGTAAGATTTACTTCACCATTCTCTCTTCATTGTTACATTTCTTCGGTTTACGTACATGTCGTTGTTTTGTAACACGTTATCCTGACTTCCCAAACCATGACTATTACAGAATTGCAATATTAACTAGAGTAGAATATTGAATGAATATAATATGCTTATGGACTGCCATGTTCAACTATTGACCAGAAGTTCATCATCGTGGTAAGTTTAAAAGCTTTCTCCCTTGACTGGTCTTGCCTTATTAAGTCAAAATTGGTTCGCCTTTTTATTTCATCATGAAACTTTTTTTTATGCGAATTGCTGTACAAACATTGCCTTAACTAAATATATCAGGCTTTGGTTTTTATATGCAGAAATTATGGTACAAACTGAATTGGCATGTTCTGTTCTCACTCTCATCAACTCTTGCACACTATTTTTTTCACTTTTCAAGTCCCAGCGCTCTGTTTCTATTAATGGAGGTGATTGTTTGTTGTCTTCGCGCGATGAAGATAAACTAAACAGTGAGCTACGAGCCTACGATGTGGGCAACTAAGAATCACTACCACCTCTGAAACAAATCTCCAATGCCTATTTGATTTGCGGTATATTTATTTTTTCTTGGTGGGTGAGATGTTTTCGATGCATAATTGGTTGGCAGGGCCATGATATTTTGTTAGTGGGAACTTAAACCACTAGTGTTAATATTTTTCTGAAAGGAAACGTTATGTATCTTTCTAGCCAGTAGTGCATTGTTTAATCTCATGAAAAGGTTTTATTTTAGCCAAGAAAAGGTATGGTTGACAAGTATATCCAAACTATTTATATTTCATTTCGCTAACATATCGGATTTTTCTTGCTACAGTTCCCGCAACAACGTGCGGGGTATCATCTAGTTAAAGTTAATGATTGATGGTCATGACAGTGAACATTGTGTGCGCTATGGAACATGTCTACTATGCTCATGCTACAAGACACATGCGTAGTGCATAGTCTATGTTACCCTGAATAATCTTGGTTGTAAATATTTACTCTAACGATAAAGTCCTGTTGTGACTTAGTAGAGCTAAGTTACTTAATCTGTTTTCTTAATACCACCTAGCCAACCGAAGTTTGAGGTTTGTCTCCGTAGTAGTATCTAGTATTTAGGTGGACAAAAATCCCTTTGTTTAAAAAAAAATCTCAAATAGGCTTTTGAATATATCCATTGAGATCGACCGCAAAAAATCAACTCCCTACCCTACCTTCTTTAGCAACCAATATTGCTAAATTTCTCCTGCCATATTATGGTGTGGCCCTTTAGGCACAGTCTCCGATTGACTCCTATTTTCTTTTCTTTATCTCACCAAATTCTTTTCACTCACTCTATTACTCTCCCTTGCAAATACAGAAAAAAATGTCAGACCTAAAAACATCTAATGTGCAAAGTCTCCTCCTATAGTTAGTTGTAGGTTCTAGATCGTATGCTTAAAGATTTCTTGAAAATCATCCAACACATCATTTGTGCTAGGACACCATGTGCTTATGACCAAAGACTAGATAGCTCAAGGTTAATGCGTTCAACACACATTTGTGCATTGATGAGCATCCATCCATCTATCGTGTGCTAAGGAGTTGACGATGACGGTGGTTTTTGCTCTGATGTGCTTTAGCAACGACCATAGAAAGTTAGTCTAGGAACCCCTTTGGTGCCCTATTCACTAGTCTTTTGGACTCATCATTCTTCATGCAAATGGCTTATATAAATAGCCCATAACCAATATTGTGTTTGATGTATTTTTTGTTCTGTAATTCATGTAATCAATTCATATGTTCAAAAACGTCTATGATGCATATTCCATAGAACACTTCTCTATGTAAACAAGTCCTGAAAGAATTTACTTCATGTTGGACACACAAAACTACTTCATGATATTGTAACTTCGTAATGTCACCACATCATGTATATATGAAGGAAATATGCCCTAGAGGCAATAATAAAGTTGTTATTTATATTCCCTTATATCATGTTAAATGTTTATTATTCATGCTAGAATTGTATTAACCGGAAACTTGACGCATGTGTGGATACATAGACAAAACACAATGTCCCTAGTAAGCCCCAACTAGACTAGCTCGTTAATCAAAGATGGTTAAGTTCTGTAGCCATAGACATGTGTTGTCATTTGATAAACGGGGTCACATCATTAGAAGAATGATGTGATGGACAAGACTCATTCGTTAACTTAGCATAATGATCGTTAAGTTTTATTGCTATTGCTTTCTTCATGACATATACATATTCCTTTGAGACTACAGAGGATTCGACACCGGACGCACGCTATTAGCTTCCGCAACACATCGCTTCGCTGGTGAATATTTTGGCCGGTTCGTTTCTTTTGCATGTGGCTATGCCCTGGTCACCGAAGCAATGAGTCATTTACTATTGAGCCTTCTATATAACAGACGAGCAGTCGAAAAGCACAGACACTTCGTATCGATTCGTATTACCATCACCTCTCCACCATATTTTTAACCAATCCTCCTATCTTAATCGACATCTAACACGGTTGTTTGTATATGCAGATCCCTTCGAGCTCCGGTGCGCACAACCTCATCCATCAAAGATAGAGTTTGATGTCGTCCACCAGAGTATTTAATCAAAAACTATCACATTTCACGGAAACGTGACAGAAAACTACCACTTTACAATTTTGTGCAGAAAACTACCACTTTTGTCCTAATTCATGGCAAAAAACTACCAAGTCTCGAAACTGGTCGCTTCGTCCGCGCTAAGCACCAAACTGACCAGCCGGTCCCATGTTTCAGGTGTCACGGTGGCCAACTGAAGTCCGCCGCGTGTTAACGACGCGTCTGCGGTCGAAAACGGCGGTTGTCAGTTTGCGTTCAATGCACCAAAACGTAGGACCCGTCATTTGATGTTGATCCTCTGACGACGCCGTTTCCGACCGCGGACGCGCTGTTAACGTGCGGCGGGCATCGGTTGGCCACCGTGGCGCCTGAAACGTGGGACTGGCTGGTTAGTTTGGTGCTTAGCGCGGGTGAAGCGACCGGTTTCGAGACTTGATAGTTTTTTGCCACGGACTAGGACAAAAGTGGTAGTTTTCCGCACAAAATCGTAAAGTGGTAGTTTTCTGTCACGTTTTCGTGAAATGTGGTAGTTTTTGGTTAAATACTCCGTCCACCACAATACACATGGATGGCGCCCCTGCCCGCCTGCTACGCGTCGCCAGCACCCACAACGCCTCCCAGGTCCCCGGCATCGGCTTCGCCTGACCACGTAGAAGCGCATGGACAGCGCCAGTGCTCCTCGGTGCCACGCATCGGTTTCTTCCGGACATCCACTTCCAACGGCCAGCATCGGCTTTGGCCGGCAGCGGATGCCCTCCACAACCACCCCGCGCCCGTCACATCTCCTCCTAGGATCTTGCTGCTACTCCTCGTCTAGCCCCTCCTTCCTTTGCTTCGGCATGGAGCCTGACGAGCCGTTCAGCGTGTCTTGAAGTGGTAGAGTAAGAATAGGTGTTCTTTATTCTCTGGCTCTGCTTGACTCACAAAGTCCTTGAATTAGTTTCACCCACATAGTTAACTTGACCTTGCATATATACTGTAGGTACAAAATCCGCCTGAATGATTCGCGGCCGGTCTAACTGCTCCCCACGGCAAGAGATTAAGTCCCAGAACTAAGGTGAGGTTATTCTGTTAAAAGTGAATAAAATTGTATACTTGATTTCCTGCCCACATTTTACAAGTAAGGAACCGTTGATTTGGGATCCATCTCGATGGCCCATAAGATAAATCATCTCACCCTACCATGATTAAGTACCGCGTGCTTTTGTAGTTTTATCTGTTCCACGCTTAACATGGCCATTATTAGCCTCTATTCCCAGAACGTTTGTAGTTTCTAGACCTATTTTTTATTCCGCAAATCATATTTTTGTCAATGTTTCTAGAGCAGGAACATGCCTTTTCAATCGATTAATTTGGTATCTCTAAACCTTTAGTACCAATCCTGCTTACTGAATGGCTTCAAATTCAAACAAGCTTTGAAGCCCTGGATCCGAACGAGCCACACAATTTGTTGTTTCTGTATTAAGCATTTGAAAGTTCAGGTGGTGCTATCTTCTATTTTTAGTTACTCATGTGTTCTCAACATATTTTGGAATAATCAAAATATATTGATGTTGCAGTTTACTTTTGTCTAGATTATGGGGTAAAAAAGCTTTTGTATGGATTAGTTCTTTTCCAATGATTCTCATGTTTAATGTTGTGAGTTACTTCCATATATGTGCACACCCGAGAGTGTTGACAAGTATAGGTCTGAACAGTTGAAGGAAGATGATACAACAATAGTTGAAGGAAGGTCAACCTATTTTTCCATCCAATTCTCATAAGTCTTCCATGGACCTAAAAATATTACTATGAAACAAGATACATATTGTTTAAAAGTTGCCAAAATTCGAGTGGATAAACATTAGGGCTCATCACTCCTTATGTTTGCTAACCTCTATCTTAAATCTATTTCCTTGTGAGTTTTATTTTTTATCTACGGTGGTTGTACTCTCGACTGCGAATTTACCTATCTATATAAGTAAGAACATAACCTCTAATTATCCTTACAGATTGTTATTGTTTGATTCCTATGGATTGCTTCCATTTTACACCTTTAATCTAATTAATTATGTTCAGCTTTGCGGAATCAGTAAGATTTACTTCACCATTCTCTCTTCATTGTTACATTTGTTCGCTTTACGTACATGCCGTTGTTTTGTAACACGTTATCATGACTTCCCAAACCATGACTATTACATAATTGCAATATTAACTAGAGTAGAATATTGAATGGATATAGTATGCTTATGGACTGCCATGTTCAACTATTGACCAGAAGTTCATCACCTTGGTAAGTTTAAAAGCTTTCTCCCTTCACTGGTCTTACCTTATTAAGTCAAAATTGGTTCGCCTTTTATTTCATCATGAAACTTATTTTTATGCAAATTGTTGTACAAACATTGCCTTAACTAACTACACCAGGCTTTGGTTTTTATATGCAGAAATTATGGTACAAACTGAATTGGCATGTTCTGTTCTCACTCTCATCAACTCTTGCACACTATTTTTTTCACTTTTCAAGTGCCAGTGCTCTGTTTCTATTAAAGGAGGTGATTGTTTGTTGTCTTCGCGCGATGAAGATAAACAGTGAGCTACGAGCCTACGATGTGGGCAACTAAGAATCGCTACCACCTCTGAAACAAATCTCCAAGGCCTATTTGATTTGCGGTATATTTATTTGGTCTTGGTGGGTGAGATGTTTTCGATGCATAATTGGGTTGCAGGGCCATGATATTTTGTCAGTGGGAACTTAAACCACTAGTGTTAATATTTTTTTGAAAGGAAACATTATGTATCTTTCTAGCCTGTAGTGCATTGTTTAATCTCATGAAAAGGTTTTATTTTAGCCAAGAAAAGGTATGGTTGACAAGTATATCCAAATTATTTATATTTCATTTCTCTAACATATCGGATTTTTCTTGCTACACTTCCCGCAAATACGTGCGGGGTATCATCTAGTTAAAATTAATGATTGATGGTTGACGGAGTAATTGACCACGGGTACCCCGAAGACGACAAGACAATATTTCAAGACATCGGGGCTAGCAAAGCACCTCAGTCCGACTGCCCGGCTGCTCCTGCCGGCTGCCGACTGCGCCAACCAGCCGGCTGCCGACTGCAGCTCGACCCGACACCGACAAGACCCCGACGAGACGGCCATACCGCGGACAAGACAACCGTACCGTGACGCCATCATGTATAGTGTCACTTGTCTCCTGGCACTATTTATGAAGTGACCCAGGGGACAAGCTTGACATGCACCATGCCTTACCCATGCCCACTACCAAGCTTACATCCTAAGCTACCCTCTCCTATATAAAGGAGAAGACACACATAGGCTCACACATATACATGCCCATGGACACACCCCTCACGCATGCATACATGTTCACTCACGATGGAGCACTCTCATGCCCACTTGCTAGCTAGCTCATACACACATGAGACATATACAAGTCAGATGCCCATGGCACTGACCTCGGATACAGCTCTAGGAGCACTTTGTAGTGCCCGATGTACACCCCAGATATATACTCAGACATGCAGGAGTAGGGGTATTATCTCTCCGGAGAGCCCCGAACCTGGGTAAACTAGCGCGTGCTACTCGCAAACCCGCTCCCGGTCCTATCAGCAGCAGTCTTACCCTCACACTAAGCCCTTGTGGCAGATGTCGACTCGCAAGCCCCCCGTGAGAATACCACGACAGTTGGCGCCCACCGTGGGGCGGTACTATGTGTTGGAAACGAATATTTTGGCAATGCAACTCGATGTATTGATCGGTGCATAGCGCACGTATATATGGAGTACAAGGTGGGCCACAACCTCAACTATACAATGACTAGGAGGTGGACCGGACTATACAATATACATGCACAAACCATATATTCAACACCCCCCGCAGTCGAAGCGTCGTTGGAGACGCAAAGACTGGACCCGAACTCCTCGAAAACAGAAGTAGGCAGTCCTTTTGTCATAACATCGGCAAACTGTTGCGCCGTCGGGACGTGGAGGACCCGGATGCGCCCAAGGGCCACCTGCTCACGAACAAAGTGTATGTCGAGCTCAATGTGCTTCGTTCGTTGATGATGGACCGGATTGGTGGAGAGGTACACGGCGGAGATGTTGTCGCAGTAGACGAGTGTGGCCTTGTGAACATCACAAAGCAACTCCTGGAGCAGCTGACGAAGCCAAGAGCATTCGGCAACGGTGTTAGCCACTGCCCGATACTCTGCCTCGGCACTCGAGCGAGAGACTGTGGGCTGTCGCCTGGAAGACCAAGAGATCAGAGATGGCCCAAGGTAGACACAGTACCCCGAAGTGGAGCGCCGTGTGTCCGGGCAGCCAGCCCAGTCCGCATCAGAGTAGACGACGAGGTCGGTAGAGGCGGAGGTCGTCAGTGTAAGTCCCATGGACGTAGTGCCGCGTATGTAATGGAGGATACGCTTCACCAAGGTCCAGTGAGAGTCACGCGGAGCATGCATGTGAAGACAGACATGCTGAACGGCATACTGCAAGTCGGGGCGCGTCAGAGTGAGGTACAACAAGGCACCCACAATGGAGTGATAGAAGGCCGCGTCGGATGCGAGAGAGCCCTCCAGAGCTGAAACCTTGGCCTTGGTGTCAACAGGCGTGGGAGCAGGCTTGCAATTAAGCATGCCGGCACGATCGAGAAGCTCATGGGCGTAACGCTGCTGGTGCAGAAAGAACCCATCTGGCCGTCGAACCACCTCAATGCCGAGGAAGTAGTGTAGGGGCCCCAAGTCCTTCAGGGCAAACTCATCGCGAAGACGAGCAGTAAGCCGCTGGAGAAGCGCAATAGTGGAAGCCGTCAGGATGATGTCGTCGATGTAGAGCAACAAGTAGGCCGTGTCAACCCCGTGATGGTACACGAAGAGGGACGCGTCGGAGCGGGTCGATGTAAATCCGAGCGTCTGCAAGAAGGCAGCGATGCACTGGTACCAGGGCCGAGGTGCCTGCTTCAACCCGTAAAGAGAACGGGAGAGCAAGCACACATGGTCCGGATGTGTGGCGTCGACGAAGCCGGTGGGCTGCTCACAGAACACCTGCTCGGCGAGGTGGCCGTGCAAGAAGGCGTTGGAGACGTCCAACTGATGCACGGGCCAAGCTCGGGAGATGGCCAGCTGAAGCACGGTGCGGATCGTGCCCGGTTTAACAACCGGAGCAAAAGTGTCGGTGAAGTCCATGCCCGCACGTTGCCGAAAGCCTCGAACCACCCAGCGAGCTTTGTAGCGCTCGAGAGTCCCGTCGGGACGAGTCTTATGCCGAAAGACCCACTTGCCCGTGATGATGTTGGCATGAGGTGGCCGAGGGACAAGCTGCCAGGTGCGGTTCTGTGAGCGCATCAAACTCTTCCTGCATCGCAGCGAGCCAATGAGGGTCCCGAAGGGCGGCTCGAGCTGACGATGGGAGAGGGGACGGCTCGGAGATGGAAGCGGCGAGAAGATACTCATCGTTGGTGTACCGCATACTCGGGCGGAAGGTACCGGCCCGAGAGCGAGTCATCGGGCGGGGCAGCGAGTCCGGGGCGACGGGCGAGGACGAAGAAGAGCCCGCCGCTACTGATGCCGCGGGTGAGACCGCGGGTGAGGCCGCGGGCGAGGCCGCCGACGAGGGCGCGGGGAAGGCCACCACGGGCGAGGCCGCCGACGAGGGCGCGGGGGGCGCCGAGGAGGCCCGCGCCGATGGTGGCGCAGGGGGCGTCGCAGGCGCCGGGAGGGGTGCAACCCCAAAGGAGATCGGCCGGGGAGGAACTCGACCCGGGGCACGGGGGGCACCCTCAAAGCCAGGAGGTGGCCCGCGAGAAGCGCCCGAGCGGACGTCACCAGGAGCGGGCAAGGCCGCAACATCCGAAGATACTTGCTGAAATGGAAAAACCATCTCATCAAAGTAAACGTGTCGGGAAGTGATGACCCGATGTGAGATAGGATCATAGCAGCGGTAGCCTTTGGTGTTGGGGGGATAGCCAAGAAAAATACAGGCCACGGACCGTGGTGCGAGCTTATGAGAAGTAGTGGAAGCGATGCTACGGTAGCACAAGCAACCGAAAATGCGAAGCTCGATGTAGGAAGGTGGCGTGCCGAACAGAAGATGATGAGGAGCAAAATTCCCGCGAGTGTGACAGGATGGATGTTGAGGAGTAGTGATGCGGTGGCGAGCGCGTCAGGCTAGAAACGTGGTGGCACGTTGGCGTGAAAGAGGAGGGTGCGAACGCAGTAATTAAGAGTGCGAAGCACGCGCTCAGCGCGGCCATTTTGTTGCGAAGTGTACGGGCATGTGAGACAAAAAATCGTGCCGTGTGTGGCGAGAAGGTTGCGGATTGCAAGATTATCGAACTCTTTCCCGTTGTCTGTTTGAAACGCATGAATGGGGCGACCAAACTGCGTGAAGACATAGGAGTAGATTGCGGTGAGAGTGGCAAGAGAATCCGACTTTCGCCGCAACGGGAAGGTCCATACATAGTGCGAAAAATCATCAAGGATAACAAGATAATAGAGATAGCCCGTGTTACTTGCAATAGGAGAGGTCCAAACATCACTATGAATTAACTCAAATGGGTATGAAGCAACATGCGAGGAAGTGCTAAAGGGTAAACGAGTATGTTTGCCAAGACGACAAGCATGACAAGTGTGATCGTCGATCTTATTACACGTGAATGAAAAACTGTGAAGAATATGACGAAGGGTGGCAGGGTTGGGATGACCGAGACGAGCATGCCAAAGGTCCACTCCAGCGGAAAGTGCCATGGGTGCAGCGACGGAGGATGTGGAGGAGTGGACCGGGTAGAGATCGTCGGGGCTGTCACATCGGTGGAGCACCATCCGGGTACGGGCATCCTTAACAGAAAAGCCAAACATGTCAAATTCAACGGTGACATGATTTTCACGTGTAAGAGAACGAACAAAAACAAGATTTTTAATGATGTCAGGTGAAACGAGTACGTTAAAGATGTAATGGAACGGAGTTAGAAGGAAAAGCAGCATGGCCGACATGAGTGATGGGCATGGAAGAACCGTCGCCCATGGTAATGCGAGCAGCAGTGTGAACAGGGTGAGCAGTAAGAAGGTTACCGGGGTTGGCGGCCATGTGAGCCGTGGCTCCGGTGTCCATGTACCAGTCGCCACCGCCGGTGTACTGTTGTGGTGTGGGGGCGGTGTGGAGGGCCGCTAGCAGCGCGGGGTCCCATGGTGCCGGCGGGAGGGCCGGGGCTACGGCAGAGGCTGTGGCGGCGGCGCCACGAGCCCCCCGGCCGGAGGCAGCCCATAGGCCGCCGAGGGGCCGTAGAGCGGCGCCGACGAATACGCCTGAGGGGCCGCGTACAGAGCCTGATGAGGGGCCGGGCGGGCGCCAAAAACACCAGGATCGGGGGCGCGCGGTATGGGCATGGAGTATGTGTGAACAACCCCCGTCCAGGGGTTCTGGCCGGCCTGCCAGGGCGCCGGCGGGAGCGGGTGCTGCGGCTGGCGTGGCGCCCCGCCATGGGCAGCTGGCGGCTGCTGCTGCTTGCGGCCACCTCGGCCGCGACGCCCGCCCCGACGCTGCTGCTGCTCGGTGGGAGGCGGCGGAGGGGCCTGCGGCGGCGCGGGATATGGGAACCCGGGCGGTGGCTGCACGTGGAGGGGTCCCTGGGCGGGCCGCGACGGGGGAGCCGGAGCGGTGGACAGCGCACTGCCGCGGGTTCCGGCGGTGAGAGCCGTATGGGTGGCCCGGGCGCGCGACATCCGCATCCTCTTCTCCTCCAGCTTCAGGTAGGCGACGATCTTGGGGAAGGTCAGGTTGGTGATGAGAGGAATGTTGGAGACGGCCTTCCCGAAGTCTTCGTTCAGGCCGGCGATGAGAGTGCTGAGGAGGAGCTCGTCGGAGACCTTCTCGCCGAGGTCACGGAGCTCGTCGACAAGCTTCTTGAGGCGCATGCAATAATCGTCGACCGACGAGTCAAGCTGCTGGCACCCAAAAAACTCGCCGTGCAAGAAAACCTTGCGTTGGAGCGCGTTGTCGGTGAAGAGGCCGTTGAGCTTAGTCCAAATGGCGCGAGCGTCATCATCGGCGGAGACCACCGTGTGGAAGAGGTCCTTCGAGACGGTGGTGTAGAACCAGCGGATCAGAGTGGCGTCGATGGACGTCCACTCCTCATCGTCCTCCATGAAGCGGGAGTCCACGGAGCCATCGATGTGATCCCGGAGATTGTACTCACGGAACACAAGGGAGGAGTATGTCTTCCAGGCATAGTAGGTGGAGGTGAGTTGATCGAGGACGACGGGAACCCGAGCGAGGATATTGAGATCACGGTGCCGACGGGATCGGGGCCGTCGAAGGGGTTGGTGTGGCGGCTGCGGGTGGTACCGGTGGAACCGGGGGAGGCCATGGCCGAGAGTGGAGGGCGGCGGCGCGTGGTGAAGCGGCGTGGCGGGAGGGATGGCGGCGCTGCGGGTGCGGGCGGAAACGCGAGGCGGCAGCGGCACACAAGGGGCGGCGGCGCGGCGGCGAGGAGACGCGGCGGCGGCGGCGGGTGGCGGCGGCGGCGATGGGATCGCGACGGCGGCGGCAGGAGTTAGAGTTAAGATCGTAGGTATGATACCATGTTGGAAATGAATATTTTGGCAATGCAACTCGATGTATTGATCGGTGCATAGCGCACATATATATGAAGTACAAGGTGGGCCACAAGCTCAACTATACAATGACTAGGAGGTGGGCCGGACTATACAATATACATGCACAAACCATATATTCAACACTATGCTACTGCGCTGCTGCTGGTTTCGCAGTCCGGGCGGGACCATCTTCGTCATCTCCGCCGCGGCGTCGCGCCGTCTCTCCGGTAGCGCTCGGGGGTTCGACTTCGACCCGCCCCCGGAGCAGCCGTGCGGGACGGCGCGTCCTCGCCGTCGGCTTCACCATATTCGTCTTCACCAACGCAGCGCCGGCCGGCCGTCCGTGCGCGCGCCACGCGCGATGCTTCGTTTCGGTCGGCCGCGTCCATCCACATGTCGCTCGCGTTTGCTCCCCTTCGCGTTGTGCCTTGCTTCGGCTGAAGCGCACTTTCGCTCCATATTTTGTTTATCCAAGCTAACTAGATGCAAGTCAAACCACGGTCAAACCATTGACCATACACTACCCAGACAACCCCATATATTAGTCAGATATAATGGCCAGAAGCTAGCTCCTCCACTACTCAGACAACATCGCCACCGAGTCTACCCTGCCGCTGCGCTCCAAGTGCCATCTCGCCTTCCACTTCAGGCGTCCCGCGCGCCACCGCGCCGGCACCCGAGCCCCTCCTGGCTGCCTTGCCCGCTACCAGCGAGCACGCCTCCACCTCCACGCGCACCCGTGCAGGTCCATGCTGTAGCAGTTGCGCGCGGGTGCCCCGGCTCCTCCACGCCTGCCCGCTGCTCCAGCTGCGCGGCTTCTGTTTGCCCCTCTCCGCCTCCGCGCCTCCCCTCTGCGGCCGCATTGGCCTCCGCCCATGGCCGGGCCGCCTGCGCCGTGGCCCTCCCACGCGCTGCTCCGCCCCGTGGGCCTTGCGACGCCTCCTCGTCTGCTCGTGGCCGCCTCCCGCCTCGCAGCCGGCTCCGCTTGTCCCGCGCCGCCTCGCAGCGTCTGCGTCGTCCCGGCCCGCGGCTGCACGCTCCGGCCGCCCTTCCGCCAGCGCAGTCGGCTCCGCGCCCGCGGCGCCTCGCGCCGCAACCCCGCCATCGCCCCGCGCCGTGGCGGCTGCCGCCCCGGCCGCCTGGTCCGCCCGCCGCGCGCGCCGATTGCCGCCTGCTCGGCCCTCCTCTCGCGCCGGCTTCCGCGCCCAGCTGCGTCGAGTGCGGCATCCGCCTGCTCCAGTCGGCGTCCGCCTCCGCCAGTCGGCCCCGTATCAGCCCGGCCTCCCCTCTCGCCATGCTCCAAGCGTGCTGGCTCGCGGACTGCCCCTGCCATCGGTTCGCAGCCGCTGCAGGCCTCCGCACGCCCGCACCGGTTCGCTGCGGCAGCCGGCCCCGTGCGTCTGCGCCGGCTTTGTCCCGCGGCTAGCTCCGCGCCCGCCGGCTGTCTCGCAGTAGCCGGCTACGCCTCGGCCGCCTCACTGCCGACTGCTTGGGCGAGGACAAAAAAAAGGAAAGAAGGGTCCGGCTCCCCACGTAAGGTCGGACAGAAAGAGAAGAGAAGAAAAGGCCGACTGCTCGCTAGTCAGCTAAAGAAAAGTCTTCGAGCCGGCTGAGAATAAAAGAGAGAAAAGAAGTCAGCTCGGACAAAGAGAAAGCAAAAAAAAAATGACTGGGTGAGAGGGTCGGCTGTCCAAGAGGCCGGCTAGGACACAAAAATGTGTGTGTGCATCCGGCTGCCCAGATCCGGCTGAAGAAAATGCCGGATGCCCACGGCCGACTGGCAAGAAAAAAAAGTGTGTGTGCGTCCGACCGCTGGCTGCCTGTCTGGCTGCAAAGAGCCCGACTGCTATGTCGGGGTCCGCCCATTCGGCCGGCTGAAGAAGAAGACGAAGTAGTTGCCGGAAGATCCGGCCCGACTGCTCAGTAGTCGACCTGAATCTTGGGGGCTACACCCAGCGGGTGCGCTGACGCGCCCCCGCGAAGAAGAAGACGAAGTAGTCGCCGGGAGATCCGGCCCGACTGCTCAGCAGTCGGCCCGAATCTCGGTGGCTACACCCAGTGGGTGCGCTGACGCGCCCCCACGGAAGATTGCAAACAAAAAAAGAGTTTTGTCCGGTTGCCAGCAGCCGGCAGAAGAGAAAAAGAAGAAAAAAGGCGCTGCAAGATGCCTCGCCGCCTGGCCGGTCGAGCCTGACCGGCCGGGACCCCCCTTTGAGCACTCGGAGGCTCGAGGGCTACACCCAGCGGGTATGCCGGCGCGCTCCGCGAGCGCCGAGCCATGCCGGCTGTCCTCGACAACGACCGCGACTACACGAAAATCAGTGTGAGCTCCTCACCCGCATATATTTTGCACAACGCAAGCACGGATAACCCCGAGTAAAGCTCGGGGGTTGTCTCCACGTTTTATTACAGTAGCATCACTGTTTGCCCCGGCGCCAGCCAGAGTTGGCCCAGGGGCTGGCCGCTTGGCCTGAGACATTAGATCCCGCAGACGGCTTAGTATCGTGCACGGTACCAAAGGCCCACTCTTAGTCACAGACCGCAGAGCGGCTGTCCGACTAGCAAGAGTGAACGCTGGAGGCCACCCACGCGAAAAACGTCCGGGAAGGAAAACGGTTCGGGCGACCCGATCGTTTCCTTTACAAGTACCTGCTCGGTCAAATCTGCTCCCAGACTCTGAGTACTGTACACTCCACTTCACGGCCCACTCTCAGCCACAGACCACAGAGCGGTTGTCCGGCGAGCGAGAGCACAAGCCAAAAAACGGAGGGAACATGAAAAAGATTGAAGGGGGCTCGGACGAAACCGAGTCGGCGCCCTCCGCATAAAACTTGCAATGCTAAAGGCAAACATTTGATATATCTGCGTGGACTAACTTTGTCTTTTTCATGATCATTTCCATGAACACTTGCCAAAAAACCTCTGCCCAACTTTGCCAAGTTGCCCGGAGGCTTGGGGGCTACTGACGGAGTAATTGACCACGGGTACCCTGAAGACGACAAGACAATATATCAAGACATCGGGGCTAGCAAAACCCCTCAGTCCGACTGCCCGGCTGCTCCTGCCGGCTCCCCAGCCGGCTGCCGACTGCGCTAAATAGTCGGCTGTCGACTGCGCCAACCAGCCGGCTGCCGACTGCAGCTCGACCCGACACCGACAAGACCCCGACGAGACGGCCATACCGCGGACAAGACAACCGTACCATGATGCCATCATATACAGTGTCACTTGTCCCCCGACACTATTTATGAAGTGACCCAGGGGACAAGCTTGACATGCACCATGCCTTACCCATGCCCACTACCAAGCTTACATCCTAAGCTACCCTCTCCTATATAAAGGAGAAGACATACATAGGCTCACACATATACATGCCCATGGACACACCCCTCACGCATGCATACATGTTCACTCACGGTGGAGCACTCTCATGCCCACTTGCTAGCTAGCTCATACACACATGAGACATATACAAGTTAGATGCCCATGGCACTAACCTCGGATACAGCTCTAGGAGCACTTTGTACTGCCCGATGTACACCCAGATATATACTTAGACATGCAGGAGTAAGGGTATTATCTCTCCGGAGAGCCCTGAACCTGGGTAACTAGCGCGTGCTACTCGCAAACCCGCTCCCAGTCCTATCAGCAGCAGTCTTACCCTCACACTAAGCCCTTGTGGCATCTGTCGACTCGCAAGCCTCCCGTGAGAATACCATGACAATGGTCATGACAGTGAACATTGTATGCGCTATGGAACATGTCTACTATGCTCATGCTACAAGACACATGCATAGTGCATAGCCTATGTTACCCTGAATAATCTTGGTTGTAAATATTTACTCTAATGATAAAGTCATGTTGTGACTTAGTAGAGCTAAGTTACTTAATATGTTTTCTTAATACCACCTAGCCAACCCAAGTTTGAGGTTTGTCTCCGTAGTAGTATCTCGTATTTAGGTGGACAAAAATCCCTTTGTGACAAAAAAAAATCTCAAATAGACTTTTGAAGCTATCCATTGAGATCGACCGCAAAAAATCAACTCCCCACCCTACCTTTTTTAGCAACCAATATTGCTAGATTTCTCCTGCCATATTATGGTGTGGCCCTTTAGGCACAGGCTCAGATTGACTCCTATTTTCTTTTCTTTATCTCACCAAATTTTTTTCACTCACTCTATTACTCTCCCTTGCAAATATAGAAAAAATGTCAGACCTAAAAACATCTAACGTGCAAAGTCTCCTCCTATAGCTAGTTGTAGGTTCTAGATCATATGCTTAAAGATTTCTTGAAAATCATCCAACACATCATTTGTGCTAGGACACCATGTGCTTATGACCAAAGACTAGATAGCTCAAGGTTAATGCGTTCAACACACATTTGTGCATTGATGAGCATTCATCCATGTATCGTGTGCTAAGGAGCTAACGATGACGGTGGTTTTTGCTCTGATGTACTTTAGCAACGACCATAGAAAGTTAGTCTAGGAACCCCTCTGGTGCCCTATTCACCAGTCTTTTGGACTCATCATTCTTCATGCAAATGGCTTATACAATAGCCCATAACCAATATTGTGTTTAATGTATTTTTTGTTCTGTAATTCATGTAATCAATTCATATGTTCAAAAATGTCTATGATGCATATTTCATAGAACACTTCTCTATGTAAACAAGTCCTGAAAGAATTTACTTCATATTGGGCACACAAAAACTACTTCATAATATTGTAACTTCATAATGTTACCACATTATGTATATATGAAGGAAATATGCCCTAGAGGCAATAATAAAGTTGTTATTTATATTACCTTATATCATGATAAATGTTTATTATTCATGCTAGAATTGTATTAACCGGAAACTTGATGTATGTGTGGATACATAGACAAAACACAATGTCCCTAGTAAGCCCCAACTAGACTAGCTCGTTAATCAAAGATGGTTAAGTTCTGTAGCCATAGACATGTGTTGTCATTTGATAAACGGGATCACATCATTAGGAGAATGATGTGATGGACAAGACCCATCCGTTAGCTTAGCATAATGATCGTTAAATTTTATTGCTATTGCTTTCTTCATATACATATTCCTTTGAGACTATAGAGGATTCGACACCGGACGCACGCTATTAGCTTCCGCAACGCATCGCTTCGCTGGTGAATATTTTGGCCGGTTCGTTTCTTTTGCATGTGGCTATGCCCTGGTCACCGAAGCAATGAGTCATTTACTATTGAGCCTTCTATATAACACACTAGCAGTCGAGAAGCACAGACGCTTCGTATCGATTCGTATTACCATCACCTCTCCACCATATTTTTAACCAATCCTCCTATCTTAATCGACATCTAACACGGTTGTTTGTATATGCAGATCCCTTCGAGCTCCGGTGCGCACAACCTCATCCACCAAAGATAGAGTTTGATGTCGTCCACCACAATACACATGGATGGCGCCCCTGCCCGCCTGCTACGCGTCGCCAGCACCCACAACGCCTCCCAGGTCCCCGGCATCGGCTTCGCCTGACCACGTAGAAGCGCATGGACAGCGCCAGTGCTCCTCGGTGCCACGCATCGGTTTCTTCCGGACATCCACTTCCAACGGCCAGCATCGGCTTTGGCCGGCAGCGGATGCCCTCCACAACCACCCCGCGCCCGTCACATCTCCTCCTAGGATCTTGCTGCTACTCCTCGTCTAGCCCCTCCTTCCTTTGCTTCGGCATGGAGCCTGACGAGCCGTTCAGCATGTCTTGAAGTGGTAGAGTAAGAATAGGTGTTCTTTATTCTCTGGCTCTGCTTGACTCACAAAGTACTTGAATTAGTTTCGCCCACATAGGTAACTTGACCTTGCATATATACTGTAGGTACAAAATCCGCCTGAATGATTCACAGCTGGTCTAACTGCTCCCCATGGCAAGAGATTAAGTCCTAGAACTAAGGTGAGGTTATTCTGTTAAAAGTAAATAAAATGGCATACCTGACTTCCTGCCCACATTTTACAAGTAAGGAACCGTTGATTTGGGATCCATCTCGATGGCCCATAAGATAAATCATCTCACCCTACCATGATTAAGTACCGCGTGCATTTGTAGTTTTATCTGTTCCACGCTTAACATGGCCATTATTAGCCTCTATTCCGAGAAGGTTTGTAGTTTCTAGACCTATTTTTTATTCCGCAAATCATTTTTTTATCAATGTTTCTAGAGCAGGAACATGCCTTTTCAACCGATTAATTTGGTATCTCTAAATCTTTAGTACCAATCCTGCTTACTCAATGGCTTCAAATCCAAACAAGCTTTGAGGCCCTTGATCCAAAGTTCCAAACCAGCCGTACAATTTGTCGTTTCTGTATTAAGCATTTGAAAGTTCAGGTGGTCCTATCTTCTATTTTTAATTACTAATGTGTTCTGAACATATTTTGGAATAACCAAAATATATTGATGTTGCAGGTTACTTTTGTCTAGATTATGGGGTAAAAAAGCTTTTGTATGGATTAGTTCTCTTCCAATGATTCTCATGTTTAATGTTGTGAGTTACTTCCACATATGTGCACACCCGAGAGTGTTGACAAGTATAGGTCTGAACAATTGAAGGAAGATGATACAACAATAGTTGAAGGAAGGTCAACCTATTTTTCCATCCAATTCTCGTTAGTCTTCCATGGACCTAAAAATATTACTATGAAACAAGATACATATTGTTTAGAAGTTGCCAAAATTCCAGTGGATAAACATTAGGGCTCATCACTCCTTATGTTTACTAACCTCTATCTTAAATCTGCTTCCTTGTGAGTTTTATTTTTTATCTACGATGAACTTTGGTGGTTGTACTCTCGACTGCGAATTTCTTTATCTATATAAGTAAGAACATAGCCTCTAATTATCCTTACAGATTGTTATTCTTTGATTCCTATGGATTGCTTCCATTTTACACCTTTAATCTAATTAATTATGTTCAGCTTTGCGGAATCAGTAAGATTTACTTCACCATTCTCTCTTCATTGTTACATTTGTTCAGTTTACGTACAAGCCATTGTTTTGTAACACGTTATCCTGACTTCTCAAACCATGACTATTAAACAATTGCAATATTAACTAGAGTAGAATATTGAATGAATATAATATGCTTATGGACTGCCATGTTCAACTATTGAACAGAAGTTCATCACCGTGGTAAGTTTAAAAGCTTTCTCCCTTGACTGGTCTTCCCTTATTAAGTCAAAATTGGTTCGCCTTTTTATTTCATCATGAAACTTATTTTTATGCGAATTGCTATACAAACATTGCCTTAACTAACTATATCATGCTTTGGTTTTTATATGCAGAAATTATGGTACAAACTGAATTGGCATGTTCTGTTCTCACTCTCATCAACTCTTGCACACTATTTTCTTTCACTTTTCAAGTGCCAGTGCTCTGTTTCTATTAATGGAGGTGATTGTTTGTTGTCTTCGCGCGGTGAAGATAAACAGTGAGCTACGAGCCTACGATGTGGGCAACTAAGAATCGCTACCACCTATGAAACAAATCTCCAATGCCTATTTGATTTGCGGTATATTTATTTGTTCTTGGTGGGTGATATGTTTTTGATGCATAAATGGTTGGCAGGGCCATGATATTTTGTCAGTGGGAACTGAAACCACTAATGTTAATTTTTTTTGAAAGGAAACGTTATGTATTTTTGTAGCCAGTAGTGCATTGTTTAATCTCATGAAAAGGTTTTATTT
Source organism: Triticum aestivum (assembly GCF_018294505.1). NCBI lineage: Eukaryota > Viridiplantae > Streptophyta > Magnoliopsida > Poales > Poaceae > Triticum > Triticum aestivum. Next base: position 500,002,300 of record NC_057803.1, read on the forward strand.
TAGCCAAGAAAAGGTATGGTTGACAAGTATATCCAAATTATTTATATTTCATTTCTCTAATATATCAGATTCTTCTTGCTACACTTCCCGCAACAACGTGTGGGGTATCATCTAGTTAAAATTAATGATTGACGGTCATGACAGTGAACATTGTGTGTGCTATGGAACATGTCTACTATGCTCATGCTACAAGACACATGCGTAGTGCATAGTCTATGTTACCCTGAATAATCTTGGTTGTAAATATTTACTCTAACGATAAAGTCCTGTTGTGACTTAGTAGAGCTAAGTTACTTAATCTGTTTTCTTAATACCACCTAGCCAACCCAAGTTTGAGGTTTGTCTCTGTAGTAATATCTCGTATTTAGGTGGACAAAAATCCCTTTGTGACAAAAAATCTTAAATAGACTTTTGAAGCTATCCATTGAGATGACCGCAAAAAATCAACTCCCTACCCTACCTTTTTTAGCAACCAATATTGCTAAATTTCTCCTGCCATATTATGGTGTGGCCCTTTAGGCACAGGCTCCGATTGACTCCTATTTTCTTTTCTTTATCTCACCAAAAAAATTTCACTCACTCTATTACTCTCCCTTGCAAATATAGAAAAAATGTCAGACCTAAAAACATCTAATGTGCAAAGTCTCCTCCTATAGCTAGTTGTAGGTTCTAGATCATATGCTTAAAGATTTCTTGAAAATCATCCAACACATCATTTGTGCTAGGACACCATGTGCTTATGACCAAAGACTAGATAGCTCAAGGTTAATGCGTTCAACACACATTTGTGCATTGATGAGCATCCATCCATGTATCGTGTGCTAAGGAGCTAACAATGACGGTGCTTTTTGCTCTGATGTGCTTTAGCAACGACCATAGAAAGTTAGTCTAGGAACCCCTCTGGTGCCCTATTCACCAGTCTTTTGGACTCATCATTCTTCATGCAAATGGCTTATACAAATAGCCCATAACCAATATTGTGTTTAATGTATTTTTTGTTCTGTAATTCATGTAATCAATTCATATGTTCAAAAATGTCTATGATGCATATTTCATAGAACACTTTTCTATGTAAACAAGTCCTGAAAGAATTTACTTCATGTTGGGCACACAAAAACTACTTCATGATATTGTAACTTCATAATGTCACCACATCATGTATATATGAAGGAAATATGCCCTAGAGGTAATAATAAAGTTGTTATTTATATTACCTTAATCATGATAAATGTTTATTATTCATGCTAGAATTGTATTAACCGGAAACTTGATGCATGTGTGGATACATAGACAAAACATAATGTCCCTAGTAAGCCTCAACTAGACTAGCTCGTTAATCAAAGATGGTTAAGTTATGTAGCCATAGACATGTGTTGTCATTTGATAAACGGGATCACATCATTTGGAGAATGATGTGATGGACAAGACCCATCCGTTAGCTTAGCATAATGATCGTTAAGTTTTATTGCTATTGCTTTCTTCATGACATATACATATTCCTTTGACTATGAGATTATGCAGCTCCTGGATACTAGAGGAATACCTTGTGTGCTATCAAACATCACAACGTAACTAGGTGATTATAAAGATGCTCTAGAGGTATCTCCGAAGGTATTTGTTGGGTTGGCATAGATCAAGATTAGGATTTGTCACTCCGAGTATCGGAGAGGTATCTCTGGGCCCTCTCGGTAATGCACATCATTATAAGCCTTGCAAGCAATGTGACTAATGAGTTAGTTGCAGTATGATGCATTACAGAACGAGTAAAGAGACTTGCCGGTAACGAGATTGAACTAGGTATGATGATACCGATGATCTAATCTTGGGCAAGTAACATACCGATGACAAAGGAAATAACGTATGTTGTCATTACGGTACGATCGATAAATATCTTCATAGAATATTGATAAACCACAAGTACAGGGGATCGCAACAATTTTCGAGGGTAGAGTATTCAACCCAAATTTATTGACTCAACACAAGGGGAGCCAAAGAATATTCTCAAGTATTAACAGTTGAGTTGTCAATTCAAACGCACCTGAAAGACTTAATATATGCAGCAGAGTATTTAGTAGCAAAGTAATATGGAAGTAACGGTAACTGTGGCAAAAGTAACAGTATTGGTTTTGTAGTGATTGTAACAGTGGCAACGGAAAAGTAAATAAGCAAAGATCAATATGTGAAAAGCTTGTAGCCATTGGATCAGTGACGGATAATTATGTCAGATGCGATTCCTCATGCAACAGTTATAACATAGGGTGACACAGAACTAGCTCCAGTTCATCAATGTAATGTAGGCATGTATTCCGAATATAGTCATACGTCCTTATGGAAAAGAACTTGCACGACATCTTTTGTCCTACCCTCCCGTGGCAGCGGGGTCCTATTGGAAACTAAGGGATATTAAGGCCTCCTTTTAATAGAGTACCGGACCAAAGCATTAACACTTAGTGAATACATGAATTCCTCAAACTATAGTCATCGCCGGGAGTGGTCCCGATTATTGTCACTTTGGGGTTACCGGATTGTAACACATAGTAGGTGACTATTGACTTGCAAAATAGGATCAAGAACTCATATATATTCATGAAAACATAATAGGTTTAGATCTGAAATCATGGCACTCGGGCCCTAGTGACAAGCATTAAGCATAGCAAAGTCATAGCAACATCAATCTCAAAACATAATGGATACTAGGGATCAAACCCTAACAAAACTAACTCGATTACATGATAAATCTCATCCAACCCATCACCATCCAGCAAGCCTACGATGGAATTACTCACACACGGCGGTGAGCATCATGAAATTGGTGATGGAGGAAGGTTGATAATGATGATGGCGACGGATTCCCCTATCCGGAGCCCCGAACGGACTCCAGATCAGCCCTCCCAAGAGAGATTAGGGCTTGGCGGCGGCTCCATATCGTAAAACGCGATGAATCCTTCTCTTCGATTTTTTTTCTTCCCCAACGTGAATATATAGAGTTGGAGTTGAGGTCGGTGGAGCCTCAGGGGGCCCACAAGATAGAGGGGCACGCCCCCACCCTCATGGACAGGGTGTGGGCCCCGTGATGTTGATTCTTTCGCCAATATTTTTTATATATTCAAAAAATATTCTCCGTGAAGTTTCAGGTCATTCCGAGAACTTTTGTTTCTACACAAAAATAACACCATGTCAATTCTTCTGAAAACAGCGTGAGTCTGGGTTAGTTCCATTCAAATCAGGCAAGTTAGAGTCCAAAACAAGGTCAAAAGTGTTTGGAAAAGTAGATACGATGGAGACGTATCAACTCCCCTAAGCTCAAACATTTGCTTGTCCTCAAGCAATTCAGTTGACAAACTGAAACTGATAAAGAAAAACTTTTACAAACTCTGTTTGATCTTGTTGTTGTAAATATCTAAAGCCAGCATTCAAGTTTTCAGCAAAGATTATGAACTAACCATATTCACAATAACATTTAGGTCTCATGTTTACTCATATCAATGGCATAATCAACTAGCGAGCAATAATAGTAAATCTCGGATGATAACACTTTCTCAAAACAATCATAATATGATATAACAAGATGGTATCTCGCTGGCCCTTTCTGAGACCGCAAAACATAAATGCAGAGCACCTATGAAGATCAAGGACTGACTAAACATTGTAATTCATGGTAAAAGAGATCCAGTCACAGTCATACTCAATGTAAACTAACGGTAATGCATGCAAATGACAGCGGTGCTCTCCAACTGGTGCTTTTTAATAAGAGGATGGCTCAAAGATGCCCTCTCCGGTGTACGAAGGAGTGTCCTCCTGGTGCCACTGGTTGGCAATCTCCTCCGGGTCCCACTGATAAACAGACTGTCGATAAGGATCAAGGGGTGGCTCCGGCTCAGGCTCTAGAGCTAATGTCAGGCTCCAGTATGCATGAACGGCCTCCGACAAAACAAGGTACGTGCCTGAAAATATGTTAAACAAAGAGGGAGCAGGCAAGGTAATAATCTCATAGTAGTTTTTATCAAATATCAATCTATACTTAAGCATCTTCTACTTATCCTTAACAATAAAATCATGTGCTACCATACTCTTATAATCTGGAAAAATAGGGGGCATCAACTTTTCCTCTTTCTCATAATGCCTAATAGGTATGTTAAAGTGTGCAGCAAGGCGCGAAGCAAAGATGCCTCCAAAGATGGGACCATTTGTGCGGTTCAGATTTAACGGTTTAGCAACAATAGTGCCTAAACTAAAAGTGGTATCACGAAACAAAGCATGGTGCAAAATAACAATATCAGGAGCACTGAGATTTCCACTGTTCCCGCGACCAATTAAGCATCTACTAGCAAATATTGCAAAGTAACGTAGAACAAGAAAATGTATGCTAGTAATTCTTGCATCGGAAACTTTCCTCGTTTCCCCTACAACAATCATATCAATAAATCCCGCCACATCATTACGATGTGGTTCCTCTATGCTGCCCGCAAAGGGTATCTTACATACCCGACAAAACTCATATAGTGACATTTCCTTAACCTCATCATATAAGTGAAATTCCACCGAAGGTGGTGATTTCTTAGCATGAAAGTGAAAATTTTACATGAAAATGTTAGTGAGGAGGAGATACTATTCGCGCTGGTCGCGGAGGAAGTTGATGAGGCCTGCATTCTAATGACCCACAAGTGTAGGGGATCTATCGTAGCCTTTTTGATAAGTAAGAGTGTCGAACCCAACGAGGAGCAGAAGGAAATGATAAGCAGTTTTCAGTAAGGTATTCTCTGCAAGCACCGAAATTATCGGTAACCGATAGTTTTGTGATAAGGTAATTTGTAATGAGTAGCAAGTAATAAAAGTAAATAAGATGCAACAAGATGTCCCAATCCTTTTTGTAGCAAAGGACAAGCATGAACAAACTCTTATATGAAGGAAAGCGCTCCCGAGGACACATGGGAATTATTGTCAAGCTAGTTTTCATCACGTTCATATGATTTGCGTTCGGTACTTTGATAATTTGATATGTGGGTGGACCGGTGCTTGGGTACTGTCCTTACTTAGACAAGCATCCCACTTATGATTAACCACCATTACAAGAATCCGCAACTACAACAGAAGTATTAAGGTAAACCTAACCATAGCATGAAACATATGGATCCAAATCAGCCCCTTACGAAGCAACGCATAAACTAGGGTTTAAGCTTCTGTCACTCTAGCAACCCATCATCTATTTATTACTTCCCAATGCCTCCCTCTAGGTCCAAACAGTGGTGAAGTGTCATGTAGTCGACGTTCACATGACACCACTAGAGGGATGACAACATACATCTCATCAAAATATCGAAATAATACCAAATTCACATGACTACTTATAGCAAGACTTCTCCCATGTCCTCAGGAACAAACATAACTACTCACAAAGCATATTCATGTTCATAATCAGAGGGGTATTAATATGCATAATGGATCTGAACATAGGATATTCCACCAAGTAAACCAACTAGCATCAACTACAAGGAGTAATCAACACTACTGGCAACCCACAGGTACATATCTGAGGTTTGGATACAAAGATTGGATACAAGAGATGAACTAGGGTTTGAGATGAGATGGTGCTGGTGAAGATGTTGATGGAGATTGACCCCCTCCCGATGAGAGGATTGTTGGTGATGATGATGGTGATGATTTCCCCCTCCCGGAGGGAGGTTTCCCCGGCAGAATAGCTCTGGCGGAGCCCTAGATTGGTTCCGCCAAGGTTCCGCCTCGTGGCGGCGGAGTTTTGTCCTGAAAGCTTGCTTATGATTTTTTCCAGGGTAAAAGACTTCATACAGCAGAAGATGGCCATCGGAGGACCACCAGGGGGCCCACGAGGCAGGAGGGCGCGCCAGGGGGGTAGGGCATGCCCCCACCCTCGTGGACGGTGGGTGGCCCCCCTCTGGTACTTCTTGCACCCAATATTTTTTATATATTCTGAAACGTGCTCCCGTGAAGTTTCAGGACTTTTGGAGATGTGCATAATATGTCTCTAATATTTGCTCCTTTTCCAGCCCAGAATTCCAGCTGCCAGCATTCCCCCTCTTCATGTAAACCTTGTAAAATAAGAGAGAATAGGCATAAGTATTGTGACATAATGTGTAATAACAGCCCATAATGCAATAAATATCGATATAAAAGCATGATGCAAAATGGACATATCAACTCCGCCAAGCTTAGACCTCGCTTGTCCTCAAGCGAAAGCCGAAATCGAAAAATATGTCCACATGTTTAGAGATAGAGGTGTCGATAGAATAAAATACGGACATGAGGGCATCATGATCATTCTTAGAACAACAACATATATATATATATATATATATATATATATTCATATGATCTCTTATGCTAAAGTAACAATTCAATCACAATTTCAAGTATGAATCATAAACTTCATTGAGAACCAGCAAACTCTAATCTCAGTCATTGAGGCAATTGCAATTTATCATAACATAGGAAAGAGTCAATATAAGAGCTTTTCAGCAAGTTCACATACTCAACCATCTTTTAGTCTTTCATAATTGCTAACACTCACGCGATATTTATGGTTATGAAGTTTTAATCGGACACAGAGAAAGATAGGGGCTTATAGTTTTGCCTCCCAACATTCTACCTCAAGGGTAATGTCAACAATAATAGTTCATGAAAACTCACATCCAATTAGCTATATATATCAGGATCCTTCCAACACATTGTGCTTGCCAAAGGATAAAATGTAAAAAGGAAAGGTGAATATCACCATGACTCTTTGAATGAAGTATAAGACAAGAATAAAAGATAGGCCCTTCGCAGAGGGAAGCAGAGGTTGTCATGCACTTTTATGGTTGGATGCACGAAATCTTAATGCAAAAGAACGTCACGTTATATTGCCACTTGTGATGTGGACCTTTATTATGCAGTCCGTCGCTTTTATTTCTTCCACATCACAAGATCGTATAAAGCTTATTTTCTCCACACTGTGACAACTTACTTGATGGATCTTGCTCAATCCATAGGTAGATATGGTGGACTCTCATGGCGAAACTGGGTTTAGGGATATTTGGAAGCACAAGTAGTATCTCTACTTGGTGCAAAGAAATTGGCTAGCATGAGAGGGAAAGGCAAGCTCAACATGTTGGATGATCCATGACAATGTAATTTATCTCAGATGTAAGAAAACATAACCCATTACGTTGTCTTCCTTGTCCAACGTCAACTCTTTAGCATGTCATACTTTAATGAGTGCTCACAATCATAAAAGATGTCCAAGATAGTATATTTATATGTGAACCTCTCTTTCTTTATTACTTCCTATTAATTGCAACAATGACCAAAACTATGTTTGTCAACTCTCAACAACTTTTATTCATCATACTCTTTATATGTGAGCTCATTACTCTCCATAAGATCCATATGATCTCTTTATTTATTTTTATTTCTTCTCTTTTATTTTATTCCCTCAAGATCATGGCAAAATAATCAAGCCCTTGACTCAACACTAATCTTTATTATATATAGTTCACGGACTCGATTACGTAAGAAGGATCATAAAGCAAAACTCACAACTAGATCATACTAAAACTTTATTCTACTAGATCAAGATATTATCAAAAGGATCGAACTAAGAAAAATGGTAAAGATAAAGGTGATGGTGATACGATACCGGGGCACTCTCCAAGCTTGGTAGTTGCCAAGGGGAGTGCCCATACCCGATGCTCAGTTCTTCTTTGTTGGCGAAGAAGGTGTTGGTGATGATGGGTAGTCGCACATCGAGCGTAAAAGATCCTCCAATTTGCGGATAATGCCCTTGAGTGCGATGATATGTTCCTTCAACAAAATATTTTCACTTGTGAGATACTTGTTTTTAATACGAGCTAACTCAATCATCTTGAAAGCCTCAATCTCCGTTGGGGTAAACAGATTGTGGTGAGGTTGAAGGATGTCTTCTTCTGCTACTGTCAGGACTTGGTTCCCCATGGCCTTCTTGATCCCATCATCCTTTTTGATCTCTCCGAGCTCTTCCCTCTTCAGCTCTATCTTCATTAGCCAAGCATCATTGCCCTCATTGTTGGAGGAGGAGGGAGACGACATGATGCCTGGCCTTGACAACCCTGGCAGAAAACAGCTCGAAACAAAAATAGGAGATATTTGCGTGATACGGTGGTCAAAACCTTCGGGAGATTATATAATGAATTTTTACCGACCAAAAGAAGTATCGTGTAAGAAAACGGAGTCCGGAGAGCACACGAGGTGCCCACGAGGCAGGGAGCGCGCCAAGGGGGGTAGGGCGCGCCCTCCACCCTCGTGGAAGCCTCGTGTCCTTTCCGGTCTGCTTCTTATTTTCCTATTTTCTTAAATATTCCAAAACGAAGAAAAATTGCCATTAGAACTGTTTTGGAGTCGGTTTACTTACCATACCACGTACCTATTCCTTTTCGGAGTCTGAAACCAACAGAAAGTGTCCCTTATGTATTCCTCCGGGGTTACGGTTTCAATAACATTAGTTTCAACATTTATAGGATTACCTGAGATATAATGTTTGATTCTTTGACCATTCACCACCCACGGATTTGTGCCTTCGAAGTTGTTGATTTTTATGGCGCCGGAACGATAGACCTCCTCGATAACGTAAGGACCTTCCCATTTAGAGAGAAGTTTGCCTGCAAAAAATCTTAAACGAGAGATGTATAACAATACAATTACCTATATTGAACTCACACTTTTGTACCTTTTATCATGCCATCTTTTAACTTTTTCTTTAAATAGCTTGGCATTTTCATAAGCCTGGGTTCTCCATTCATCAAGTGAGCTAATTTCAAAAAGCCTCTTCTCACCGGCAAGTTTGAAGTCATAGTTGAGCTCTTTAATAGCCCAATATGCCTTATGTTCTAGTTCAAGAGGTAAGTGACATGCTTTACCATAAACCATTTTATACAGAGACATACCCATAGGATTTTTATATGCAGTTATATAAGCCCATAATGCATCATCAAGTTTCTTGGACCAATTCTTTCTAGGTCTATTGACAGTATTTTGCAAAATTAATTTAAGCTCTCTATTGCTGAGTTCTACTTGACCACTAGACTGTGGATGATATGGAGATGCAATTCTATGATTAACATCATACTTAGCAAGCATTTTACGAAAAGCACCATGAATGAAATGTGAACCACCATAAGTCATGAAGTATCTGGGGACTCCAAACCTCGGAAAAATAACTTCTTTAAGCATCTTAATAGAGGTGTTATGATCAACACTACTAGTTGGATAGCTTCTACCAACTTAGTAACGTAATCAACAACAACTAAAATATGTGTATACCCATTAGAGGAAGGAAAAGGTCCCATATAATCAAAGCCCCAAACATCAAATGGTTCAATAATGAGTGAATAATTCATAGGAATTTCTTGACGTCTACTAATATTACCAATTATTTGACATTCATCACAAGATAAGACAAACTTACAGGCATCCTTGAAGAGAGTAGGCCAATAAAAACCGGATTGCAATACCTTGTGTGCAGTTCTATCTCCAGTGTGGTGTCCTCCATAAGCCTCGGAGTGACACTTATTTAGGATCCGTTCCTGTTCATGCTCAGGTACACAACGTCTAATAACACCATCTACCCCTTCTTTATAAAGATGGGGGTCATCCCGAAAGTAATGTCTTAAATCATAGAAAACCTTTTTCTTTTGCTGGTATGTGAAACTAGGCGGTATAAATTTAGCAACAATGTAATTAGCATAATCAGCATACCATGGAGCAGTACAAGAAGCATTTATGATATCTAATTTTTCATCAGGAAAGCTATCATCTATAGGTAGTGGGTCATCAAGAACATTCTCTAACCCAGACAAGTTGTTTGCAACGGGATTCTCAGCTCCCTTTCTATCAATAATATGCAAATCAAATTCTTGTAGCAGGAGAACCCATCTAATAAGTCTAGGTTTAGCATCTTTCTTTTCCATAAGATATTTAATAGCAGCATGATCAGTGTGAATAGTTACTTTAGAATCAACAGTATAAGGTCTGAACTTATCACAAGCAAATACAACTCCTAAGAATTCTTTTTCAGTAGTAGCATAATTTCTCTGGGCATTGTCGAGAGTTTTACTAGCATATTGAATAACATTTAATTTTTTATCAACTCTTTGTCCTGGAACAACACCTACAGCATAATCACTAGCATCACACATAATTTCAAAGGGTAAAGTCCGATCAGGTGGCTGAGCAATAGGTGCAGAAATCAAGGCTTTCTTAAGTATTTCAAATGCTTCTACACAATCATCATCAAAGACAAAAGGAATATCTTTTTGTAATAGGTTAGTCAGAGGCCGGGAAATTTTTGAGAAGTCCTTAATGGACCTCCTATAAAAACCGGCATGACCAAGGAAACTTCTTATACCTTTGATGTCCTTAGGACATGGCATCTTTTCAATAGCATCAACTTTAGCTTTGTCAACTTCAATACCTCTTTCAGAAATTTTATGCCCCAAGACAATACCTTCATTAACCATAAAGTGGCACTTCTCCCAATTAAGACAAGGTTAGTTTCTTCGCATCTCTGCAAAACTCGATCAAGGTTGCTCAAGCAATCATCAAAAGAGGATCCATAAACAAAGAAATCACCCATGAAAACTTCACAAATCTTTTCACAAAAGTCAGAGAATATAGCCATCATGCATCTTTGAAAGGTAGCAGGTGCATTACATAAACCAAAAGGCATACGTCTATAAGCAAAGGTACCGAAAGGGCAAGTAAAAGTAGTCTTTTCTTGATCATCAGCTGACACAGGTATTTGAGAGAAACCAGAGTAACCATCTAGAAAGAAAAAATGTGTATGTTTGGATAATCTTTCTAGCATTTGATCAATGAAAGGCAAAGGGTAATGATCTTTTTAGTAGCTTTATTTAATTTGCGGAAATCAATTACCATCCTATAACCTATAATAATTCTTTGCGGAATCAATTCATCTTTATCATTAGGAACGATAGTAATACCTCCCTTCTGAGGGACACAATGGACACGGCTTACCCACTGACTATCAGCAACGGGATAAATTATACCTGCCTTAAGGAGCTTTAATATTTACTTTCTTACCACTTGTTTCATCTTAGGATTTAGCCGTCGTTGGTGATCAATAACTGGTTTGGCGTCTTTCTCCAAATTTATTTTGTGTTGACATAGAGTGGGACTAATGTCCTTAAGATCATCAAGAGTATATCCAATAGCAGCACGGTGCTTCTTCAGAGTTTTCAATAGTCTCTGTTCTTCGTGCTCTGAAAGGTTAGCACTAATAATAACCTGATATATCTTCTTTTCATCAAGATAAGCATATTTAAGAGTATCAGGCAATGGTTTAAGCTCAAACACAGGATCACCCTTGGGTGGAGGAGGATCCCCTAGAATTTCAATAGGCAAGTTGTGTTTCAGAATAGGTCCCTATTTAAAGAATGCTTCATCTATTTCCCTTCTTTCATTCATGAACATATCATTTTCATGGTCTAGAAAATATTGTTCTAAAGGATCAGTAGAAGGAACAACAATAGAAGCAAGACCGATAATTTCATGTTTACTAGGAAATTCCTTATCACGGGGTTGTCTACTAAATTTAGCAAAATTAAACTCATGAGACATATCCCCTAAACCAACAGAAACAATATCCTTATTGCACTCTATCTTAGCATTAACAATATTCAAGAAGGGTCTACCAAATATAATGGGACAAAAGTCATCTGGCGGGGAACCAAGAACAAGAAAATCAGCAGGATATTTAACTTTCCCACACAATACTTCAACATCTCTAACAATCCCAATCGGTGAAATAGTATCTCTATTGGCAAGTTTAATTGTAACATCAATCTCTTCTATCTCAGCAGGTGCAATATCATGCATAATTTCTTTGTATAAGGAATGAGATATTGCACTTGCACTAGCACCCATATCACATAAGCCATGATAGAAATGATCTCCTATTTTAACAGAAATAACATGCATTCCTACAACAGGTCTATGTTTATTTTTAGCATCAGGTCTGGCAATTCTAGCAGCTTCATTGCAGAAGTAAATAACATGGCCATCAATATTGTCGGCCAAGAGATATTTAACCATAGCAACATTAGGTTCAACTTTAACTTGCTCAGGGGGTTTAGGTGTCTTAATATTACTTTTGTTAACCACAGTTGAAGCTTTAGCATGATTCTTTATTCTAACAGGAAAGGTGGTTTCTCAATATAAGCAGCAGAAACAACATGATCCTCATAAGTGATATTCTTTTCTTCAACTTTAATAGGTGCAACTACTTTTACTTCAATGGGAGGATTATATTTAAACCAATTCTCCTTAGGGAGATCAACATGAGTAGCAAAAGATTCATAGAAAGAAGCTACTATCTCAGAGTCAAGTCCATATTTAGTGCTAAATTCACGGAAAGCATCGGTATCCATAAAAGATTTAACACAATCAAACTTAGGTGTTATACCTGACTCCTTACTTTCGTCGAGGTCCCAATCTTCAGAGTTGCGTTTAATTCTTTCCAATAAATCCCATTTGAATTCAATAGTCTTCATCATAAAAGATCCAGTACACAAGAAGTATCGAGCATGGAACGATTACTGAGAGAAAGCCGAGCATAATTTTTTGAATAATCATTTCTCTTGAGAGCTCATGATTGGGGCATGAATATAACATTGACTTAAGCCTCCCCCAAGCTTGAGCGATGCTTTCTCCTTCGCGAGGCCAAAAATTATATATATAATTACGATCACGATGAACAAGATGCATAGGATAAAACTTCTGATGAAATTCCAATTTCAATCGCTTGTAGTCCCATGATCCCATATCATCACATAGCCTATACCATGTCAATGCCTCTCCCTTCAAAGATAAAGGGAAGACCTTCTTCTTGATAACATCATCGGGCATACCTGCAAGCTTAAATAATCCACAAACTTCATCCACATAGATTAAGTGTAAATCGGGATGCAATGTTCCATCTCCTGCAAAAGGATTAGCTAGCAGTTTCTCTATCATACCCGAAGGAATTTCAAAGTAAACATTTTCAGTAGGTTCAGTAGGTTGAGGAGCAACTCTTTGCTCTACTGGTCGGGGTGAAGATACCCCGAACAAGCCCCTTAAAGGATTATGTTCCATAGTAACAAGTGACAGTAAATTTCAGCACACTATATAAATTTTTCCTTACCAAATTCCACCTACCAAAGGCGCTTCACTCCCCGGCAACGGCGCCAGAAAAGAGTCTTGATGACCCACAAGTGTAGGGGATCTATCGTAGCCTTTTCGATAAGTAAGAGTGTCGAACCCAACGAGGAGCAGAAGGAAATGATAAGCAGTTTTCAGTAAGGTATTCTCTGCAAGCACTGAAATTATCGGTAATAGATAGTTTTGTGATAAGGTAATTTGTAACGAGTAGCAAGTAATAAAAGTAAATAAGGTGCAGCAAGATGGCCCAATCCTTTTTGTAGCAAAGGACAAGCCTGGACAAACTCTTATATGAAGGAAAGCGCTCCCGAGGACACATGGGAATTATCGTCAAGCTAGTTTTCATCACGTTCATATGATTCACGTTCGGTACTTTGATAATTTGATATGTGGGTGGACCGGTGCTTGGGTACTGTCCTTACTTGGACAAGCATCCCACTTATGATTAACCCCCATTGCAAGCATCCACAACTACAACAGAAGTATTAAGGTAAACCTAACCATAGCATGAAACATATGGATCCAAATCAGCCCCTTACGAAGCAACGCATAAACTAGGGTTTAAGCTTCTGTCACTCTAGCAACCCATCATCTACTTATTACTTCCCAATGCCTCCCTCTAGGCCCAAACAATGGTGAAGTGTCATGTAGTCGACGTTCACATGACACCACTAGAGGGATGACAACATACATCTCATCAAAATATCGAACGAATACCAAATTCACATGACTACTTATATCAAGACTTCTGCCATGTCCTCAGGAACAAATGTAACTACTCACAAAGCATATTCATGTTCATAATTAGAGGGGTATTAATATCATAATGGATCTGAACATATGATCTTCCACCAAGTAAACCAACTAGCATCAACTACAAGGAGTAATCAACACTACTAGCAACCCACAAGTACCAATCTGAGGTTTGGATACAAAGATTGGATACAAGAGATGAACTAGGGTTTGAGATGAGATGGTGCTGGTGAAGATGTTGATGGAGATTGACCCCCTCCATATGAGAGGATCGTTGGTGATGACGATGGTGATGATTTCCCCCTCCTAGAGGGAAGTTTCCCCGGCAGAACAGCTCTGCCGGAGCCCTAGATTGGTTCCGCCAAGGTTCCGCCTCGTGGCGGTGGAGTTTCGTCCCGAAAGCTTGCTTATGATTTTTTCCAGGGTAAAAGACTTCATATAGCAGAAGATGGCCATCGGAGGACCACCAGGGGCCCACGAGGCAGGGGGCGTGCCCAGGGGGGTAGGGTGCGCCCCCACCCTCGTGGATGGTGGGTGGCCCCCTCTGGTACTTCTTGTGCCCAATATTTTTTTATATATTCTGAAACATGCTCCCGTGAAGTTTCAGGACTTTTGGAGATGTGTAGAATAGGTCTCTAATATTTGCTCCTTTCCAGCCCAGAATTCCAGCTACCGGCATTCCCCCTCTTCATGTAAACCTTGTAAAATAAGAGAGAATAGGCATAAGTATTGTGACATAATGTGTAATAACAGCCCATAATGCAATAAATATCGATATAAAAGCATGATGCAAAATGGACGTATCACATTCTCAGCCAAATAATAGAAGTCATCATGAATCCCGGCTGCTCTCAAGAACTCATCACGAGGCCATTCGCACGGCCGAGCCTTCGCAGTGCGAGGGAGATTATATTTGGGCTTCTTATTCTCTTCACTTTGCTTATCCTTCGAGCTTCGGCTTGAAGAGCCCCTCAACAATCTCTTCATCATTTTATTTCTCTGAAAAATTTCTGAAATTTTTAGTGACTCAAAATAAAAGTGAACCAAACTCAACAAGATTGATAGCAACTACTCCTACAAGTGCCTAGAGGCCATATCATGCATTAAAACTACTTTTGACCACATAAATTTGACATGCAAGCTCAAGAACAGGGTCACCTAAGCAGCAAAAATTTGCAATAATTAAAGCACTAGAACAAAAACTAATTGGACCATTGGAGGAGTCACATACTGAAGAACAACCCCCCAAAATAGTTTTTTGAATGGAGCTTTGAGCACGAAGATCGAAAATGGTAGCAAGATGAGCTAGAACTCGGGTTTGAGCTGGTGGAGGATTTTTCTGGAGGAAGACGAAGTGTGTGGGTGCAAGAATAAGTGGAGGGAGCCCACATGGGGTCCACGAGGCAGGGGGCGCGCCCTGGACCCTCATGGCCAGGTGGGGAGGCTCCCAGGTGTGTTCTCAGTGCCAATAATTCTTAAATATTCTAAAAAAATCATATAAAATTTTCAGGACATTTGGAGAACTTTTATTTTCGGGGTATTTTTTATTGCAAGGATAATTCAGAAAACAGATAGAAAATACTATTTTTGCTTTATTAAATCTAAATAACAGAAAGTAAAAAGAGGGTACAGAGAGTTGTGCTTTCTAACTTCATCCATCTCATGCTCATCAAAAGGAATCCACTAACAAGGTTGATCAAGTCTTGTTAACAAACTCTTTTTGAATAACATGAAACCGGAGAATTTTTGAATAACACTAGGTTACCTCAACGGGGATATGCATGTCCCCAACAATAAGAATATCATATATCTTCTTGATGGTAGGAAGAGGAAATTCAAAACCAACAATAGTAATTGTTGAAGTTTTTCCAATAGAATTTATACTGTGGACTTGAGGTTGTTTCCTCGGAAAGTGTACCGTATGCTCATTACCATCAACATGAAAAGTGACATTGCCTTTGTTGCAATCAATAACAGCCCCTGCAGTATTCAGAAAGGGTCTACCAAGGATAATCGACATACTATCGTCCTCGGGAATATCAAGAATAACAAAGTCCGTTAAAATAGTAACATTTGCACCACAACAGGCACATCCTCACAAATACTGATAGGTATATCAGTTGATTTATCAGCCATTTGCAAAGATATTTCAGTAGGTGTCAACTTATTCAAATCAATCCTATGATATATATATAGAGAGAGAGGCATAACACTAACACTGGCTCCAAGATCACATAAAGCAGTTTTAACATAGTTTCTTTTAATGGAGCATGGTATAGTTGGTACTCTGGGATCTCCTAGTTTCTTTGATATTCCACCTTTAAAAGTATAATTAGCAAGCATGGGGGAAATTTCAGCCTCCAATATCTTTCTTTTATTTGTAACAATATCTTTCATGTACTTAGTATAAGGATTCATTTTAAGCATATCAGTCAAATGCATAAGAAAAAAGATAGGTCTAATCATTTCAGCAAAGCGCTCAAAATCCTCATCATCCTTTTTCTTGGATGGTTTAGGAAGGAAAGACATGGGTTTTCTGAACCCATGGTTCTCTTTCTTTACCGTGCTTCCTAGCAACAAAGTCTCTCTTATCATAACATCAATTCTTTGATTGTGGGTTATCAAGATCAACAGCAGGTTCAATCTCTACATCATTGTCATTGCTAGGTTGAGCATCAACATGAACATCATCATTAACATTTTCACTAGGTTCATGTTCATTACCAGATTGTGTTTCAGCATCAGAAATAGAAATATCATTGGGATTCTCAGGTGTGTCAACAACAGGTTCACTAGAAGCATGCAAAGTCCTATCATTTTTCTTTTTCTTCTTTTTAGAAGAACTAGGTGCATCAACATTAATTCTCTGAGAATCTTGCTCAATTCTCTTAGGGTGGCCCTCAGGATACAAAGATTCCTAAGTCATTTTACCCCCTCTAGTCACAACTCTAACAGCATTATCATTTTTCTTATTGTTTAATTCATTGAGCAAATCATTTTGAGCTTTAAGCACTTGTTCTACTTGAGTGGTAACTACAGAAGCATGTTTACTAATAAGTTTAAGTTCACCTTTAACTCTAGATATATAATCACTCAAGTGTTCAATCATATAAGTATTAAGTTTCAATTGTCTACCAACATAAGCATTGAAGTTTTTTTGTTTAACAATAAAATTAACTATAGAAAAATTGTACCGAAGGCAAGGATTTACATCATATGAGAGTTGAACAACTTTTCTTTTTACTTGACTGCTAGGATCATTTACCAATGTAATGGAGAGAGATATAGGCCGAGCTAATGGGGTTTCTAGCTCATCAATCTCTTAAAATTATTTCGCCCCAGTTCCCTGTCCCAAAATTGCAAGTACGACATAAATCCTTCTAATCATTGTATTTTGTCTGTAGGGATACTAAGCCATATGTTGTGGCCGGGGAATAACTAATACTAATTGCTGCAATTATAAATGAATCCTTAACCTTTTAATCTTTCATAGATGGGCCATTATAAAGATCAAATGCTGAGAACTCATCCTCCAGGATTTAGGTCCAAGATCAAAGAACCTGTTGTAAAAAAAGAATTAAATGTCATGTCCATCAATACACAAAATCAGCAATCTTACTTATAATTGAATCTCAGATGAGAGCTTACCACCCCAGGCTTGAGATCCAAAATCAACAAATATGCAGTTAGAAAACTAAACACCAGGTGACCATGTCTATCAGTACACCGTGATGCTTTGAATCCATTCTGCTAAGATGCCCACCTGTACGCAATCGATAATCAAAGGAACAATTCTCCTTGGAGATTATCATGCCCATTAATAAAAAAGAGATAGAGGGAAAAAAAGCTTGAAAGGAGAGGAGAAGACCAATAGCATGTAGAGTAATCAGTAAGTGGTGCTGGATAGACAACTGACAAGGCGGGCGTTCTAACGAATAATGCTGGATTTGGCGACGTGGATGTAGAGACAGATTGGCGGTGTAGTAAGGAGACGAAGTTGGAAGAGCTGAAACCAACGCCATGTCCAACTACTCTTCGTTATTCTTTGTCCCTCGCCTCGGCCGCGAATGATAGAGCCCTAGCTCTACTGCATCCGCTTGGGTTGCCACCACGAGCATCCCTGCGCCAGCGAGAAGAAAGGCTGAAGGCGCATAAAGGTTGATGGGAGAGCTGGAGAGGGAGAGATGCGAGTCCATTTGTCGCCTCGAAGACGGGAGATCCGTTAATTGATCTCCAAGACTCCGCTACCGCAGGATTGAGGTTGGATCAAACATGTTTTTTAGGGGTATGCATAAAACATGTGGAAAGATGGAGGAGAGGCAGTGTTAATTATTGGGACAGGTTCATGGACGCAGAAAGTACAAAAGGCCCAATGAATGAGAGGACGACCCGGTGTCGGTGTAAAAACCGACGGATCTCGGTTAGGGGGTCCCGAACTGTGCGTCTAAGGTCGATGGTAACAAGAGAGAGGGGACTCAATGTTTACCCAGGTTCGAGCCCTCTTTATGGAGGTAATACCCTACTTCCTGCTTGATTGATCTTGATGAATATGAGTGTTACAAGAGTTGATCTACCACGAGATCATAATGGCTAAACCCTAAAAGTCTAGCCTGTCTGACTATGATTATCTATATCCCTCGATCCGAACTAAGCCCTCCGGTTTATATAGACACCGGAGGGGACTAGGGTTGTACAAGGTCGGTTACAGAGAAAGGAATCTTCATATTTGATTGCCAGGCTTGCCTTCCATGTCAAGGAGAGTCCCATCCGGACACGGGAGAGAGTCTTCGGTCTTGTATCTTCTCAGCCCATTAGTCCGGCCCATGTCCAACAGGCCGGACGCCCAAGGACCCCTTAGTCCAGGACTCCCTCAGTAGCCCGTGAACCAGGCTTCAATGACGAGGTGTCTGGTGCGCAGATTGTCTTCAGCATTGCAAGGCAGGTTCCCCTTTCCAAATACTCCAAGATAGTCTTCGGATGAAACGAACATGTCCGGATCTGCAACACAAGTACCACACACACAGCTGTAGGGAGTATAATATTTCACGAGTCCCATCTGCCGACAACTTTTTGCAGGATGACATCACGTCTGTCCGGTCATCATATCAAACCGTTTTTGTTCGCCGTTCCGCGTGTCGAGATGCGGTTTCCATTGACACGTCTTGTCAAAGCAGAGATTGTGTCCCCTTATTGTGGGATGCTCATCAATACGAGCGTGGGTAATATAACCATGCCGCTTACACAGCCCTTGGGAACAGGCGAGTTTTAAGCGAGTGGGGAGGTGCTTAATATTTACTGCCTTTATAAGGAGATAAGGACTCCCTTTCTTCACACACGCCTTCTCTCTTCCTCTGCCCTTCCATTCTTGAGCTCCAGC
Organism: Triticum aestivum; assembly: GCF_018294505.1. Lineage (NCBI taxonomy): Eukaryota > Viridiplantae > Streptophyta > Magnoliopsida > Poales > Poaceae > Triticum > Triticum aestivum. Next base: position 500,021,636 of record NC_057803.1, read on the forward strand.
GCCCAAGTTCTCATCTTTCCCCACTCGAGCAAGCACCCAACCATGTCCGGATCCGTAGGTCAAGGCAAGTGGATGGCCTCCTCCGTCAAGGAGAAGGACATTACCGAGCTTCGGGCGACCAGGTATCTGGCGAAGGAAATTGCCCACCGTCTTCCAGCCAAGGTGCAAGTCGTCCCTACACCGAAGCCCAACAAGAGGGTGGTATTCATCCCTCATTTCATCCGCGGGCTAGGGTTTCCACTCCACCCTTTCGACCGCGGGTTGATGTTCTATTACGGGCTAGACTTCCATGATCTAGCCCCGAACTCTTTCCTCAACATCTCGGCATTCATTGTTGTGTGTGTGGCCTTCCTCCGCATCCAACCCCACTTCGGGATGTGGCTCAAGGTCTTCAACGTGAAGCCAAAGGTGGTGGATGGCCAGCACGCGGAGTGCGGAGGCGCCATGGTGAGCAAGCTGGCCAATGTCTCCTGGCCAAAAGGTACTTTCGTGAAGATTGTCAAGGAGTGGCAGACACTGTGGTTCTACATCACAGAGCCCCGCGGCGCCTCCTGGGCCGCGGCTGCCGAATTTAACTCCGGAGCTCCAGTGCGGCTCACCTCCTGGATTGAGAAGGGACCAAATTGGTCCTCGTCAGACAAGCTAATAGCGCTGCAAATGTGCATTCAAAGCATGGTGCATAAAAATGTTAAGCTCATCGACGTAATCCAAGTGATCACTACAAAAAAATACACTTCCGTGATGAAACCTGTCTATCACAGTAGGTCGCGTTTTCTGTCATGCATGTACATCCATGACGATTTTATGACAGAATCAAGATAGTCATACCTGTGCTATTGTAGAAGTGTTCCATGACATTACCAAAATTATCATCATGGAAGTGTCCACTTCCATGACGATAAATCGCGTGCCACAGAAGTGCTTTCGTCAAGGGTGACCGACACGTGGCATCCACCATAACGGAATGCCATTAAGCTATCGGGTCGGGTTTTGGATCTGATAACCCGTTAACAGCCCCGGCCAATCGGGATTTTCCACGTGTAAAATCATCATTGGCTGGAGGAAACACGTGTCGACTCATCGCTGGGACAGATGTCATCCACTCATTGGACAGAAGGCGCCTATGATACGTCGACATGTGGCACAGCCCAACAGAGGCCCATTCCTGTGAAAAGGCCGGCCCGTTTGACTTGGTCAAAAGGTGGCGGGCCGGCCCATGGAAAGCCTGTTAACGACTTGTTCGCATATAGCCCATTTACAGCCCGCTAACCCAAGGCCCGTTATGCCCTATTCGAATTAGGCCCAGTAGCGTCATTCGGGCCATCCAATATGATTCCAGCCCATTTTCACTTCTGGCCCATGTATGGCCCATTACGTCTTTCAGCCCATATGAGGCCCTATGTAACTCTTGGCCTATTAATGGCCCGTGGTGAAATTCAGCCCGTGGTTACAGTCGGCCCGTTTGTGGTCCGTTAATACGTTGGGCCGTTTTCATAGCGTCATCAAATACAGCCTATTAACGATGGTCTGTTATGGTCGGCCCATGAACGGACGATTCCAACTCTAGCCCGTTTACGGCCAGAATGCGGTCTGTTTGGCCCATGTTTGGCCAATCGATCATACGGCCCGTATAAGGCCCATTGATGATACGGCCCGTAGAAGGCCCATTGTTTCTACGACCCGTAGAAGGCCCATTGTTTCTACGGCCCGTAGAAGGTCCACTGTTTCTACGGCCCGTAGAAGGCCCACTGTTTATATGGTCCGTAGAAGGCCCACTATTTCTACGGCCCATAGGAGGCCCAGTGTCACTACAGTAAATATTAGCCCATGGTTATTGTGGCCTAGTTTTAAAAAATAGGTTATTGCAGCCACTAGCAAACTGTAGAAAAAGAACTGCACTGACTACAAGCAAACAAATAAACAAGACAACAAGGAAATAAATAAGCAAGCAACTTACACTAGGCTATCATGGCTATTACACATATTACATCCACTGGGCATCAAAGTTCGCCACCAGTGCAAATATAGGGAACACAGCAGCATATAAACGCCGCAGCAAAACAAGTCCAGAACTGAAACCAATTCAGAAGAGCTCAAGAAACAATATCCTGGGTACCCATAATGTTGGCAAGATGCTTAGCAAGCTTATTAACTTTCTCTTGTTTGGCGCTTAAGTCCTCCAGTGCTTGCTGTTGCACTAGAAACTATGCATCTGAATTCTGCAGGGACTTCCTCAGTCCTTTGGCTTCCTGTCGCATAACATCTGATCGATGTCTTTCAACTTGAAGTTGAGACTCAAGAAGCCGAACTAATTCAGGCAACGAGTTCGAAGAGCTGGTGCGAGCAGTGGTAGCCAGTAACTCGAACACTACATCAAGACAGGACTTTGGGGTTGTCTCAGTGTCTTCAATATAGTTTTTATCAGCTTTCTTGGAGACCAACAGGAATGTCTCACTATCTTGAACCTTATCTGCATTACTTCCTTTACCATTGCATAACAGGGTACTCTTCTCTAATATTTTATCCGCGTTCTAAACGAGAAACAAACAAACACATCTCAGGTTTACAATGTAGTATATGAAACTCATTTTGGTAAACCAGTTCAGTAGTAAGGTGGACAGGATAACAACATGAAACAAACATATATCTATGTAGTATGGTCACTGTATGGTCTATATCATTCTAGTTTATGTTGCCAAATCAAGATAGATATAGTTCGAATCATATCTATTTAAGACAAAGCAGCATAGACAGAATATAAGTGTGGTAAACTACACAGTAATAACAACACTTGTAATGTGCATGACATGAGAACATAACTGTTTATTCAATTGAAACTGAAATCTACATAGAGCAAGTTACAACAGTAAACAACCAAACACATTGAAGAAACAGGTTTAAAACATACCTGTTGCGCCATTGGAGTTTCAATTGCACCCTTCAAATTTGAAATTAGTTGGTATCAGTAAATACAGTGATGCAAGAGCAAAGTAGTATGAACCATAGCTACGGAACCTGACCTGAGAACAATTCTTCTTCTGCTTTAAGCATTGACTTCGGGTTCAGAGTGGTCGTCCTCGTGATTTGGGCACTGCAATTTCCTTATGAACTGCTCGTGTTTGGGTGCTCTGTGGTGGAGACGGTGCTGTGTCAACGGGAACTGGGTGTCTATCTGTTGGGGTTGGGGTTAGAAGGGGTGTAGCTAGTTCTCTGTTCAACTGGGTAGGGGTACAATCTGCATGAGTGTGGGTTATGTGTGGTGGGGCTGGTTCTTGGGCAAGTACAACCGTGGTTCTATCTGCATCGACAGGCAGGACGATCTTTTTTGAAGACCGTGTTTTTACTCCCACAGATACTGCCATCACTCCCTCCAATTGAAATGGCTGATAAACATGAAAAGTAATTGAATGTATAGACATTGTAAGATAGACAGGTGTAATGGATAGTAGGGAATAAAACATGGCATGAAATAATTCACATTTATGTTGTCTAAGCAAACAGAATAGCAGGACATAATTTCACATATATGATGGCTAATTAAACAGGATAGCATGACACAATTTCACATGTATGATGGCTAACTAAACAGGATAGAATGACATACTTCAAAATATGATGACTATGTAAATAGGATGACATGATATAACTATAGGATGTGTCTATTAAAGTGGTTGGCATGCCATAAATCACAAACATGCCGTCGATGGAAACATGATGGCATGATATAATTCACGGATAGAATGACATAATTTAAAATATGATGACTATGTAATCAGGATGAGATGATATAACTATATTATGTCTTTAGAAAATGGGTTGGCATGCCATAATTCAGATACATGCTGTCTATGTAAACATCATGGCATGACATAATTCAAATATATGATTTATATACTAAGGAAGTGAGCAGAGGGCAATCGCATATATGATGTGTCAACTAAGGAGATGGCATTCAATATTGTGTATATGATGTAAAAACTAAGCATTGCAATACAACATATGCAATATATGAGTAATATAACCCTGCCAAGTTTGAGCATACACCTCAGGGGGATAATAGGGCTGGTCATCTGCCTCTGAATCCTCCTCTGAAGAGCTATCTGTAACCAGCAAGATATCTGCTTCAGCAGGTAGCATTGTCTGCTCTGAAGACCTTGTTTTCACTCCAGATTTCTCCATCACCAATTCAATTGGCTGATGCACAAGAAGAGCAGTTGAATATACAAACATTGTCGACAAAAAGCAATGAGAAATACAAAAAAAGGATGTCATGATATAATTCACATATATGACGCTTGCCTAAACAGCACGGCATTGCATAATTCACATACATAATGCCTTGCAACAAGGTAACATTGCATAATTCACATATATAATGTCTTGCAACAAGATGGCATTCAATAATTCACATATATGGTAATTAGACACTAAACAGGTGGCATTCACACAAAGCATGTCTAAACTAAGCAAATGACATAGCAATGCAAGATACCATACGCACGATATGAGCAACATAACCCTGCCAAGTTAGGGCATGCACCTCGGGGGGAAATATGACTGGTCATCTGTCTCTGAATCCTCCTCTGAGGAGCTATCAGTAACCAGCAAGACATGCGCTTCGTCAGATAGCATTGTCTGCTCTGAAGACCTTGTTTCCACTCCAGATTTTTCCATGACTGTGCCAAATGGCTGATGCACAGGAAGAGTAATTGAATGTACTAAAATTGTTGACAAATTTAACACGTAATAAAAAAATGATGGCATGATATAATTCACATATAAGATGACTGGCTAACCAGGGTGGCATTGCAAAATTCACATCTATGATGCCTGGCTAGACAAGATGGCATTGCATGATTCACATATATGATAAAGAAACCAAACAGATGGCATTGACACAAAGCATGTCTAAACTAAGCAGATAACATCTTTAATGTATACAGTAAGCAATGCAAGGCACCATATGCATGATATTACCAACATCAGCATGCCAAGTTAGAGCAAAGACCTCATGGGGTAAATAGGAGTGGTCTTCTCCTTCTGAATCCCCCTCAGAACAGTTATCTTCCTCTTGATTATGATCCGAAATGGGTGGAGGGGGGCTGCCTTTGCGCCCACCATCGAACGATGTCTGGATGAAATTTTATTGCCATGCAAGGCCTGTCTCTTTTGCTCTACATGATTAGTTCCATTGTGTACAATAACTGGCATGCATAGGAATAAAACATAGTGAGATTATGTAAGGAGTGCATGCACAAATCCAGAGTGATGGTAGCAAACTGTGGATAGACCCAAAACCAATGATAGCAGGCAGATAATAGCTTTAGTTAAAAAATACAGATAATGGCTCCTTTAATGTTTGTTTGCACCCAACATGAAACTCATAGTAGACACCGGAGATTAACCAGATAGTAGACAGATAGTACTGATTGCTGCCCCAATATGTACCCCACAACCATTTAAAAACTCAAGTTTCAGCATTAGTTTGGACCTGACTCAGAGTCTAATAGGTGAACACGACGACAATGTAACATGTCACCATATTAAGCGACGCATAACGTAAGCAGACACGGAAGAGTGCGACCTCTCTTGCGGACCCGTGTAGTCCTCAAGGTCATCTGCTCAGTTGATGATGGTAATGCAGTTGCCGTGGCTGCCGGTGGCGGGGAAGAAGATCTGAGGCGGCGAAAGACAGTCTGGAGAGCGGATCCCTGCTGTGGTGAACCCTTCCATCGTTGGAGCAGCTAAGCTGGGGTGGAACACAGCGCCGCAGGAGCAGGACAAACCACACAAGGTTTTCTTTGACACATATCTGTAACAGAAGTAATTGAGTAAGGGCTTGTTTGAATTTGAGGATTCTAACAATGCAGGGATAGGAAATAGACAGGAATAGGATAGGAATGCACGTGCAAAATAGAGAATTTAAAAACACAGGATTTCTGCCAATCTGGGTGTTTGATTCACAATAATTGGAAGATCACAGGATGCAAAAAAGCATGGTGAGATTAAGTCAAACCACAAGAAAATGTACGGTTATAATGCTATTATGCTACTATCTCTTAGTCTTGTGCTTGATGAATAGGAATATGAAAAGGAGGAGAAATGGAAATTAGAATTCCTACGGTTTTTCTTTCAAGGAGACACTAAAGGAACAAATCCTACAGTTTTCCTTTGCTCCATTCCTTTGCACCAAATTCATGAAAAGTAGTACCATAGGAAACTTTCCAATTCCGATGTTTTTCATTCACTTTTCCTTTCAAGCACTCGCGATTCTAGTAGGCAGGCTTGAGCAAGGAAAATCCTACACTAAAAAATGTTTTTGTGCTACTTCTATTACCTTGGACCCAAGCCACTGCCACACTAGCTCAACTCCCAGGCCCATCGACAAATGCATAGCTCAAACGCACAGAGATAAATAATGATGGCATTCAAGAGAGTCCATCACGGATAGCTAAGTTGCCTGGTACCTCACTGCTTGTCATATAGTAGGATAAAATAATCGTATTTCCCGTTACTACGAGTGCTCAGTGGACAATATATATAACATGTAGAGTAAAAAAGAGATGCAACAAGTGTACAACCTCTTTGGCGAAGCCATGTCAATCTCAGCATGATTGGGTTGGCGGTGAGGATGCTCCGGCTGACTTGGCTGTCGGAGGAGGGGAAGAAGATCTTAGGCATCTGGAGATGGAGCCCGAGGTACTGCTCCGCTGTGATGGAGGGTTTCGTCATTGGAGCAGCTCCGGTGAGTTGTACGATGCCGAGGCTGAAGTAGGACAAGAGAGACAACGAACAACGTTAACCTGAGTGGAATTCTAACAACATCTCCAATACATGAAGTAAAATACATAACCACAAAGTGCTAGATGTAAAATACATCAGCTGCTCATCTCTGAACTTAACTGTCGAAACTGAATTTAACTGTCGAAACTGAACTTAACTGTCGAAACTGAACTTAACTGTCGAAACTGAATTTTGCTGTCGAAACTGAATTTTGCTGTCAAAACTAAATGCACTAGCAAGGTGAGGCTACATGTCAGTCGACTGACTTTTTCATCTCTGGTCAGTCGATTTTGCAGCCGTTGGATACAAAATCAAGGGCCTGCGGTTCATCTTCAACCTCCACCCCCTGAGCCGCCAGCCACCACCGGCCAAACAGCAGCCCCCCGCCGCCCGCAGCCGGCGGTGCGCCGCCCCGCCCGCCCCGAAAACACTCCCCACCGTCGGTCCGCTGCCGCCCCGGCCATCCCTCTAGGCCCCCCCGTGCCGAGCTTTTTCTCTGGCGATCCCCACGCCACCGCCCCACCAACGCCCCGCCACCGCCAGCGACCACCGCCAGCGACCACCGCCCCCATCCTGAATCCTAAGATAGATAGTGGGGTACCTCTCTGGCGAGCCCCCCTCCCCGCTGCGGCTGGTTCTTCCTTCACCCCGGCGATCCCCCCACCCCCTGAAAATCGACTGACCCAAAAGTCGATTCAGTCGACTGAAGTGTAGCTAAATTGGAGCAGCATCGCAAGCAAGAGCAAGAGCAGCAGCGCGAGCAAGAGCAATAGCAAGAGCATACCAGGCAGGGGACCGAGAGCAAGAGTAGAGCAGTAGCGCGAGCGAGAGCTAAAGCAGAAGCATCTCCTACTGATGTGGACGTCGCTGCCGAGGGAGCGACGCCGTGGAGGAAGTGGCCGGCGACGCCGCCATGGATGGAGCCGCGCCGTGTCGGCTCGGGACTGAGCGCCGACAGCACCGTGAGATCGAATCAAGAAGAAAATGCGGCGATTAGTGTACAACCTCTTTGGTAGCGCCGATTAGGCCGCAACTTCATCCAAGGAAAAGGTGATGATGATGCTCTTCCAGTGGTGCAGGTGAAGACAGCGGTGTGGGAATGGAGGTGGTGCGAAAGACGAGGGGAACGTCGGGGCAGCTCCTTGGAGGTGGAGGATGGGGTGGCTGAACCGGCGGGACGATGAGATCGACTACGGATCCTCATCCGGTACGGTGGATGAGGGACGTCGAGGTGTTGATGTGGACGACATCGTCGGGGAACGGAGCAAGGTGTGGGGTTTCATCGCAGGTTTTCACGGCCTCGGTGTACGAATGGGTGGGAGGATGGGATGGCAGTGGGGAACCATGGCTTAGAGACGCGCTTGTCCGAAATGTGGGGTAAGTTACGAAAGTACCCCCACCGATTTGAGGCGGTTCTTTCGGTTCAGGTGTACCATGGGCATTTCGCGTGTCGGGATTTCACAGGAGGTGGGAGTTTTCGCACGCGTTGTAATTTTGGAATAGCAAGGCGCGGGTTGAGGTGGAGGGAGTTGTTGGAGCACAATGAGACAAAGATATATCTTAAATATTTCGGGCTAAAGGCGCGGGTTGAAGAGGTGGGAGTTTCGCAGCACGATAGACAGAGACGCTAGATTGAATTTTCGGCATAACAAGGCATGGCTTGAAATTTTGGAAGAACAAGCTTAAAGTGTACCCAAAAAAGACAATTTGCACCTCAACACGCACAACACACACACAAAGACCATTTAGACTAGAGTAAGGTACACGTGCATTGCACACATGAGATTTGGCAACCAAATTATGAATAAATACCACATTATAGCATGCAAGCTTTGAGTCATATATGCATGATGTAGATGTTCGTTTTATTCTTATAGTTCGTTTCATTCAAAATCATCTAGTTTTTATAAGAAAGCTAATCTATTTTAAGATTCATGGAATTGTGCATCGTAAGACATAAAGTAAAAACAAATAATGGTAAATCATGTAGAAAAACATTTGGGCAATTCTGATACGGAAGATTCTAGAACAAATAAGAAGTGCTTGTGTTTTGATGTTTGTGCATTATGCTTAAGTTCAACCATGGAGTCTTCTAGATTATACATGTGGCGAAATCTGGAGGAATCTAGATGATATCCAACGACCAGTAGTGCTCAAATTTGCCATCTTTGGACCATCGGATTCGCCTCATCCAACGACCATCTTTCAAAGTTAAAGTTACCCACACACAATATAAAAAAATATAATATAATATATATAGGGGTATAGATATAGATATGTGATGCGAAAGCCGCCCATCATCTCCAATTAGAATAGTGTGTCCATGCACGGATGCGACGTGGCCAAATGATGTCTGCCATCAGTATCTCAAATTCAAATCAGTCTGACCTTGTTCAATGTGTATACATTACAACATGCTCATTTCCAAACCACACCGCGTAGATCTCCGTTATATTCATGCATGCATGGGCTTCAAACATCAGGATCTCTTATTCAAATATTTCAATTCAACTTTACACTGATTATGATCTCACCTATTCTTTTACACCCACACAGTAGTCTTCTCTTTATAATTGTACCACTAACTTTCTCTCGTGCATGCATGCACACACACTACCAGTCGGCATTATCCATCGCACGCATGCAATCTTTTTCTTCAGGTCGGTCTCCCATGAAGGCACACACCCACACACATCCCCCTCTCCATCATATCGGGCATTCTTTATCTCTCATGCGTGCATGCGCAACGATCGATGGTCCTCTATGTATGTGTGTATATAGCTAGGTCTTTCATAGTTTTCCACACAAACCGATCAATCGATATATCCAGTGAGGTCTCACCCCCTTTCCCACGTCCACATTGATCAATCTATACCTCTCTATATAGGATTAACATATATAGCTAATACACCCACATTAATTATATATCCAACTTCCCCCTCTCATCATCCATGCCTTCCGCTTCATCTCTCAGACACATGCACAATGGCGAAGACAGGGGGCAGTAAGGGCCCTGCCCCCTCCCCCCTAACATCACTATATATCGAGGCTAATATGAATGTGATCATTAGATAATTGCTGCTAAAAATGGTTAAAGTTCATGAATTGACCCTCCTCGTAAAGGATTAGCAATGCTTGGTCCCCTAGCTCATTTATTTTTCATGGCTCCGCCACTACGCGCAACAGCACACGTGTTCGCCCCCTCTCTCTAAATATCGATCTTGCACTTGTGCATTCCTTCATAGTCTCCCTCCACTCGGCCCCTCGCACCATCTTCTAGCCCCCACCGGATATTGCCACATGTACAATCTAGCAGACTCGATGGTTGAACTTAAGCATAATGCACAAACCTCAAAACAATAGTGGTTCTCTTTTGTTCTAGAATCTTCCATATCATAACTGCCCAAACTTTTTTCTAGTTGAATTGCCATTATTTGTTTTTACTTTATGCTTCAACGCACAATTCCATGAATCATAAAATAGATTAAGGGCTTCTTTGATTCAAAGGATTCTCAAAGGTATTTTGAAGGATTCTAATCATTAGGAATTTTTCCTATCTTGGTTGTTTGATTCGTAGGATTGTAAACCATAGGAATTTTTCCATATGATTCATTTGCACTAGATTTCATAGGAAACATCCCATCCACTCAAACCTCTTTGAAAGAATTCTGTGTTTTTTCTATGCACAATCAAACACTCGTACAATCCTGTAGGATTCAAGACGACATTCCACTATAATCCCATGTTTTCCTATTCCCGCGTTCTTAGCTTTTTTATAAAAACTAATTGATTTTGAATGAGATGAACTATCAGAATTAAACGAAGGGCTACATCAAGCATATATGACTCAGAGCTTACATGCTATAGTGTGGTATTTATTCATAATTTGGTTGCAAAATCTGATGCATGCAATGCACGTGTACCTTACTAGTACTTCGAGTATGTGCAAAACACGTAAATTAGAATACCAATGGCATGCTACACAGTGTCTCTCTTACAGTTCATGAAGCCACGTGGCACATGTGGAGGCATTGTCGCGACCTCCTTGCGTGGATTGATCACAGTGACGTGCTGCTGGTTCTAGAAGAATGTACTCGTCCTCCCTGAGCCATACTGGCGGTACATGCATGAAGCGAAGATGTGCACGCATGCCACGCACACACTCATTCCCTCGCACGCACACGTGGGTACACGGGCGGACGCAATTTTGTACCAAGATCCACCCCATGTGATAATTTGACGCGTGTAAAGTCGTTCACTTCATTGATGGTCAATTAATACAGCGCATGCAAATTGAGTGGACGTGAGGGCGGAAGAAAGTGTGGAGACCAGACCTCAAACGGTCCAATCTCTGTGCTCCGGTGTCATCTCTGGATCAGTAATGCTGACACCACACAGTACTTGAAGGATTTATAACAGAGTAGCAATCACACACTTATTACATCGAGGGTCTCAAAAGAGAACTCATTACAATAAATATGGATTAAGGCCATCTAATAACGATAACAACGGAAGGCTTGGAAGATAAATGAGTCCATCAACTCCAATGGCATCACTGAGTATAGAACCACGACCTAAAACTCCTTAATCGTCGTCTGAAAAGTCTGCAACATTAACGTTGCAGCCCGAAAACGGGTCAGCACATGGAATATGCTGGCAATGTAACACATAGAGAGTAATGGAATGAAACAGCTATACTATATGCATATTTGGCTGGTGGAAAGCTCTATGGTTACAGTTTTGCGTAAAGCCAAATTTTCCCTACTGCAAAGGAATAAATTTATTTAACTATCATGGTGGTTGTTAAACATTGAGAATGGTTGACAACATTCTCAATCCCAATTAAACATCATCATTAAACAAACCCATCAAAATTAAATTTTATAGTAACATGTTGAGATTCACATGATAATCCAGGTACTAGATACTCAAGATGTCCATAACCGGGGACTCGGCTAACCATGATTAGTTTATACACTCTGCAGAGGTTTACGCACTTTTCCCCACAAGACTCGATCGCCTCCGTTTGGTTTCTCGCACTACACGGTGTTTGAGAAACGGATGACCGAGACATAGTCTTTCAGAAGCGCTAGCACCTTACGATGGGTAGACCGTACCACCTACATCCCCTACATCTGCTAGTCTACTACTGTAAGAGTTCGCATGACTTAGTCAACTATGCTAGAGCCCATAATAGCTTGTGGCTGCACACGGAAGTTTCTAGCATGAATAATCTCATGATCCCTTTGAGCCTGGGTGGCGGTCCATAAAGAAAAACAGGCAATCCTGGAATACCCAGGTACCTCAATCCACCTAGATGTGTGTTTAAGTTGCCACCTTAAATAAACCATTAATTAACAATCTCACATCTGTCATGGATACACTCACCCAATCCACGTCTACTAGCATAGCATGGCAATAAGCAATGTAGAAGTAACTCCCAAAGGTTTGATAATTAAACAGGTAATAGGTACTACCTCAACTACTTCCCAAACCCACAATTTAATTAGATCATACTCATGCAATGTGTAAGGATTGATCTAATGCAATAAAACTGGGTAGTAGGAGGTATGATCAAAGTGTTACTTGCCTTGCTGATGATCCGGGAAACCTAGCGATTCGAAGTAACAAGTGGCGCACTCCGGGTACTCTATCGCAAACAAACAAGCGTACAACAAGTACTCAACTAATGCACAGATAAAACTCAAATAAGAGATCTAACCAGAAGGTTCAACTTAAGAACTCCGATTGGCAAAAAGAATCAAATCGAACGAAGCAACGAAAGACAAAAGGCAAAAGAAATAGGCTTCGTTTACTAATCTGGATCTAAGGCAATTTTACAGTGGCAAAAACTTGTTTGAGTTGGTTAAACGAAAAGAGGGTTTTGAGATGAAACTCCAGGCGCTTGAATCGCCTGATTCCGATAAAACGAGCGAAAAGTTATACTAAAACGAAAATCGGATCAGAAATCACGATCAGAAAAATTGCGGATTTAATCCGAGAAAAAGAAAAACGACGAACGTTCGTTAAAACGAACGAACAGACAAATGCTCGCTATTTAAATAAACCGGAAAACCGATCTATTTAAAAAAACTGAACCAAAAAAACGAACAAAACCTTCGGAAAACCAAACGGTTTGTCGGAAAAAAACCGGCGACTAAAAAAAAACTACCTCCGGCAACTCCGACGACTATTCCGGCGGCGGCGGCGCGGCAAGGCGGCGGCGTGCGGGGCTAGGGCGGCGCAGGGCGTGGCAAGGCGGCGTCGTGGGGGGGGGGGCTTCCGGCTGGGCCTCCCCGACTTTTAAAGCCGGACGGGCCTTAGTGTCCGGGTCGGACACGGCCCGTAGGTCGGTTGCGCGTTTTTTTAAATAATTACACTCAGGAAAAAAATAAAAGGACTACTTAACGGACTCCAAAAATCCCAAAATAAATTTTCCCCGGCTTCTAAAATCAAGCCGCACAGGATGAACATTTATTTGGGGCCTAAATGCAATTTTGAAAAACACGCATTTTTCCTAAATTCAAATAAAATAGCAAATAAAACCAAATAAAATCTTGTTTGACTTTTTTATTAAATCTTCAATATTTCTTTATTTTTGGGAAAGTCATTTTATTCCCTCTCTCATATTTTTATATTATAAATAATTGAAGATAAAATAAATAAAATCAAATGATCCTATTCTCACAATTTGAGACAACTCAAACATGAAAATAACGAAATCCCCAACTCTCTCCGAGGGTCCTTGAGTTGCGAAAATTTCTAGGATCAACCAAAATGCAATAAATATGATATGCAATGATGATCTAGTGTATAACATTCCAAATTGAAAATTTGGGATGTTACAAACCTACCCCCCTTAAGATGAATCTCGCCCTCGAGATTCGGGTTGGCTAGAAAATAGGTGAGGGTGGTCCTTCAGCAAATCTTCCTCTCGTTCCCAGGTGACTTCATCTTCCGTGTGGTGGCTCCACTGAACCTTGCAAAATTTGATAACCTTGTTGCCGGTGACTCGACTGGCATATTCTAGAATCTTAACTGGTTTCTCATCATAGGTCAAATCACTGTCCAACTGAATTGCTTCCAGTGGTACCGTATCTCTCAGCGGTATGTCAGCCATTTCTGTGTGGCACTTCTTCAACTGGAATACATGAAACACGTCATGAACTCCTGACAGCCCTTCGGGTAATTCCAACTTGTAGGCTACTTCTCCCATACGCTCCAAAACTTTGTATGGGCCTACAAAATGTGGCGCTAGTTTTCCCTTAACTCCAAAGCGCTTAACTCCCCGAAGTGGAGATACTCGAAGATAAACTCGGTCTCCGACTTCGTAAACTATCTCCTTGCGTTTAGAATCTGCATAACTCTTCTGCCTGGACTGAGCTACCTTGAGCCTATCGCGAATTAATTTCACTTTCTGTTCAGACTCCTTTATCAGATCCGGTCCAAACAACTGGCGGTCTCCAACTTCATCCCAAGATAATGGGGTCCTGCACCTCCTTCCGTACAAGGCTTCGAAAGGGGCCATCTTCAAACTGGATTGATAGCTGTTGTTGTAAGAGAACTCTGCATATGGCAAATTCTCATCCCAACTAGATCCATAATCTAGCGCACAAGCTCTTAGCATATCCTCCAAAATCTGATTCACTCTCTCGGTCTGTCCATCTGTCTGTGGGTGAAAAGTTGTGCTAAACTCCAGTCTGGTTCCCAAAGTCTCATGCAACTGATTCCAGAATTTTGAAGTAAACTGGGTTCCTCTATATGATACAATGCTCCTTGGAACTCCATGCAGACATACGATCCTGGTCATGTATATCTTTGCCAACTTTGCATTGGTATAGGTAGTCTTTACTGGAATGAAATGAGCTACCTTTGTCAAGCGATCGACTACAACCCATATCGAGTCATAGCCTGAACGTGTTCTAGGCAATCCTGTAATAAAATCCATGCCTAGATTATCCCACTTCCATTCAGGTATCGGCAATGGTTGTAGCAATCCTACTGGTTTCTGATGCTCTGCCTTCACTCTCTGATATACATCACAAACTGCTACATACTCCGCAATATCCTTCTTCATTCCGGTCCACCAGAAAATATCCTTCAAATCCAAATACATCTTGGTATTTCTTGGGTGAATAGAATACGGTGAGTCATGGGCCTCTTGCAAAATTAGCTTCCTGATCTCCGGATCATTTGGCACATAAACACGGTCCTCAAACCATAAGGTATCGTGCTCATCCTCACGAAATCCCTTAGCTTTTCCTTTGCTAATTTTCTCTTTAATAGAAGCAATCCCCTTGTCAGTCTTTTGGGCTTCTCTGATTTTATCCATCAATGTAGGCTGAATCTCCAATGCTGCTACATAGCCTCTTGGAACTATTTGCACACATAGCTCTCGAAGATTTTCGGCTAACTCACTTGGTAAATCTCCCGTCATTAGGGTGTTGACATGACTCTTACGGCTCAACGCGTCAGCTACTACGTTAGCCTTTCCGGGGTGATAATGCAATTTCATATCATAATCTTTGATGAGCTCCAACCATCTCCTTTGTCTGAGGTTCAACTCCTTCTGTGTGAAAATATACTTCAAACTCTTGTAATCCATGTACACCTCGCAATGGTTTCCAATCATAAAATGTCTCCAAGTCTTCAATGCATGCACTACGACTGCTAACTCCAAATCATACATAGCATAATTCAACTCATGAGGCTTAAGCTGTCGTGAGGCATATGAAACAACTCTCCCTTCCTGCATCAACACTGCTCCAAGTCCTCGACGTGAAGCGTCGC
Source organism: Triticum aestivum (assembly GCF_018294505.1). Classification (NCBI taxonomy): domain Eukaryota; kingdom Viridiplantae; phylum Streptophyta; class Magnoliopsida; order Poales; family Poaceae; genus Triticum; species Triticum aestivum. Next base: position 500,037,209 of record NC_057803.1, read on the forward strand.
AATACACCTCATAATCCTTGGTCTGATCCGGTAAAATCAACACTGGTGAGGTAACCACACGTTTGTTCAACTACTGAAAACTAGCCTCACATTCCTCCGTCTATATGAACTTGGTATCCTTCTTCAACAACTCCGTCATAGGCTTCACAATCTTTGAGAAATTCTCAATAAACCTCCGGTAGTATCCTGCGAGTCCAAGAAAACTCCGGATCTCTCCCACGGTGGTTGGTGCTTCCCACTTGGTCACGATATCAACTTTAGTGGGATCTACTGCTATACCTTCTTCGGATATAACGTGTCCGAGAAATCCAGCTTCCTTCAACCAAAACTCACATTTGCTAAACTTGGCATATAATTGATGTTCTCTGAGCTTTCCAAGAGCCAAACGCAAATGTTCCTTATGCTCCTCTTCATTCTTCGAGTAAACCAGGATATCATCAATGAACACTATGACGAACTTATCCAAGAACTCCATAAACACTTTGTTCATCATGTTCATAAAATATGCAGGTGTTTTAGTCAGACCAAATGACATAATGGTATACTCGTACAACCCATACCCGGTGGTAAAAGTCGTCTTGGGTATATCCTGTTCCCGAATCTTCAACTGGTGGTACCCTGATCGCAGATCGATCTTGGAAAATACCTTAGCTCCTTGCAATCGATCAAACAGATCATTGATCATCGGTAGTGGGTACTTGTTCTTGATGGTTACTTCATTCAATCCTCGATAATCGACAACCATCCTTAACGATCCATCCTTCTTTTCTACTAGAAGTAGTGGCGATCCCCAAGGTGAAGAACTTGGGCGAATATAACCTTTATCCAGTAACTCCTTAATTTGCTTCTTAATTTTCACCAAATCCTTTGCAGGCATCCTATATGGTCTCTTTGATATTGGCCCTATGCCTGGCAAAAGCTCAATCAAAAACTCAATATCTCTATCCGGTGGCATGCCTGGCAACTCTTTTGGAAATACATCAGGGAAATCCTTCACTACTGGTACTTCCTCCTGTACAACTCCTGTTAAGCAATTACTTGAGTCCTCTTTGGCACATGTCGGGATACATACTTGATCCTTCTCCCTTCTGGGGTGGTAAGCAAAATTGACTTACTGGCACATGCAATACTCCCTTCATACTTTGACAACCAATCCATGCCTAATATCACATCCAATCCTTGGGATTCCAACACTATTAGGTCTGAGGGAAAAACATAGTTACCAATTCTTAATGGTAACCGATCACACCATAGACTAGCCATATATTCTGCTCCAGGCGAGGTTACTAACATGGGTGACCTAAGGGCTTGGGTTGGCAGTTTATACTTATCCACAAATCCCCTTGATATGTATGAATGTGATGCACCAGTATCGAGAAGAACGAGTGGAATAAATGACTTAACCAAAAACTTACCGATTACTGCATCCGGCTGCTCTTCAACCTCCTCCACGTTAACGTGGTTCACCTGTCCCCTGTTGAAAGGGTTCGACTTCTTCCCAGAGCTTCCATTGCCATTTCCATTCTGGGATTCAGGACATTCATTGGCATAATGTCCGGTCTTCTGGCACTTAAAGCAAGTGACTTGGCTCAGGTCTTTCTTGGCTGGGGTTGATGGGTTGGTACGGTTCTGGCCGTTGCTTCCTCCATTCCCATTACCATTCCTGGGGCCATTGTGATTGTGCGAGCTACCTCCTCCATGGGTATGCTGAAAATGTCCTCCCAGCCTAGGGGTAAATCGTGGCTTCTGCTGAGCTCCTAAATTGTACTTTCCTTGTGCATACTTCCTCTTGCGATTTTCAATTTGCTCCTGCTTCCCTTCAATCAAAAGAGCACGATCTACCAACTCCTGGTAGTTGTTGAAGGTTGCTACCATCAACTGCATGCTCAACTCATCATTCGGTCCTTCCAGAAATTTCTCCTGCTTTGCTGCATCCATAGCAACGTCATCTGGGGCATAATGTGCTAATTTACTAAAGTCTTCCACATACTGGCCAACTGTCCGTCCTCCTTGGCGCAAGTTGCAAAACTCTCGCTTCTTCATGGCCATAGCTCCTGCTGAAACATGGGCAGTACGAAAAGCCTGCTGAAACTGGTCCCATGTGATAGTATCGACAGGGAAAGTGGCTGTGAAATTCTCCCACCATGATGCTACGGGTCCTTCAAGCTGATGTGTGGTAAACTTCACCTTCTCCGCATCCGTGCATCCTGCTGTGGTCAACTCTCTAGCTGTCTTGCGGAGCCAATCATCTCCTACTATCGTCTCGGTGCTACTGGAAAACACCGGTGGATTCAGCCTAAGAAAATGGGCTAAGTGATCAACAGGTGGTGGTGGTGGTGGGTTGTTGTTGTTCCCCTGGTTCTGATTCTGGACTAGCAACTGCATCAACGTGTTCTGCTGCTGGATCAACTGAGTGAGCTCCGGTGGAAAGGTAAATCCGGGGTCATGTCTCGGAGGCATCTGAGGGTTTAGAAAAGATGAGATTTAAGAATAGAGAGGGTCTAAAGAGAAAACACTACCCATATGGACATGATGCAAAAGCAAACAATTCACTTCAATCAAACAAGGGCATACAATCGATCTAACTATCACAAAAGTGCTCGGACTATACTATTTACATGGTGGACTACTACTACTGATGAGGTGGTCTACTAGAAATATTCTTCGGTTGCAGACTCCATGATATCTGCTCTGGCTTCATCAACATAGTCTTCATCGCTATCGTCGGGATCCGAGTCGGTGTCGTCGATGATGATGTAGTCTTCCGGGCGAATCTCCTTGGGTTCTTCGTCTTCTTCTACCGGTGTAGGGCCTCCCATAAATATTCCGATCTTCATTGTTAGGTCGGCATTCTTATCCACTAATACTTCAATTTCTTCTTCATAATCTTCACGAGTAGCCTTGAGTTCTTCCTCCAGTTCCTTGATTCTTGTCTTTGCCTTCTTCAGGTCTATCATGTCGGCGCACATCTGATTCTCCTGACGTCTAATGTGCTGGTTTAACTCCTGGATGAAAGCTGCAATTGATCTATCCTTCCTGGTGCTGATCATCTCCCAGTGCTCATCTCGGCACCCACAAATCTGGTAGATAGTATCCTTGAGATCATTGCGGTAGACTTCTCCAATGCGTCCCATGGCAATGTGAGCTTCCATGCTCTTTCCTAGATTCCAAGTTGGTGCATCAAAAGAAAACTCTATGGGCTCAGTGACTGGCATGAACGTCCTTCCTGGAACTTGAACTTGAATCGTCCAGCGCTCTTCTTCAGGTAAAGTGGCGTTGTAGGTTCCGGTGAAGCTTGGTACTCCTATGTTCAGGTATCTAGTGACTTCCTTCAAGTGACGTCCAAAGGGTGTGTCTTCATCCGGTTGAGTGAACTTGTTCCTTGCATACGCCATCCTAAAAGAGTAGAAAAGATGAGGAGTCAGAAAGAGAAGAGAGTGAGTAGTGTTCTAGGTCTTTAGCTTAGTGGTCGTGTCCTACAGTCAGCGTGTGCTCTGATACCATCTTGTGGCGACCAGACCTCAAACGGTCCAATCTCTGTACTCTGGTGTCATCCCTGGATCAGTAATGCTGACACCACACAGTACTTGAAGGATTTATAACAGAGTAGCAATCACACACTTATTACATCGAGGGTCTCAAAAGAGAACTTATTACAATAAATATGGCTTACGGCCATCTAATAACGATAACAACGGAAGACTTGGAAGATAAATGAGTCCATCAACTCCAATGGCATCACTGAGTATAGAACCACGACCTAAAACTCCTTAATCGTCGTCTGAAAAGTCTGCAACATTAACGTTGCAGCCCGAAAACAGGTCAACACATGGAATATGCTGGCAATGTAACACATAGAGAGTAATGGAATGAAACAGCTATACTATATGCATATTTGGCTGGTGGAAAGCTCTATGGTTACAGTTTTGCGTAAAGCCAAATTTTCCCTACTACAAAGGAATAAATTTATTTAACTATCATGGTGGTTGTTAAACAGTGAGAATGGTTGACAGCATTCTCAATCCCAATTAAACATCATCATTAAACAAACCCATCAAAATTAAATTTTATAGTAACATGTTGAGATTCACATGATAATCCAGGTACTAGATACTCAAGATGTCCATAACCGAGGACTCGGCTAACCATGATTAGTTTATACACTCTGCAGAGGTTTGCACACTTTTCCCCACAAGACTCGATTGCCTCCGTTTGGTTTCTCGCACTACATGGTGTTTGAGAAACGGATGACCGAGACATAGTCTTTCAGAAGCGCTAGCACCTTACGATGGGTAGACCGTACCACCTACATCTGCTAGTCTACTACTGTAAGAGTTCGCATGACTTAGTCAACTATGCTAGAGCCCATAATAGCTTGTGGTTGCACACAGAAGTTTCTAGCATGAATAATCTCATGATCCCTTTGAGCCTGGGTGGCGGTCCATAAAGAAAAGCAGGCAATCCTGGAATACCCAGGTACCTCAATCCACCCAGATGTGTGTTTAAGTTGCCACCTTAAATAAACCATTAATTAACAATCTCACATCTATCATGGATACACTCACCCAATCCACGTCTACTAGCATAGCATGGCAATAAGCAATGTAGAAGTAACTCCCAAAGGTTTGATAATTAAACAGGTAATAGGTACTACCTCAACTACTTCCCAAACCCACAATTTAATTAGATCATACTCATGCAATGTGTAAGGATTGATCTAATGCAATAAAACTGGGTAGTAGGAGGTATGATAAAAGCGTTACTTGCCTTGCTGATGATCCGGGAAACCTAGCGATTCGAAGTAACAAGCGGCGCACTCCGGGTACTCTATCGCAAACAAACAAGCATACAATAAGTACTCAACTAATGCACAGGTAAAACTCAAATAAGAGATCTAACCAGAAGGTTCAACTTAAGAACCCCGGTTGGCAAAAAGAATCAAATCGAATGAAGCAACGAAAGACAAAAGGCAAAAGAAACTGGCTTCGTTTACTAATCTGGATCTAAGGCAATTTTTACAGTGGCAAAAACTTCATTGAGTTGGTTAAATGGAAAGAGGGTTTTGAGACGAAACTCCAGGCGCTTGAATCGCCTGATTCCGATAAACGAGTGAAAAGTTATACTAAAACGAAAATTGGATCAGAAATCGCGATCAAAAAAATCGCGGATTTAATCCGAGAAAAAGAAAAACGAACGAACAGACGAACGCTTGCTATTTAAATAAACCGGAAAACCGATCTATTTAAAAAACCGAAACTAAAAAAATGAACAAAACCGTCAGAAAACCGAATGGTTTGTCGGAAAAAAACCGGCGACTAAAAAAACTACCTCCGGCAACTCCGCGACTATTCCGGCGGCGGCGACGCGGGGTGAAGGCGGCGTGGCAAGGCGGCGGCGTGCGGGGCTAGGGCGGCGGCTAGGGTTTGGGGGGCTGCCGGCTGGGCCTCCTCGGCTTTTAAAGCCGGACGGGCCTTAGTGTCTGGGTCGGACATGGCCCGTAGGTCGGTTGCGCGTTTTTTTAAATAATTACGCTCAGAAAAAAACAAAAGGACTACTAAACGGACTCCAAAAATCCCGAAACAAAATTTCCCCGGCTTCTAAAATCAAGCCGCACAGGATGAACATTTATTTGGGGCCTAAATGCAATTTTGAAAAACGTGCATTTTTCCTAAATTCAAATAAAATAGCAAATAAAACCAAATAAAATCTTGTTTGATTTTTTTATTAAATCCTCAATATTTCTTTATTTTTTGCTAAAGTCATTTTATTCCCTCTCTCATATTTTTATATTAGAAATAATTGAAGATAAAATAAATAAAATCAAATGATCCTATTCTCACAATTTGAGACAACTCAAACATGAAAATAACGAAATCCCCAACTCTCTCCGAGGGTCCTTGAGTTGCGAAAATTTCTAGGATCAACCAAAATGCAATAAATATGATATGCAATGATGATCTAGTGTATAACATTCCAAAATGAAAATTTGGGATGTTACAGAAAGACATTATTACTCCACTGCGCGCATGCGAGTAGTCAAATCGCGGATTGCTAGTAGTACTTCCATTGGTCTCCTTCGTATTTTGTGCCAATTTTTGACAGTAACATAATATTTACGCATTTGAGCAGTGTAGTACTTGAAATTTATGTTCCGCTAAACTCATCGGGAGCCGTTTCGGGCCTCGAAACCAAAACCATCAATTAATCTTTACCTTGTTCCCATCACATTCGAAAGCCTGCTCACACCTACTAGTACGTACCAAACCTGAACATATTCCCACTATGCAGGTATTAGTACTAGTGCTAGTACTTAGGTTATAAAAAGGGGAACTGCCTAACCGAAAATTACTCTATCTTTCCTCCTCATAAGTGCTTCTTCTTCGTCCGTTGTTGCCATGGCTGGTGAGCAGAGCTCTAGGTCAAGAACTACTCGTAACAAGGGAGCAGCAACCAAGGCTGCGGAAAAAAGAGAGGGCTCACCACCACACAGAGACCTTGAAAGATCTCTCAGGGGCAGGCGATGGCTCCCAGGAGCGCCCTAGCCGTAGAGGCGAACATGCCGAGCCGGCGGAGCTGGAGTCGTTATCCCTCGACGACATGCCCGATCAGCTCAATAAGCACCTCAATAAGCAGAAGGAGTTCATCCAAGGCTTGATGGAGTTGCTGAAGGAGAGCCTCGACGACATGCCCGCTGAGCTCAATCAGCAGGGGGAGTTAACCGCCGGCTTGGTGATGCTGCTGAAGAAGAGCATTGCCTCGGAGAAGAAGGTGACCGGTGAAATCCTGCGACTTCAGGAGGACAAGGCGAAGCTCTACCACGAGATCGACCTGTTGAAGGAGAAGAACGCCGGCTGGAAGAAGCTGCATGAGAATAGTAGTTCCTCGATGAAGATGCTGTAGGCCCTCGTCATGGAACAAAAGGAGGAGTTGGCGAAGCTCCGCATCGAGCACCAGGCTGCTGTCAAGGTACGTAATGCGGCCATGGAACAGATGATGAAGGCTCGTGTCGAGAAATCCCGCGTCATGGACAGAATGAAGAAGATGGCGGAGGAGACACGCAAGGAGATGGAGGTCATGGAGGCGATGAAGAAGCAGTTACGACTTCGTGGCGAATTAGATCATTTGGGGTGATAATCTTCCTTCTTCTTTTGCTCATGTGTTTCATCTTTTGCTTCGGGTGTTTCGTCGCACGTGTCACGTTCTCTGCGAGGCATGAATAGAACAATGGTTTTTTTGAGGGAATGAGTAGAACAATGCTAACAATGAGATGACTAGCAAATTAGATCATTTTTTATCACCATATGGCACTGGGCTGCCGTGTTTCGTGCTCCTCCATCGCAGTACTACTCCAGTGGAAAACTTGAGTATACCACACGGTTCTTTGCTCCTCCTCGATCAGGTTGTCGGCGCATTTATATGAGCAGTCAAATCACAAGGCCCTGCCTTCCAGCAGTAATGAGCCATCAAATCACAAAGGTCCTCGCCTCTCGTGAAACCGACCAAGCTAGACTGCCCCGCCCTCTAGCCTTTTAAAAAATGTATACTTTTATACATCAGTAGTATCGATGGATTGCGCCATGGATCAAAACTTGAAATTTAAAAAAAGGTGGTACATATAGAGAGCGCTCGTCGCCAAATTATGCATATAGTACTATTAAAAAGGCTAGTCACAATAATGTTGTCCAGCACAACCCACCCCTCAAATAAAACTAAGAGGGTGCTTGGATACATTTTAGTCCCATGACTAAAAGTAGTGGGACTAAAACATGCTAGCCTCACCCATGCTTGGATCCAAATACTAAAAAGGCTAAAATCAAGTTAATGAGCATTTATTATCCTCCAAACTCTCCAATCCAGAACTCGCATGTGTTAAAGGAGAGGAGTTAAATGAGTAGAGAGAGGACTAATCCACATTTTAGTAGGGGTGCCCCTGACTAAAAAAATTTAGTCTCAAGACTAGTTTTAGCCCCTCTTTAGTCAGGGGTGCTTGGAACTTTAGCCTCTTAAAGAGACTATTTTTAGTCAGACTAAAATAAGTCCCTTGGATCCAAGCACCCTCTAAGCATCCTGGAATTCTTTGACAAAACTAAGCACCCTAAAATTCTTTGACAACTAAACTGCTAGCTATGTGATGTTGGCCATATATATTGTATGTATATAATGTGAAGAAACGAGTGGTAGTACTATACCGACTAAAAGATGAAATGTGAAGAAATGAGTGATATTAAAGCAAAGGTAGCCATCCATTGCAGCGTAGTGGATGTGGTCTATATATAGTACATTCCGCTGCCATGCATGATGATGAAACGTGTATGGAGGTTTCTCCAGTTTACCGTACGAAGGATGAACCATGGCTCCTGCCAGGGTCAGCATTGAAGGCTGACGAGAGGACACCAGCCGATTCTTCTGGAGGTCGAAGGTGTTGCCTACAACGAGGCCTATAAGACGCATGACTTCTTTGTCGTTACCAAAGTCTACAGTAACGAATTTGACTAGGTTGCTCTCGAGGAAGTCCTTAAAATCCTGGCACTCAATGTCGGCATGGCATATGTGGTAGACCAAGCATAAGTCATGCACGCAAACCTGGATCACGGCGGGCTTCCTCCTCTCTTCGTCCTTTAGATCCTTCTCTGATCCCAGGACTGTGGTGTACTCAACATCTAGCCCAGTGACCCACTCATCATCTGAGTCTTCGAACATGCGTCTGAAGCGAGAAATGCATCCTTTCACCGTCGCGGAAGAACGGATGTAGGTGACGTCGAACTCATCGCCGGTGATGGTTCTAACCTTGTACTCACCGCCGATCATGGAGATTTGGGACGCCATGGATTTGGGAGGAGGGTTAGGATTAATGGAACTGCCGTAATGTGAATGGACAAGACGACTAGGAGCGAACCGCCATAGTATTGAAGGACGTGCGGGGACGAGTAGGAGCGAACTGCCAGCGTGCGAATGGCAGGGTAGTGGCTTTCCATTCTCCCATTATACGGGCTTCCGAGAGCCCTTGGATCTGAGATCGAACGGTTGCATGGTGTGATTCTGCACCTATGGGTGAATATCCTATCCTGGAGGGTTATTCTGCAAATTTTTAGCAACTTAGCATGTGACTGTTTGATCTCAGATCCAAGGGCTGCCAGCAGCCCGTATCGTGGTCGCGCCTACCACGACCGTCGCGTCGCTCGTGCGGTCGCGCCCTTGGAGATTTAACACAGTGTGTTAGGCTATCTGATGTTGGCATGTCATACATAGTCATCACTTAGTCACTCATACTACAACAAGGTTTTGGCTATAAGTGTATTTTTTTACTTCTCTCTAACTCTTTCTTCGTACTCCCTCCATCCCATAATATAAGAATGTTTTTGACACTAGTGTAGTGCCAAAAACGTTCTTATATTATAGGACACAGGGAGTACTAGTATTTATTTCATTTGCCAAGGAGTGACCTCTTCCAATGAAATGGTGTTGCTAAGTTTGCTTCATTTATTTAGCTATAGACTTAAAATTGTCTTTTCACCTAGGTACACGCGCTTAGCACCATTTCTTCCTTGGGTCATCAAACTAGTCTCTCTCTTCTTGATTAACTTGCCACATCAGACTTTATGCTTATGTGGCAAGCTTAAGCACCAGTAGGAGCAAGTAAAAGTAAGTACAATAGTGCGCTTTACATGGCATTTTTGCATATGTGGAGGAAAGAGAGGCAAGGAAAGAGTGGAGAAGTGGGCTCTCATGCAAGAGCCCGCCTCTACTACATGGTGGAGCATTGGGAGAGGCACATGTATGGAGGTGGTCAGGAATCGGGAGACTCACGCTGGTTGTAGCATCGCAGTTAAAATGATAATGGCAAGTCAAATCACGGGGCCCCACCTGTCCAGTAGTAACTCGCTGTCAAATCACACAGCCCTACATTTGCAGCAGCCTACTCCCTCGTCTTCTCGCATCTCTATCGAACCGACTAGGCGGAACTACCCCACCGCCTACCGCACAGGAAAAGCCCCGCCCTCGACTTTTAAATAGTATACAATATACTAATTTTGTATCCATGGATTGCGCCCGCGCCATGGAGCAAAGCATCTAGAAAATGGTGGTACACATGTACGGAGTATACAACACGCCCGTCGCGTTCGCGTTGCACCGCAGACGGTCGGTCGGTCTGGCACGCTGCTCTCCGAATGGAACGCGCGTCATATTGCGTTTGCACACACATGTGGGACGACAATTGAGAACCGACCATAGGCACACTCCCCGGCCCCGCAAGTCGGGTGACTTAATAGAAGAGGGAGACGAGCGATAGTACTAGAGAAGTGTTGTACTACGTTGGTGCCTGGACGATCCCTGCAAGACACGGAAGATCAGTTCGTCCATGCATGTGACCAGACTCCAGCAGACACGCCTGTATTGGCTATCGTCTACATATCGTGCAGGCTGTGTTGTACATGGCTGTAGTTGTGGTGAGAAATCTAAAAAAAGGTTTCTTGTCATCTCGCAAAATTAGGTGTCATGTGCTTCGGATCACTGCGAAGGTTAAACAGCGACAAGTGAGTTGGGCTAGTCATTGGGGGCACATGCACGAACAGTGACTACTCGGCTGCCATCTAGGTCAAGCCGGCTATGTTAATTAGGACATCTATTGATGGACCCCTTTTCTACGGGTTTATCTTTAATTTGAGCTTTGTTCCTCGTCTAGTTTGTCCGTCGGGATTCATGTTGTCTCCTTTGGGCAGTGAGGTTATGATTTCTTGTCATGTGGCATTTTTTCGTGTTATATGTTATAATCCGGTGCTTCAGATCAAAATGACAACAACTGCGCCTCCGGGCCACGTGCATGAAGACTTCTCGACAGTCATTGACGAGGTCAAGCCGGCTCCGGTAGACAAAAGAAAACAAGTAGTACTCCACTATATAGGCAGGAGCCTCCGCGCTTGCTTGCTAGTGTTGCTCTCTTCACACTGTCTCGGCCTCTCCAGATCTAAACACGACAGCGGTGGCCACTCTCTTTCTCTCTCTCTCTCTCTCTCTCTCTCTCTCTCTCTCTCTCTGCTCACCGCTGGTCATAGATCCAGCCGGATCCTCTCCGCTGGGGAAGGTGAGAAGTTGCAATGTTCACGCGGTCGTCCTCGGCGACGGCTCTTACCCACTGCTGGGCGTGTCCCGATCAGCCTGCCTTGCTGTTCTCTCCCAAGCACCGCTGGCGAGGGAGGGCCTCCGACCCCTTCTTCCTTGCTGCCGTAGTGTGGGCAGATCCGGCCTCCCGCCGCCCACCTAGCGACATCCCGGTGACCATCAGGTATAACTTCCTTCGAAACTGGCCTTGCTCTACTTCTCGAGCTCCTGACGTCGCTGCATTTGTATATTTTACTATTTTTTAGGCCCCCTCGTAGATAGGATCGATCGGCTGTTCGAAAACCACCTAATTTTTTTACGTTTAAGAGGTAAAACTAGTTCATGCACTCGAATCTAGGAAGAAAGGGGGTGGGGTGGGGGAGGATTTGTTACCTGAATCTAGGACTTGGTCGAAAGAGGAAATAATGGGGGCGAAAAGTAGCAAAGACTGGCTATCCAACTGGTCTCTAGGTCTAATAGGGAAATAAAGGGAAACACAGTACAAACTCAATATAAACCCGATCTATTGGTTGAAAAAGGAAAGAAAGTGGGGACTGGGGGACAAGTCAACAGAGTAAGTCCAGCACTAGATTTGCTAGCGTCACACATTATAAGGTGGCTATACTGAACAGAAATGGGACCAACCCAGATATCCTATTCTGATGTTTGTTGCCCCGAGCCACTCTTATGTAATGCCACTGGTAAAATGTAGCAGTCGCACTGTTAAAAGTAAGGACACGTTAAACCAATGTTGTTTTCAATGTAATGCCTCCAGTAATATGAATCAATGGCACTTATTTACATGTCCTACTAAAATTTCCCATTAAGATAAGTTGGTTCTTTTCGTTAGAAATGCAACTGTCCTGGTCCGCCTACTCTCCCGTGCCCAAAGTAATGTCGTATTTAACGGTTGTCATAGTTAATCCTAATGCCCACACTAATATCTAGCAATGCCAGTGCTTTAGAAATTGCTACTGTTCTTGTAGGATTGCCATTCAGATAAGGAACATGCTTCTTTTCATTTGATGCATATTTCATCACTTGTCAGTCACCCTCCTTTCCACCTTTTTTGTGCAAACAGAGATATACATTTCACGCTCGATCTTAGTTGAACTGCACAAATGATATTCAAATTATAGTTGAGCATTCCAGGAGCTTCACAACCAACCTTGATGTTGCTCAATTTTATTGCAACTAATGAAGAAGAAGCTCTGTGGGTTTCGTTTTCTGATGGAAATGGAACCGGGGCTGGAGCCCTTTTCTTAAAAAAAAATGAAGAAGCTGCTAGCTCACGGGACATTGCTTCATTTTAGGTGAACTGCACCAAAAGGTCCCATGAATTGAATCATCCATGTTGGTGACTGAAAGAGCCAGCTTCAGCATCCCAGTCTAAGCACCCCCGGCCTCCATCCTTGCGACGCACGGTACACCTCGTTTGCCACCTGCTCGGCCCTAGTGTCACTGATAAAATGAAGTAATAATGCAGTTAAAATAGAGCGAGTGTCATCTCTATCATTTCATTTCCAATGTAGATAAAGAAAGTGCTTCTCTTTGTTAATGTATGTTTCATCAACTAGTCCCATTGTTAATGTTTAAGCGTTTTTGCAAACTGGGGTGCTTAATTTTAGTTGATATGTACAAAAATAGAGATCTGAATGTCTCAAGGCGCCTCCTTGTACTACCGCTGTACACTGATGTTCATCACTGGCAGAAGATGTATCTGGGAGACTTGGGACGATGTCCAGTATGAGGCGTACCGTATGAGGCGTCGCAGGGCCCATCTCGCCCTCGCAGCATGGCATACTATGATACTATCGCAATATTTTCTTCTATTTATTTTGTGTGTTTCATCAACTAGTGCCACTATAATGTAATCATGCTTTTTCATTATCTATGCAAACAGGGTTATTCAGCTGCATTTTGGTGGAACTGCACAAATGTACATATGGAACCGGCATATATGCAGAGTGCGAGGTGTGCCAAGTAAAAAATTACCGACACCAACCATGTTGCATGCACGCATTGGCATCCACCACCACCAGTGGGAGTTGTGGCGCTCTCTATGGATGGATCTTTCTCGGCAGCAAATCATCTAACCAAATACTAGTAGCTTATATTGGCAGTTTTCTAGGGAGTACTCTTTTCTGAAAGAAGCACCAATCTATTTTTCTTTATTTGTACATTGTGTCACAACTTTGACCCAAAGGTCCAGAGCTATTTTAGGGTGATTGGCGTAGTACTCGAAGACTGATTGTAAGCATGATTTTCATTAGCTGTCACACTGATTGTAAGCATGAGCAGGTGGAAGATTAGGTTAGTGCGAAGCTTACCTTAAACCCTACCGCCGCCATTGAAACAAGGCGAGCGTCGAGGGAACTGTGGAGAACGGCGGGGAAGCAACGTCGCGCCATCCGGCCTCCTCTTGCGGTGGGAGAACGAATACTCCTTTGGCTTCGGCTGGCTCTGCACCCTCATGAACGGCACACCATACTCGATCGATTCATTATCCTCTGGGTGCTCGACCTTCGACCTGTAAGCCCACTACCTCTGCCTGAATGCCGCCTCGGGCGAATCTGTCTGCTCCATCGCCCAGAGGAGATACTCGATGAACTCAGAGGACTGCGGCGTGACTGCCACCGAGGAGTACATGTACATCACCGCCCTCATCGCCGCCGTCTCGCTCTTTCGCATACAGTGCCACATGGCCCGCATCGTCCTCGAAATCTCCCACTCATTGTCAAACCAACTAAGGATCTCCTTCAACCCAGCTAACTTTGCCTGGTCGCCGCCGGTGATCTGCCTAATTCGCTGCTACATCCTCTCCATAGATGTCCTTCTGAGTGGTCCGGTGCTAGCTTTGGAATATGGGAGGAGAGACGGTGGTCTTGCAATAGAGAAGAGGGAGAGGCGAGACGGTGGTTTTGGAATGGAGATGATGGAGAGGAGAGGAGGTGGTTTTGCAATGGAGAAGATCAGAAGAGGGAGAGGCGAGGTTTTGTAATGGAGATGATGGAGAGGAGAGGAGGTGGTTTTGCAATGGAGAAGATCAGAAGAGGGAGAGGCGAGACGGTGGTTTTGGAATGGAGATGATGGAGAGGAGAGGAGGTGGTTTTGCAATGGAGAAGAGGGAGAGGAGCGTGCGGCAGCGATTTAGGATTGGACGAGAGGGCCGGCGCGCTATGACTGGATCAAAATCAAAAACAATTTACCCTTCAATTAAGAAAGCGACCCCACATTAACTAGTCTCCCTTTTATTCTGGGTCACAATTGACCATGATTTTCGCACATAAAATATATGTTATACGTTGCAAAAATAATAGAATTTGAAAGTACATTCAAATACGAACCAAACGATACAATTTTTGGTGACATGCATTCACACTTTGCTTGTCAAATTCAGTACGTGGTCAAACTTTGACCCAAAATATGCAAAACAACAAAAAAGTACTTCCAAGACCAGCGCCGCTCTTCCGCTCTTCTCCTCTTAAACCACGCCGCTCCTCTCCTGTTTCAATCTAAATGCAGCGCCACTCCTCTCCTCTTCCATTTCAAAACCACCGCCCCTCCTCTCCTGTTCCAGTCCAAAACCAGCGTCGCTCCTCTCCCGTTCTAATCCAAAACCAGCGCTGCTCCTCTCCTCTTCCATTCAAAAACCACCGCCGGCGAGTGAAGGTGTTGTGGAGAAGTAGATCGATGGAGGAGTACAACTGATACGTGAGGATCGCAGATGGCGACCCTGTGAAGCTAGCTAGGATGTTGGAGATACAGTCTTGGTTTGACAACAAGTACCAACTAGCGGCGACGGCGACATCCATGGCCAAATATCCGCAACAGAGCGAAAAGGCGGCGATACTCCCGGAGGGAGTCACGCCGGAGTACATAGAGCTGCTCCTCTGGGCCATGGAGCAAACAGATTCACCGAGTCCGATCGTGAGGGAGCGGTGGTGGGAGTATCAATCCTAGATGGAGCATCCACCAGAGATTGAAGGATCGAGCATCTACAGGGTGCCGTTTGTGAGGGTGTCCTTCCAGAGCGAGCCGGTGGAGTCTTCGTCGACCGAACCCAACTGCAAGAGGATAAAAGCAGTTGGCCCGATGACGCTTCCCCGCCATCATCTCCCTCGCCGTTCACATCGTCTCATGGGGCGGCTGTCTGCCGCCGAGGAATAGGAGGGGGATGCCCCCCCCCCAGCCCAATAGTCGGGCAGGTTGTGAATTGTCAGGAGGAGCTTAGGGTTGCCAGTATTTGAAGGTTGTGAATTGTGTTTTGTGTTGTGTATTTTGAGAGTACTTTCAGATATGAATGTCTTTTGAATTTCAGATTTGCAGTATTGAGCATATGAAGTATTTTATGAATTCTAGAGATCTATTTTTAGCACTTAAAAAATGTAGTTTTATAGGAGTATAAAAGTGAAGACAATGTGATTCTCAGAGAAGAAACTGCAAGTTTCAGTTTCAGATAAGAAACTGCAAGTTCAGTTTCAGATAAGAAACTGCAACTTTCAGAGGCAGAGCATTTATATTAACACGGCCTTTTCAAACAGGGTTAACATCATGTTGGAAGTTTTATTCATGGTCGAAAATGGAACTACCAGCCAGTTAACATCATGCTGATCAACATTCATGCATAGCACATCTTCATATGATGCACAGTCAAAATACCCACACAATGTCGAGTGTGCGAAACACAGAGAAAACGAGGGACAAAGTTTTGGTAAGTGTTGGACGTGGTTTTGGGCTGCCCTGTCTAGGCTTTCATTTTTAACATGCGCAGCCCACGACCACGGATGGGAGGTCCATAGGCCTGTTTGTATTTTCTTAGGGCCGTCATGTATCGACCGGCCTATGGACCTCCCATCCGAGGTTTTATTTTTGGCAGCCCAATTTATGTATTTTTTTGAAGAAAACGCAGAGGTATGTTCTATTTTTCTATATAAGAATAGGAACGCCAGGTCCAACTTATGTTTCCCTTCTAACTATATTATATATATTTAAATTATTTTATATATTATTATATATTATTTTTATTGTCATCATATATTTAACAGATACTTACATATGTAAGAAAACAATATCCCTCATCTTATTAACTTATAAAAATAATTTCTTAACAAATAAAATCCTGGATAGTTTTGGCACGAAAATCCTAGTGATTGTGTACAAAAGCTTGGTAAGATTTAAGGACGAATGTAATAATATCACTTATTATTTAAATATATTTATAACAAAATTCTCAGCCCCTTTTTATTTTTGATAACATTGCTGGCCCAACCCAACATTATAATTAGAACCAGCCCAGCAAAATCGTGTATTTCGAGAAAGTGCAAATGGCCTGTAATTTTTTAGGAAATAAAATAAATGGGCCGCATGGACGCTACATTATTTGTTCACCCAGCCCAGCTAATGGTTGTAATTCAAAAAAAGATCAAATTGACTATAAATTCTACCGCACAAAAAAAGACTGTAAATTCTGAAAAAATGGGTTGAATACGTGCCACATTTTTGGAGGCTGAAATGTGGGCCAATAGGTCGAAGCCAACGCAAGTCGTTGTCAATTTAGTCAACAAATGATTCTGACATGTTAGCCGTTGGATTTACATCCAACGACCGGCATCCATCTTCAATCTCTCGTCTTCTTCCTCCAGCGCTGCCGGGACCACCTCCCGCCTCCTGCTGCTAGCAGCTCTGCTTAGCACGCTTCGCTATGAAGCGCTACTCCGCCGTTGGCCAGGCCATCCCTCCACCCCTCCACACCTCCCGTTCTTCTCCACCGACTGCCGAACCACACCGCACTAGAACCAGTTAACCCTCGTACACCTCTCCGTCTGTGACTCTACTCCCGCGTCTTCCCATCTCTGGCTCGTTGCTGTCCAGGGCCTCGCCGTCGTCCACTACCTTGGATGCGCTCGGCGCGGTGTGGTCAACGTGGTCAATGAACGACACCATCGGAAGTAGACTGTGCGTGGAGAGGCTGGCAGCTGGGTCCACGGCCGCACTCAAGGAAATGCCTCCTTATTACGCGCAAAATAATAATTCCTCCACCTGACATCTGGGACCCCTCTGTATTTCGCGAAAATAACATGCCCCCGCTGACATGTCGGACCCACCAGCTATCTTCGCACGCAGGGAAGTGCCTCCTTATTACGCACAAAAAAATGAATATTCCCCCTGCCAGCTGGAACCCAGCATAGTGGGAGGCTGACTTGTGGGCCTACCAAGTTAACGGGGACGGAGGGCTTTGTCAACTTAGTCAATATGAACGATTCTAGCTCCTGTTACTGTACGATGTTCATCCAACGGCCGTAGTGCTTCTTCAACCTCTGGTCTTCTTGCTCCAGCCGCCCAAACCAGCGTCGGTCGTGCTGCGTGCTCCTGCCTCCCGTGGCCGGCTGTGATGCCGTGGAGGCCTCACCGCCCCCTACTACTCCCACCACTGGCCAGGCCATCCCTCTACTCACCCACACCCCCTGTTATTCTGCAGCGACAACAGTCTCACACCGCAGCCGAACCAGTGAACCCTCGTACTCCTCTTCGCGTGGGCATCCACTGCTGCGTCTTCCCCGGCTCCGAGTCGTCCCCTTCCTAGTCCTCGCCGTCGTCCACCGCCGTGGTGCTCTCGGCGCGGCGTGGTCAACGTGGTCAAGGAACGACTTCCATCGGATGTGGACTGTACGTGGAGAGGCTGACAGCTGGGTCCACGGCCGCAGCAAGGAAATGCCTCCTTATTACGCGCAAAATAATGATTCCTCCATCTGACAACGGGGACCCACCGGACGGGCCACCGTATTTCACAAAAAAATGTTTCCCCCTGACTGGTGGGACCCACCAGCTACATCTTCGCACGCAAGGAAGTGTGTTCGGGCAAAAAAATGATTCGCCCCCCTGACTGCTGGGATCCACCAGCTACATCTTCGCACGCAAGGAAGTGCGTCTGGGCAAAAAAATGATTCGCCCCCTGACTGCTGGGACCCACCAGCTACATCTTCACATGCAAGGAAGTGCCTGACAGTCGGGACCCACCTGGTCGAAGCGTACATAGCGTTGTCATTCTGGTCGCGAACGTGTACGTACATATATACTGGTGGATGTAGAGGCGCGCGCATGTCGTAGTAGAGGCGCGTACATGTCGTAGTAGAGGCGCGCATGTAGCATGTACACGTACATACAGCGGCTAGGGTGCAAGAAAGAAAATATGGCCACGTATGTGTACATACGGGCGGGGTCTCGAACGCCTACTTGCGCATACATACGACCAGGGTCGTGTACATGGCTGGGTCAGAATGGAGAAACAACGTCGTTGTCGTGTTCATGGGGAGGCAACGGAATGCGCCGTGTTCATGGGGAGGCAACGAAATGCGTCGTGTTCATGGGGAGGCAACGGAATGCGCCATGTTCATGGGGAGGCAACGGAATGCGTCGTGTTCATCGGGAGGCAACGGAATGCGTGGGAGCCAACCGGCTGGGTCGAAACGAAATGCGTGGTCGTGTTCATCGGGAGGGCTTGGATGGAACACGCGATGGAAACGAGGCCTGGCGTACCGCAAAACGGAGGAAACTGGCCTCCTACATTCGGAACGGGGTCCTGTTGATCAGGGGGTGTGGCATACCACAAAACGGAGGAAACAGACCTCCTACGGTCGAAACGGGGGTCATGTTGATCGGGAGGGGTGTGGCGTACCGCAAAACGGACGAAAGGGACCTCCTACGGTCGAAACAGGGGTCCTGTTTATCGGGAGGGGTGTGGCGTACTGCAAAACGGACGAAACGGACCTCCTACGGTCGAAACAGGGGTATTGTTCATCGGGAGGGGTTTGGCGTACTGCAAAACGGGACTGCACGGGATACTGTTCATCTCCACCATCGACCTCCTCCAGCCTCCACGGGCTCCTGTTCATCCAGCCTCCATCGTGCGCTACTCCACTGGCTACTGTTCAACCACCCCTCCACCATCTACTGTTCATCTAGCCCTCCACACCACGGGGTCCTGTTCAACCACCCCTCCACGGGCACCCCTCCACCGTCTACTGTTCATCCAGCCCTCCACACCATGGGGTCCTGTTCATCCAGAGGCAATGCCACCGCTCACTGTTCATCCAACCCCCCGGCAACGCTCACTGTTCATCCAATCGATCGGCTTCAATTAGCAGCAGTAGCGAAGGAATCGCTCGATCGGGTTCAGTTAACAGCCATCGATCGATCGCTCGGGTTCAGTAACACGTAGCCTGCAGTGCAATCGCTCGGGTTTAGTTAGAGCCCAATGCCTCGCTTGGGTTCAGTTAGAGCCAACACCTCGCACACACGCGCGTACGTGTACGAGAGAAACGCGCATCGCTCGGCCCCTGACCTCCCACCGTAACCGAGAACTCCCCAAAATTTTCCTCGCCCTCGCTTCTACCACGGTTTTTTCCGTCATGGACGGCCCAAAGAATGTCATGCAGCTGCGTCTCCGGCCCGCCCAGGACGAAAAGCCCATTTTCTGTCATGATTTTTTGTCATAGAAGTAGGAGCCCACCACATCTATGATGATACCGGGTTTTGTCACAATTATCGTCATAGAAGTGTCATATGTATGACAAAAAAAAAATTTGTTCGGCCCAAAATGTCACGGATTTGTCTTTTTTTTGTAGTGGATGCTAGTTCGCCGGATTCTCCCATGCCAAAGACGAAGCCGACCTTTATGGGAATTCAATCCAAAGAAGCACCAAACTCTGGAAAGGCTCTTCGGAACCACTCATGAAGATGCCTAGAAGTTGCTCTTCAAAGGCAACGAGACGCCGCCAACCATAGACTCAGACCGCAGGCACGACATTACCCACCCTGCCAACGAGGTAAGCCTTTAACGCATCCTCTACTTTCTTGTTTCAAGGAGGATATCTAAACTTTTATTATTTCAGGTATGGACGGAGAGAGCGGAGCGGATTCGGTGTCCGGCTCCGCTACCCGAAGAACCAGTCATCCCACGCCTGGCGAAGATGCTGGTACCGGCGCCCTATAAGGCATTGGAGAAGAAGGCCAAGGGGGTCCGGAGTGGCCCCGCCGCAAGTGCGCTTTGGACGTGACGTCCGAAGACAAGACCCGCTCCTCCGCCGCCGAAGACGAGGAGGAGGAAGGGGAGAGCGACTCTCCCCCTGGCGGGGGGAGGAAGAAGAGGGCGACCTCCAGAAATCTGGAGGCAGAGGCGCCCAAGAGGGGGAAATGCCCTCTCACGGATAACTCCACATGGGATGTCGACAGCAGCACGGAGCGAAGCCCCCGAAACAAGCCTCTGGTCGCGTCGTTAGTACCTAAACCCACATATGTCCATGCGTCCATCCTCTCTTGCTTCATAATATAATATGTTAATTCATGCCATTGCAGTTCGGCCCACGATAGCTCCCAGTGATCCTCATCAAGAGGTTTGTTGGATTCAAAGGCGATGGCTAGTGAGTCACCGGCGGCCGCTCACTCTCCCGCGGCCAAGGGCGACGATGAGGTGCTGTCCCAAAGGACCTTAACATGCCAGGGAGAGGTTCAGGAGGCTGCCGGGGCGGCGCCAGGAGGCAAGACCTCGGCTTCCGAACACATGGAGGAGCAGATCCCCATGGCGACTGGGGATGGGGGCCTTGCTCAATTTGGCCCCTAGCCGAGTACAAGTCCGGGGACCTATACGGCTCCGGAATCCGACGAGCAACCTCCTTCGAAAGAAGGGGGTGTGCCTGTTCCACCGGTGACCTTTGTCCAACCAGAGGCACCGGATAATCTGCTGGAAGCACTACAAGGCACTTCCATTGTGGAAGAACACCGTATCCTTATGGGTACGGTGATTGAGAAGGTTTAGTCCATCAAGAGCGGACTGACCGAAGCCTGCAGCGGCCTGCTGACAGGTTTTGAGGTAAGCGGCATAACAGGGAAAATCCCAATATAGACAATAGCCCCTGAGACACTATCCGGTGTTCGGAAAGAAAAGCCAGACAAAGGATCAATTAAATTTCGCAGGAAACTAACTAAATGTGTCTGATGTGAATAAGCAGGCGTCGTTGCTGGCCACGACCTCACACACCGCTGAAGCCTCCGGACTAAAGCACAGACTGGAGCGGGCCGAGGAGGAGCTCGACCAAGCGAGGAGGTAGCAGGAAGACCAGCAAGGTATGTAATGACTTGCTATATATTCAGAAAGAATAAATGATGTATATTGACCATAGTGTCATGATATGTGTAGGAGCGACGACCGAGGTCAAGGCCCTTAAAAAGGCCCTGGCCGAAGCCGAGGGGAAAGCTGTCAAGGAGCAGCCCGCTCATAAGAAGCTTAAGGCCAGGCTGAACAAGGTCCAGCAAGAGCTCCAGGACGCTGTGAATAAGTATGAGACCTTGGAGTGCGATGTTTTGGCTCGAGACACCGAACTCGCCAAGGCTCGTCAAAGCACGGAAGCGGACCGGGTTGAAGCCCAGGGTGCCCTCCACGAGATCCAGGAGGCCAAGAAGATTGCGGCAGGTAAGGCGTTTAGTATGCAAAGCAAGTATGTGAAGAAGAAGTATTTCTTACTAACCCGGATTCGGAGTTCTCCAGGGGCGTTTGCAGATCTGTCGCGTAGTGTGTCGGACACTGTGGAGTTCTTGTTGGTGTCAAAACCGGCGGATCTCGGGTAGGGGGTCCTGAACTATGCGTCTAAGGTCGATGGTAATAGGAGACAAGGGACACAATGTTTTACCCAGGTTCGGGCCCTCTCTATGGAGGTAATACCCTACGTCCTGCTTGATTGATCTTGATGAATATGAGTATTACAAGAGTTGATCTACCACGAGATCGTAATGGCTAAAACCTAGAGGTCTAGCTTGTATGGCTATGGTAATGTCTATCCTCCGGACTAAGTCCTCCATTTTATATAGACACCGGGAGGATCTAGGGTTACACAAGGTTGGTTACAAAGAAAGGAATCTACATACCTAGTCGCCAAGCTTGCCTTCCACGCCTAGGAGAGTCCTATCCAGACACGGCTGCAGTCTTCGGTCTTCATATCTTCACAGCCCACCAATCCGGCGCATGGCTAACAGGCCGGACGCCCGAGGACCCCTTAGTCCAGGACTCCCTCAATAGCCCCCGAACTAGGCTTCAATGATGAGGTGCTCGGCGCACAGATTGTCTTTGGCATTGCAGGGCGGGTTCCTACTCCGACGACTTCCAAGTAATGTATTCGGTTTTTAATTCAAGGCCGCGCCCCTCGGCTTCTGTGCATTAATGACTTCAGCTTCCACGTGTCGGGCGAATGTGGACGGTCAGGGCATTTTTTTGCAAATAACACCCTGGCCATGCAAGAAAGAGTGTCTATCTAAAGAGATTGGGTCTCAGATCCATTCGGCACCATACGGAGAAAATCCTCAGAGATTGCCAGGAAAGACCATTCCAACATGGCTAGCATTCCCAGCTCCTCCTCCCGTTCCACGGAGAAAGGCGAGTGGGAGAGGTGCTCCGTGTCCCACAGTCGATTGGCAAAGTTGCAAACGCAGGGATTTCTCCCCCCTGCGGATCTGGTCCCTGTTCGAGCAAGGTTGGCTTTCTTCAACGGCAAAACCCAGGCGGAGGATTTCCCTAATCCATCTATGGGGGAACGAGTGTGCTTCGTCCCCTATCTGCTGAGGGGCGTGGGATTTCCAATTCACCCATTCCTCCAAGGGCTTCTGGAGTATTATGGCCTCCAGCTGCATAATTTTACCCCAGCCTCCATCCTGCACATTGTGGGTTATGTCGCTTTATGCGAACTATTCCTGGGTTGTGCGGCCCATTTTGATCTGTGGAGAAGGTTGTTCTGTCTTGTCCCGTGCAACCACGAGGGATCGATGTTTGAAGTGGGCGGGGCCGAAATATGGCGCATTGCTGAGACCGGATACCTATCCTGCACACCGAAGAAATCTTCCAAAGAGTGGAGCTCTGAATGGTTTTATATTGAGGACGTCGTACTTCCAGATCCAGTCCGGATGGGCCTCCCCGAATTTTCAAGTGCTCCATTGAAGAAATGCCATAGCTGGCGTCCTCGGAGCCTCGAGGAAGAGGATAGCGCAGAGATCAGTCTGCTGCTGGGTAGGATTAAGATGCTCGCCCAGTCCGGATTGTCAATAGTCGAGGTAATGGAGGTCTCCATAACACGGGGGCTCCAACCACTCTAATATAGAGGGCTACCCATGTGGCATTACAATGGGGAAGACGACGCCTCCCGCTGCGGTCGGAAGGGCCCGAAGACTCCCGCCGCTCTGGCCAAAATATTGGCCGAATTGTATAAAGGGGAGCAGGAGGAGTTCACCCGTCTCCAATATCGAGACATGTTTTCCTTGTACAACTCTCCTAGCTGGGTAAGCTCTAACTCCACTATTTGACTCCTCTCCCTGAATTATTTTTGAAGGGCGGTATCGTATTCATTCATGACAGGAATGGCGAAAGGCTGTCGAGGGGATCCATGACCCCGCCCCTCAGCCGGAGAATCACAATCGGGATCTTGACCCCGGATATGAGGAAGATCCTGACATATTCGTGGAGCTCAAAGATGGAGTTTTCTATCAGATGAGCTATGATGGCACAGATGTACCCATCATCACCGATTACCCCGGCCTCCTTCCTGCTTCGCACGTAAATAATTTTAGCCGGTACTTTGTTTTAGAGAGTTCCCTTACTATGCCTCACCCACCACACTATTCTGTGTTTCAAAGGGGAGACACTCAATACCGCAACATGCACCAGAAGCATCTCCGAGGAGAGTAGTGTCCGCGCCTGGCACATCATCAAAGAGGAAGGCCAATGATAGCACGGCAGGACCCACGTCAAAGAGGTAAGGCTTTTCTTTTCAAGAATACCCGTTCTAATCGCCACATCCAACTGAAATGCCACTCGCCATATTCCAGCAGGAAAAGTATCCTCCGGACTGTGTTCGGGGATCCGGCCGGTCGTGCCTTTACTAGCCACGTTCCGGACTCCGCCCAAAGAACGGGGGCTGATACGAGAGCGGCGTCGGACTGTCCTCCCACAGAGGATTCGGACGATGTGTCCCTCATGAACTCTGAAGTGGAGAGCGCTATGAACCATCATCATCGGAGGGCCATTCTTCGCAACGTTGGTTTTCCGAAAGCATCATTTGATGCCTTCAATTCGGTCGATGCATATATTCGAGCTGCTCGGGATGGGCTTCTCAGAGCCACAGACCAACATCTAAAAGATATGCAGGTAAGCGTAGATTTAATAATCATACACCAGTAGACCCCGAGACTTAAAGTAGTTGATACAACTGACTTAAGGATCAATGTATAACCAGGTGCTTACGGAGAAGAACACCCTGTTAACTTAGGAACTAGAAAAGTGCCGGAACCAGCTAACTGCTGCCAATGCCGAACTGGAGAAATCCAAGAAGGCATCCCCTGGTAATGTTTCCCTCCATCAAGAAAACATAATGGTACACTAATAATGCTAACCTGGTTGCTTACCTTTTTAT
Organism: Triticum aestivum; assembly: GCF_018294505.1. Classification (NCBI taxonomy): domain Eukaryota; kingdom Viridiplantae; phylum Streptophyta; class Magnoliopsida; order Poales; family Poaceae; genus Triticum; species Triticum aestivum. Next base: position 500,061,763 of record NC_057803.1, read on the forward strand.
TGGATCATTAGACCAACTACAAGAACAACTGGACGCTGCTCGAAGCGGAGAACATGGAGCCAAAAAACTGCTAGCCGCGGACGAGTGTGTGTTAACAAAAGTTGTTCAGGAGAAAAGCAAGCTCCAGGATTCGAACACCCAAATGAGCGAGGAATTGAAAGATGTACGGGCCCAGCTAGCAGACTCCGTAAAAGAGAATAAAAGGTTGTGAGGCGGCATATTCAGTATGTAGTTTGAACTTACCTTCGAATAATTCAGAGACAGAAAGGGCTGACAGACTTATGTCTGCAGGTATGCTGACTGGTCGTCCCGAAGAGGAGATGTCCGGATCATCGAGCGATCTGCTACAAGAACTGTCGCAGGTGCAGGAGCAGGCTCGTCAGGCGATGCGAGGTGTTGCCAAGGCCCTATGGCCAGCCGCCTCCCCTCCGGGAAAGATGGAGGAGCTGATACAACTATTTAAGGGAGCGCGGCGGCGCTTTCGACTTTGGAATATATCGGCCTATCGGGAAGGCGAACAAGAAGCCTGGGCCATGGTGAAAACGCGGTATACCAAGCTTGATCTGAATCATATGGCTCGGGTCAGACCTCTAGGGTCAGATGGAAAAGAAATTCCCGTGAATTTGGTATATAACCAAGTAGAAGTAGCCTCCAAATATTCCCAGCAGGATTGTAAATTAGACCGCCTGCTGGACGGCATAGAGGAGGAAAGTTTTTAGTCGTAGTGACTATGTACTTTCCCTGACATATGTGATTCTAGCTGGATTATAAAAACAATTGTCATGGCCGACCTTTTCGCTTTGACCTCTGGACCCGAAGGTGCGGAGTGTTCCGAATACCCTAGCGGTAGAATATACCCGGGTATGCATGGGAACGAGGCGTATGGGTCATAGTTGCTTGAACAGACAATGTGTATCTGGCTAGTTATGTTATATTAAATTATGTAAGAAACATCTTCCAGAGAGAATAGTTCCGTTAAGGGTTCCTTTCCCTGGGTGTGCATGCGTTTAATGTGCATGTCCAAACTGTGATTGAAAAAATCATAGAGTAAGTAACTTCTGGGGTTTCACAATGGAGTGAATGTGGAAACTTCTTTAATTCACCGACCGAATATTCCCTTAATAACGTTAGCTTTCGGCTTCACCCAGTCTGAGGTACACATCCGGATCACCCGGCAGTAACAATCGCAGAGGTGCTCCCTTTATGCCCTAGCCGAACTAACGGGAACATAGGGCATAAGCACAGGAGCCAGGCAACCCAGCTTGGCCAAAACTTAAGTCATATCGATGCATATGATGGTGAAGAAAAGGTAAATATGGGAAGAACGCATATGTGGTGAGTTTGATGCTCAGAGAATAATAGCAAGCTTCTGTACAAGAAGCCCCCAGGTATAATGGATGTACATATTTGGAGATGTACGCATCAGGGGAGCACGGGCTAGCCGTACTAAAGCCGTATGGCTAATGAGCAAAACGAAAAGAGAGAAAAAAATAACGTTAATAACAGGAGGAAGGATACGAACACAGAGTTCGGCGCTAGGCATAGAATCATCGGAGTCTGGCCGCATTCCAGGGGTTCGGCTCTAAGTGATTGTCTGATGCATCACGTAGGCTGTACGCTCCTTCGGTGAGAACTTCATCAATGATGAAGGGACCCTCCCACTTGGGCTTGAGTTTGTCCTTTTTCTTCTCCGGTAGGCGTAGAAATAGTTCACCAACATTATAAGTCTTGGCCCGCACTTCTATGCTTTGATACCTGCGAGCCCGCTGTTGATAAAATGCGGAACAGGCTTTTGCGACGTCACGCTCCTCCTCCAGGGCATCTAAGATGTCCTGCCGATCAAGCTCGGCGTCTCTCTCTCTCTCTTTGTACATGCGCACTCGAGGTGAGTCATGAATAATGTCACAGGGTAACACTACTTCCGCACTGTACACCATGAAGAAAGGTGTATATCCAGTAGTGCGGTTGGGCGTGGTCCGCAGCCCCCAGAGTACGGAGTCAAGTTCCTCACCCAGTGCTTGTCTGATTCTTTCAAAGACCGCACTAGTCCAGGTTTGATGCCGCTCATAATAAGACCATTAGCCTGTTCAACTTGACTGTTTGTCTGCGGGTGATAGACAAAGGCGTAATCGAGCTTACTGCCCAGATTAGCACACCAAGTTTTCACTTCATCGGTTGGAAATTGGAGCCATTATCGGTGACGATGTTGTGTGGAACACCATAACGGCGTACCACGCCGGATATGAAATCTATTACCAAACCCGCCTCGACTGTTTTGACTGGTTTGGCCTCTATCCACTTAGTGAATTTATCCACCATGACCAGCAAATACTTTCTCTTATGGCTTCCTCCTTTAAGGGGTCCGACCATATCGAGTCCCCAGACCGCAAAAGGCCAAGTGATGGGGATTGTTTGTAAGGCAGTGGGGGGCATATGGCTTTGGTTGGCGAAGAGTTGGCATCCGACGCAACGTTGGACAAGGTCCTATGCATCTGCTCGGGCTGTCGGCCAATAACACCCTGTACGGAAGGCCTTGCTAATAAGGGCCCGAGTTGCGGCGTGGTGCCCGCCGAGACCTGCATGAATCTCAGCCAGAAGCTGTCGCCCCTCCTCTTCGGAGATACATCTTTGAAGGACTCTGGTAGCGCTTTTCTTATAGAGCTCTCTGTCATGAACCTTGTAGGCCTTCGAACGCCGGACAATGTAGCGGGCCTCATTCTGATCCTCGGGAAGCTCCTTCTTATTAAGGTAGGCCAGGAATGGTTCGGTCCATTGGGCAATGACTGCCATAATGAGATGGGCCGATGGTGGTATTTCGGTGGTCGAGCCTCCGACAATATCGGTGTGTTCAGAATTTGGGGTTGTGTTCAGATCCGGACTAGTGTTGTCGCCCTCCCCCTGCCACACCACGGATGGCTTAAAAAGCCTTTCTAGAAAAATGTTAGGTGGGATGGGGTTGCGCTTAGCGCCTACGCGAGCAAGAAAGTCCGCCGCTTGATTTCTTTCTTGGGCCACATGTCAGAACTCGAGTCCCTCGAACTGAGCCAACATTTTTAGGATGGCATTACGATAAACTGCCATCTTCGGGTCTTTGGCATCGAAGTCTCCATTTATTTGAGATATTGCGAGGTTTCAGTCCCCCCGCACTTCCAGGCGTTGTATGCCCATGGAAACAGCCGTCCGGAGACCATGCAATAAGGCCTCATATTCGGCTGCGTTATTGGAGTCTGTGTATAGTATTTGGAGTATGTACTGAACGACGTCTCCAGTAGGGGACGTTAAAACGACGCCCGCTCCTAGTGCTGCCAGCATTTTGGAGCCATCAAAATACATAACCCAATTGGAATATGTGCCATACTCTTTAGGGAGTTCGGCCTCTGTCCATTCGGCGACAAAGTCAGCCAGTACTTGGGATTTAATAGCTCGATGTGGTTTATATGTAATGTCAAATGGGAGGAGCTCAATGGCCCATTTGGCAATCCGTCCCGTGGCATCGCGATTGTTTATTATGTCGTTGACTGGTACTTCGCAAGCCACCGTGATCGAGCACTCCTGGAAGTAGTGTCTTAGCTTTCGGGATGCCATGAAGACCGTGTATGCTATCTTTTTATAATGGGGGTACCGGGATTTACATGGTGTAAGGACAGTGGATACGTAGTATACTGGCTTCTGAAGCGGGAATTTGTGTCCGTCCTGTTCTCGTTCAACGACGAGTACGGCGCTCACCACTTGATGTGTTGCCAATAAGTATAGCAACATGGGTTCGCCGATGTTTGGTGCGGCCAGGATTGGGTTGCTTGCTAGAAGGGTTTTTATTTCTTCCAGTCCGGCTATTGCCGCATCTGTCCACTCGAAGTGATCGGTTCGCCGTAGAAGACGATAGAGTGGCAGTGCCTTTTCTCCCAATCTGGAGATAAAGCGGCTTAGAGCTGCCACGCAACCCGTGAGTTTTTGGACTTGCTTAAGGTCTCTTGGCATAGCCAATTGTGACAAAGCTCGAATTTTGGCTGGATTTGCTTCAATTCCTCTATTGGGAATGATGAAGCCCAACAGCTTTCCTGCGGGGACGCCAAAAACACACTTTTCCGGATTGAGCTTAATGTCATATGCGCGGAGGTTGTCAAATGTGAGGCGTAGGTCGTCTATTAGTGTTTCGACGTGCCTTGTCTTGATTACGACGTCATCCACATAGGCTTCAACTGTCTTTCCGATCTGTTTCTCTAGGCATGTTTGGATCATGCGTGGATAAGTGGCGCCGGCGTTCTTGAGTCCGAAGGGCATGGTGTTGAAGCAGAATGGCCCATATGGGGTGATGAATGCTGTTGCAGCTTGATCAAACTCCTTCGTTTTAATTTGATGGTATCCGAAATATGCGTCAAGGAAGCATAATGAGTCGTGTCCTGCGGTAGCATCAATGATCTGGTCAATGCGGGGGAGGGGAAGGGATCCTTAGGGCAAGCCTTGTTGAGGTCTTTGAAATCGACGCACAGGCACCAGGACTTGTCCTTCTTTGGAACCATCACCACGTTTGCCAGCCAGTCCGGATGTTTTATTTCTCTAATGAATCCTGCCTCGATTAGCTTGGCTAGCTCCTCCCCCATAGCTTGATGTTTGGGTTTGGAAAAGCGCTGCAGTGTTTGCTTGACCAGTTTATATCCCTTCAAAATATTGAGGCTGTGTTCGGCCAACTCGCGTGGGATTCCTGGCATATCAGAAGGGTGCGAGCCGAATATATCCCAATTCTCGCGCAGGAACTCTCGTAGCATGGCGTCAACCGTTGGGTCTAGTTGTGCTCCAATGGATGCTGTCTTCTTGGGGTCCGTTGGATGGACTTGGAATTTGACTATTTCTTCTGCTGGTTTGAAGGAGGTGGATTTGGGTCATTTGTCTAGGATCACATCATCCCTGTCCACCGTGGAGCGCAACGCGGTTAATTCTTCGACCGCAAGGGCTTCAGATAATGCCTCGAGGGCCAGGTATGCGGTTTTACTCTCGGCGTAGAGTGCTATGTCCGGATCACTAGCTAGAGTGATTATACCGTTGGGCCCAGGCATCTTAAGCTTCATGTATCCATAATGGGGTACTGCTTGGAAGCGCGTAAATGCATCTCACCCTGAGAGGGCGTGATATCCGTTGTTGAAAGGGGCCACTTGGAAGGTTATTTCTTCGGACCGATAGTTCTCCGGTGTGCCGAATACCACGTCAAGTGTGTTTTTTCCTGCACACCGTACCTCCCGACTGGGAATGATTCCTCGGAAGGCCGTGTTACTTTGCTCGATGCCGCTCCTGTCTATTTCCATTTTTTGTACTGTATCCTCATAGATGAGGTTTAGTCCGCTGCCGCCGTCCATGAGAACCTTGGTGAGCCGAAAGCCGTCCACAATTGGGCTGAGGACCAAGGCAGCTGGTACTCGGACTATCCTGTATTTTGGCTCGTCGCCAGCATAAAAGGTTATCGCCGTGTCGTTCCAAGGGTTTATTGTTGCAATCTGGCAGACTTCGGCGAGTTCGCGGAGTGCCCTTTTGCGCCTATTGTTTGAGGCGAATGTCTCAAAGACCGTCAATACTTTGAGGTCATCGTCTTCTAGGGGGTGTTGCTCTGGGGTATTCCTGGTGAGGATATCTTCACCGCCCTTGGCCACCTGCTGGAGTATCCAACATGCTCTAAGACTGTGGGTTGGTGTGCTATCTAGTGTTGTATGTATTTTGCATGGCCCGTCGAGCCATCCTTCTAGAACGGTTCCGTGCCACGTAATGGGCTTGTGTTTCTTTACCATTTGTCCCGGCGTGCCATGAGGGTGCGCCCTTTTCGTCTGAACGAGGGGTTGAGTGGGGACTGCTGGTCCCCACCGTGCTGCCTGAGTTTTCTAGGCGCTTTCCATTGCGATGTACTTCTGCATGATAGTTGCCAAGTCAGCAAAGTGTAATATGTGAAGGCGGTTGATGGCGTTGAGGATTCCCTCGTCCGTGCAATTATTGCAAAATGCTGAGATCGCGTCTTCGTCGTGGCAATATTTGATCTTGCTTTTGACAAGGAGGAATCTGGCCCAAAAGTGGTGGACTGTTTCCTGAGATTGCTGCTGCGTGCTCAAGAGAGCGCTTATGTCTCGGTGGGTGGGTGGAATTAAATCCGAACCCTGACCCTATTTTGGGTCCGGAGTCCGAAGAACTTCCGGACTTAGTGGTTCGAGCTCCGGGATATCAACTAATTTTTGAAGCTTATATTCTATGTTCAGAGGACAAGGCGTGTCTTCCTGCCGGTAGGTGTCCGGCTTCTCGAGGTCGGAGATCCGAACATAGTTCATCCTCAATATAGAGGAAGAATTATCTTGCTCCTCAACTACCGCTATCTGGTGGGTGATCGGTGGAGATTTAATTACTCTCTGGTCGGGTTTAAACCCAATCCGACCGTAGCCTGTAGCGACCCCAAGGCGGCAATGTGATCTAGGAGTTTGTTTAAAGACGATAACTCCGTCGGATCCATCTGTTTGGCGTATTCAGAATCAATGCAGAGGCGATTTTCGATGACTCGAGAGGTCATCATCGTCGGCTCAAGGGCTGAACGGGCGGTCATGATAAAACCGCCCAGCTGAAGGGTTTGGCCTGAGGCCAAAGCTCCTCTGGAGGTGATAGTTTCCTTGACGATAAGTCGAGCCATCAACCCTTTGTACGACGACACAGTGGAACTCTCAATGAAAGCACCAATGTCGGTGTCAAAACCGGCGGATCTCGAGTAGGGGGTGCCGAACTATGCGTCTAAGGTCGATGGTAACAGGAGACAGGGGACATAATGTTTTACCCAGGTTCGGGCCCTCTCTATGGAGGTAATACCATACATCCTGCTTGATTGATCTTGATGAATATGAGTATTACAATAGTTGATCTACCACGAGATCGTAATGGCTAAACCCAAGAGGTCTAGCTTGTATGGCTATGGTAATGTCTGTCCTCCGGACTAAGTCCTCCGGTTTATATAGACACCGGGAGGATCTAGGGTTACACAAGGTCGGTTACAAAGAAAGGAATCTACATATCTAGTCGCCAAGCTTGCCTTCCACGCCAAGGAGAGTCCTATCCGGACACGGGTGCAGTCTTCGGTCTTCGTATCTTCACAGCCCACCAGCCCGGCCCATGGCTAACAAGCCAGACGCCCGAGGACCCCTTAGTCCAAGACTCCCTCAGTTCTTCCGAGCCGAAGAAGGGGGCTCAACAAAGAAGCTGTTCTGGTTGCAATATCTTGCGCTAGAACATCCAGTGCCCTTTAGCGATCAGCTGAAACAGCTGGTCGAGCTGCATAGGATGGCCGAACTGGCCATGAAGGAATTAATAATCCGGCTGTGGCCTGTCGAAGTTATACCCAGCAGCTACTTCGGACTCATGAAGCGGCTGGTAGGTGTCTGCCCTCGGTTGGACATCGTCAAGAGGTCAGCCTGCATTGAGGGCGCGTGCATGGCCTTCGCCCGCATCAAGGTGTGGTGGGCGAATATGGATGCCGTCAAACTTGTGACCGAGAGGCCACCTGAAGGCAAGGAGCACCGCACGCTGGAGCGGTATTTTGAAGATGTCCTGGAGGGGTCCCGTATTGTGGTGATGCAATGTGCGCAAGACATTATTCTTGAATGAATATCTTCATGTTGTCTCTGCCTTGCATGATGAAACAAATTGTGTTATGTAATATAATGTTTGTTTAAAAAAATTCACCTCCTGTGCGGCCGTATTGTGTGAAATCTGAGAGTTGGCCAGTCGTCGGCTTCTGCCCCCATGTAGGAAGTACGGGGGTGTTCAGGATATAATATAAACACTCTTGACCCAATTGTTTGGTCCTTGCTACCTCTTGAGCACTACGTTGGTTTTCCCTTGAAGAGGAAAGGGTGATGCAGCAAAGTAGTGTAAGTATTTCCCTCGGCTTTTGAGAACCAAGGTATCAATCCAGTAGGAGGCCACGCGCGAGTCCCTCGCACCTACACAAACAAATAAAATCCTCGCAACCAACGCAATAAAGGGGTTGTCAATCCCTTCACGGTCACTTACGGAAGTGAGATCTGATAGATATGATAAGATAATGTTTTTGGTATTTTTATGATAAAGATGCAAAGCAAAGAAAGCAAAATAAACGGAAAAGAAAATAGCTTGTTGACAGAAGATTAATATGATGGAAAATAGACCCGGGGGCCATAGGTTTCACTAGTGGCTTCTCTCGAGAGCATAAGTATTATGGTGGGTAAACAAATTACTGTGGAGCAATTGACAGGATTGAGCATGGTTATGAGAATATCTAGGTACGATCATGTATATAGGCATCATGTTTGAGACAAGTAGACCGACTCCTGCCTGCATCTACTACTATTAATCCACACATCGACCGCTATCCAGCATGCATCTAGAGTATTAAGTTCAAGAGAATAGAGTAACGCTTTAAGCAAGATGACATGATGTAGAGGGGTAAACTCATGCAATATGATATAAACCCCATCTTGTTATCCTCAATGGCAACAATACAATACGTGCCTTGCTGCCCCTACTGTCACTGGGAAAGGACACCGCAAGATTGAACCCAAAGCTAAGCACTTCTCCCATTGCAAGAAAGATCAATCTAGTAGGCCAAACCAAACTGATAATTCGAAGAGACTTGCAAAGATAACCAATCATACATAAAATAATTCAGAGAAGATTCAAATATTGTTCATAGATAAACTTGATCATAAACCCACAACTCATTGGTCTCAACAAACACACCGCAAAAAGAAGATTACATCGAATATATATCCACAAGAGAGGGGGAGAACTTTGTATTGAGATCCAAAAAGAGAGAAGAAGCCATCTAGCTAATAACTATGGACCCGAAGGTCTGAAGTAAACTACTTACACTTCATCGGAGAGGCTATGGTGTTGATGTAGAAACCCTCCGTGATCGATGCCCCCTCCGGCAGAGCTCCGGAAAAGGCCACAAGATGGGATCTCACGGATACAGAAAGTTACGGCGGTGGAATTAGGGTTTTGGCTCTGTATCAGGTACTTTGGGGGTACATAGGTATATATAGGAGGAAGAAGTACGTCAGTGGAGCAACATGGACCCCACGAGGGTGGAGGGCGCGCCTGGGGGGTAGGCGCGCCCCCCTACCTCATGCCTTCCTGGTTGATGTCTTGACGTAGGGTCCAAGTCCTCTGGATCATGTTCGTTCCGAAAATCACGTTCCCGAAGGTTTCATTCCGTTTGGACTCCGTTTGATATTCTTTTTCTGCGAAACTCTGAAATAGGCAAAAAATAGCAATTCTGGGCTGGGCCTCCGGTTAATAGGTTAGTCCCAAAAATAATATAAAAGTGTATAATAAAGCCCAATAATGTCCAAAATAGGATATAATATAGCATGGAACAATCAAAATTATAGATACGTTGGAGACGTATCAAGCATCCCCAAGCTTAATTCATGCTGGTCCTCAAGTAGGCAAATGACAAAAACAGAATTTTTGATGTGGAATGCTACTTGGCATAATTTCAATGTAATTCTCCTAATTGTGGTATGAATATTCAGATCCGAAAGATTCAAAACAAAAGTTCAATATTGACATAGAAATAATAATACTTCAAGCATACTAACTAAACAATTATGTCTCTCCAAAATAACATGGCCAAAGAAAGTTATCCCTACAAAATCATATAGTCTGGCTATGCTCCATCTTCACCACACAAAGTATTTAAATCATGCACAACCCCAATGACAAGCCAAGCAATTGTTTCATACTTTTGGTGTTCTCAAACTTTTTCAATCTTCACGCAATACATGAGCGTGAGCCATGGACATAGCACTATATGTGGAATAGAATGGTGGTTGTGGAGAAGACAAAAAGGGAGAAGATAGTCTCACATCAACTAGGCGTATCAACGGGCTATGGAGATGCCCATTAATAGATATCAATGTGAGTGAGTAGGGATTGCCATGCAATGGATGCACTAGAGCTATAAGTATATGAAAGCTCAACAAAAGAAACTAAGTGGGTGTGCATCCAACTCGCTTGCTCACGAAGACCTAGAGCATTTTGAGGAAGCCCATCATTGGAATATACAAGCCAAGTTCTATAATGAAAAATTCCCACTAGTATATGAAAGTGATAACATAGGAGACTCTCTATCATGAAGATCATGGTGCTACTTTGAAGCACAAGTGTGGTAAAAGGATAGTAGCATTGTCCCTTCACTCTTTTTCTCTCATTTTTTTATTTATTTGGGCCTTTTCTATTTTTATGGCCTCTTTTTTTAGTCTGGAGTCTCATCCCGACTTGTGGGGGAATCATAGTCTCCATCATCCTTTCCTCACTTAGTACAATGCTCTCATCACACTTTTTATTTACTTACAACTCAACAATTACAACTCAATACTTAGAACAAAATATGACTCTATGTGAATGCCTCCGGCGGTGTACCGGGATGTGCAATGATGCATGAGTGACATGTATGAAAGAATTATGGATAGTGGCTTTGCCACAAATACAATGTCAACTACATGATCATGCAAAGCAATATGACAATGATGGAGTGTGTCATAGTAAACGAAACGGTGGTAAGTTGCATGGCAATATATCTCGGAATGGCTATGGAAATGCCATGATAGGTAGGTATGGTGGCTGTTTTGAGGAAGCTATATGGTGGGTGTATGATACCGGCGAAAAGTGTGCGGTATTAGAGAGGCTAGCAATGGTGGAAGGAAGAAAGTGCGTATGATCCATGGACTCAACATTAGTCATAAAGAACTCATATACTTATTGCAAAAATCTATTAGTTATCAAAGCAAAGTATTATGCGCATGCTCCTAGGGGGATAGATTGGTAGGAAAAGACCATCGCTCGTCCCCGACCGCCATTCATAAGGAAGACAATCAATAAATAAATCATGCTCCGACTTCATCACATAATGGTTCACCATACGTGCATGCTACGGGAATCACAAACTTCAACACAAGTATTTCTCAAATTCACAACTACTCAACTAGCATGACTCTAATATCACCATCTCCATATCTCAAAACAATTATCAAGTATCAAACTTCTCATAGTATTCAACACACTCATAAGAAAAAAAATATTAATCTTGAATGCCTAACATAATTAAAGCAAATTACCACGCTGTTTTGTAGGGCTCTCAAAATAATTTAAGTGAAGCATGAGAGAACAATAGTTTCTATAGAACAAATCCACCACCGTGCTCTAAAAGATATAAGTGAAGCACTAGAGCAAAAACTATATAACTCAAAAGATATAAGTGAATCACATAGAGTATTCTAACAATTTCTGAATCATGTGTGTCTCTCTCAAAAGGTGTGTACAGCAAGGATGATTGTGGAAAACTAACAAATAAAGACTCAAATAATACAAGATGCTCCAAGAAAAACACATATCATGTGGTAAATAAAAATATAGCTGCAAGCAAAGTTACCGATGGAAGTAGACGAAAGAGGGGATGCCTTCCGGGGCATCCCCAAGCATTGGCTTTTAGGTGTCCTTAGATTATCTTGGGGTGCCATGGGCATCCCCAATCTTAGGCTCTTGCCACTCCTTGTTCCATAATCCATCAAATATTTTACCCAAAACTTGAAAACTTCACAACACAAAACTTAAAGTAGAAAATCTCGTGAGCTCAGTTAGCGAAAGAAAACAAAACACCACTTCAAGTACTATAATGAATTCATTCTTTATTTATATTGGTGTTAAACCTACTGTATTCCAACTTCTCTATGGTTTATAAACTATTTTACTAGCCATAGATTCATCAAAATAAGCAAACAACACACGAAAAACAGAATCTGTCAAAAACAGAACAGTCTGTAGTGATCTGTAGCTAACGTAAGTTCTGGAACCCCAAAAATTCTAAAATAAATTTCTGGACGTGAGGAATTTATCTATTAATCATCTGCAAAAATAATCAACTAAATATCACTTTCCAAATAAAAATGTCAGCAATTCTCGTGAGCGCTAAAGTTTCTGTTTTTACAGCAAGATTAAAAAGACTTTCCCCAAGTCTTCCCAACGGTTCTACTTGGCACAAAAACTAATTAAACACAAAAAACACAACCAAAACAGAGGCTAGATAAATTATTTATTACTAAACAGGAGCAAAAAGCAAGGAATACAAATAAAATTGGGTTTCCTCCCAACAAGCGCTATCGTTTAACGCCCCTAGCTAGGCATAAAAGCACGGATAGATCTAGGTATCTTTAGTTGGTAATTCTTCAATGAGACATCTATCACCCTTAAGAGTTTCTTCCTTTTTATTAATTATAAAACTTCTAGGCACAAAATCAAAAAAATCATTTGTAGCAAATGGTTCCTTAATTATAGCAAAAAGATTGGGGTGAATACTTATAGATTTGAGATCCGCGGTTTCCTTGCTAGAAGATTCACCCTTATTTTTAGGAACATACATAAGCTTGGCAATTTTAGTTGGAGGACTTGGAGTATTCTTTACGGAAGAAAAGGCGGTTCCCAAGTTGGTAATGATACCCTCAAGTTTATCGATTCTAGTGGAATCCTGATTTATTCTTTCATTAACTATGGGTTCCTTCTCCTTAATATTTTTCAAAGTGACTCCTACTTTAGATCCATATTGAGTAATTTGGTTGTGGATATTTTTATCCAAAATTTCAATTAACCCCATGGTAGCAACTTTATTTTCAATAATTTCAAGTTTTGGCATTACATGCTCCAAAGTTAACATAGTTCCATTAACCAAAAGAGGGGGTGAGCCAAACAAATCTATCATAGCGTTATAAGAATCAAAAGTGTGGCTACCCAAGAAATTCCCTCCGGTAATGGTATCAAGGACATATTTGTGCCAAGTAGTAGTGCCTACATAAAAATTGCGAAGAAGAACGGAAGTAGATTGCTTTTTGGTAGATCTATTTTCAGCATTGCAAATTCTATACCAACCGTCTTTTAGATTTTCTCCTTCCCTTTGCTTAAAATTAAGAACTTCATTTTCGGGAGACAACAGAGAAGATAGGGGACTAGCCATAACGACAAGCAAGCAATCCAACACACAAGCAAACAAGAAACGGGCAAAAAGAGGCAAATAGAGGAAGAGAAGGAGGATGGAGAGAGAGGGCGAATAAAACGGCAAGGGTGAAGTGGGGGAGAGGAAAACGAGAGGCACATGGCAAATAATGTAATGCGGGAGATAAGGGTTTGTGATGGGTACTTGGTATGTTGACTTTTGCGTGGTCTCCCCGGCAACAGCGCCAGAAATGGCTCGTTGTCAGGAGTCAAATCTTGACTTAACTTGGCGCGAATCTCCCCGGCAATGGCGCCAGAAATCCTTCTTGCTACCTCTTGAGCACTGTGTTGGTTTTCCCTTGAAGAGGAGGGTGATGCAGCAAAGTAGCGTAAGTATTTCCCTCGGTTTTTGAGAACCAAGGTATCAATCCAGTAGGAGGCCACGCGCGAGTCCCTCGCACCTACACAAACAAATAAAATCCTCGCAACCAACGCAATAAAGGGGTTGTCAATCCCTTCACGGTCACTTACGAAAGTGAGATCTGATATTTTTGGTATTTTTATGATAAAGATGCAAAGTAAAGAAAGCAAAATAAACGGAAAAAGAAATAGCTTGTTGACGGAAGATTAATATGATGGAAAATAGACCCGGGGGCCATAGGTTTCACTAGTGGCTTCTCTCGAGAGCATAAGTATTATGGTGGGTAAACAAATTACTATTGAGAAATTGACAGAATTGAGCATAGTTATGAGAATATCTAGGTATGATCATGTATATAGGCATCACGTCTGAGACAAGTAGACCGACTCTTGCCTGCATCTACTACTATTACTCCACACATCGACCGCTATCCATCATGCATCTAGAGTATTAAGTTCAAGAGAACAGAGTAACGCTTTAAGCAAGATGACATGATGTAGAGGGATAAACTCATGCAATATGATATAAAACCCATATTGTTATCCTCGAAGGCAACAATACAATACGTGCCTTGCTGCCCCTACTGTCACTGGGAAAGGACACCGCAAGATTGAACCCAAAGCTAAGCACTTCTCCCATTGCAAGAAAGATCAATCTAGTATGCCAAACCAAACTGATAATTCGAAGAGACTTGCAAAGATAAACAATCATACATAAAAGAATTCAGAGAAGACTCAAATATTATTCATAGATAAACTTGATCATAAACCCACAATTCATCAGTCTCAACAAACACACCGCAAAAAGAAGATTACATCGAATAGATCTCCACAAGAGAGGGGGAGAACTTTGTATTGAGATCCAAAAAGAGAGAAGAAGCCATCTAGCTAATAACTATGGACCCGAAGGTCTGAAGTAAACTACTCACACTTCATCGGAGACGCTATGGTGTTGATGTAGAAGCCCTCTATGATTGATGCCCCCTCTGGCAGAGCTCCGGAAAAGGCCCCAAGATGGGATCTCACGGATATAGAAAGTTACGGCGGTGGAATTAGGATTTTGGCTCTGTATCTGGTAGTTTGGGGGTACGTAGGTATATATAGGAGGAAGAAGTGTTGGGGAACGTAGCAGAAATTCAAAATTTTCTACGCATCACCAAGATCAATCTATGAAGTAATCAAGCAACGAGGGGAAGGAGAGTGCATCTACATACCCTTGTAGATCGCTAAGCGGAAGTGTTCAAGTGAACGGGGTTGATGGAGTCGTACTCGTCGTGATCCAAATCACCGATGATCCTAGTGCCGAACGGACGGCACCTCCACGTTCAACACACGTACAGCCCAGTGACGTCTCCTACGCCTTGATCCAGCAAGGGGAGAAGGAGAGGTTGGGGAAGACTCCATCCAACAGCAGCACGATGGCGTGGTGGTGGTGGAGGAGCGCGGGACTCCAGCAGGGCTTCGCCAAGCACTACGAGAGACGAGGAGGGAGAGGGGTAGGGCTGCGCCAACAGGGGAGGAACTTCATCTATTGGGCTGCCCCTTTGCCTCCACTATATATAGGGGGAGAGGGAGGGCTGCGCCCCCACCTAGGGTTTCCTCCCTAGGGGTGGCGGCCGGAACACTTTCGGTGGCCAAAACCATACTTCCTATATATTAATCTTTACCTCCGGACCATTCCGGAACTCCTCGTGACGTCCGGGATCTCATCCGGGACTTCGAACAACATTCGGTTACCGCATACATACTTTCCCTATAACCCTAGCATCATCGAACCTTAAGTGTGTAGACCCTACGGGCTCAGGAGTCATGCAGACATGGCCGAGACAACTCTCCGGTCAATAACCAATAGCGGGATCTAGATACCCATGTTGTCTCCCACATGCTCCACGATGATATCATCGGATGAACCACGATGTCAAGGATTCAATCAATCCCGTATACAATTCCCTTTGTGTATCGGTACGATACTTGCCCGAGATTCGATCGTCGGTATCCCGATACCTTGTTCAATCTCGTTACCTGCAAGTCTCTTTACTTGTTCCGTAACACATCATCCCGTGATCAACTCCTTGGTCACATTGTGCACATTATGATGATGTCCTACCGAGTGGGCCCAGAGATACCTCTCCGTTTACACGGAGTGACAAATCCCAGTCTCGATTTGTGCCAACCCAACAAACACTTTCGGAGATACCTGTAGTGTACCTTTATAGCCACCCAGTTACGTTGTGACGTTTGGCACACCCAAAGCACTCCTACGGTATCTGGGAGTTGCACAATCTCATGGTCTAAGGAAATGATACTTGACATTAGAAAAGCTTTAGCATACGAACTACACGATCTTTGTGCTAGGCTTAGGATTGGGTCTTGTCCATCACATCATTCTCCTAATGATGTGATCCCGTTATCAACGACATCCATTGTCCATGGTCAGGAAACCGTAACCATCTATTGATCAACGAGCTAGTCAACTAGAGGCTTACTAGGGACATGGTGTTGTCTATGTATCCACACATGTATCTGATTTTCCTATCAATACAATTCTAGCATGGATAATAAATGATTATCATGAACAATGAAATATAATAATAATAACTAATTTATTATTGCCTCTAGTGCATATTTCCAACAGTCTCCCACTTGCACTAGAGTCAATAATCTAGTTCACATCGCCATGTGATTAACACTCACAGGTCACATCGCCATGTGACCAACATCCAAGAGTCTACTAGACTCAATGATCTAGTTCACATCACTATGTGATGAACACTCAAAGAGTTCTGGGTTTGATCATGTTATGCTTGTGAGAGAGGTTGTAGTCAACGGGTCTTGCCATATTCAGATCCCTATGTATTTCGCAAAACTTTATGTCATATCGTAGATGCTGCTACCACGTTCCACTTGGAGCTATTCCAAATTATTGCTCCATTATACGTATCCGGTATCTCTACTCAGAGCTATCCGAATAGGTGTTAAGCTTGCATCGACGTAACTCTTTACGTCGAACTCTTTATCACCTCCATAACCGAGAAACATTTCCTTATTCCTCTAAGGACAATTTTGACCGCTATCTGGTGATCCAGTCCTAGATCACCTTTGTACCCTCTTGCCAGACATGTGGCAAGGCACACATCAGGTGCGGTACCCAGCATGGCATACCGTATAGAGCCTATGACAAGAGCATAGGGGACGACCTTCGTCCTTCCTCTTTCTTCTATCGTGGTCAAGCTTTGAGTCTTACTCAACTTCACACCTTACAACTCAGGTAAGAACCCCTTCTTTGACTGATCTATTTTGAACTCCTTCAAAAACATGTCAAGGTGTACGTTCTTTGAAAGTATCATCAGGTGTCTTGATCTATCTCTATAGATCTTGATGCCCAATTTGTAAGCAGCTTTATCCAGGTCTTCCTTTGAAAAACACTCTTCAAACAACCGTTTATGCTTTCCAGAAATTCTACATTATCTCGGATCTACAATATGTCATCCACATATACTTATCAGAAATGTTGTAGTGCTCCCACTCACTTTCTCGTAAATACAAGTTTCTAGCAAACATTGTATAAACCTAAAAGCTTTGATCACTCTATCAAAGCATATATTCTGACTCCGAGATGCTTGCTCTAGTCCATAGAAGGATCGCTGGAGCAAGCATACCTTTTAGCATCCTTAGGATCGACAAAACTTTGATTGTATCACATACAACTCTTTCTTACGAAAACTGGTAAGAAAACTTGTTTTTGACATCCATCTGTCAGATTTCATAATTGAAAAATACAGCTAATGCTAACATGATTCCGACGGACTTAAGCATCGCTACGAGTGAGAAATTCTCATCGTAGTCAACTCCTTGAACTTGTGAAAAGACTCTTTACCACAAGTTGAGCTTCATAGACGGTAACATTACCGCCCACGTCCGTCTTCTTCTTAAAGATCCATTTATCTCAATGGCTTGCCGATCATCGGGCAAGTCCACCAAAGTCCATACTTTGTTCTGATACATGGATCCTATCTCGGATTTCATGGCTTCTAACCATTTGTCGGAATATGGGCCCACCATCGCTTCTCCATAGCTCGTAGGTTCATTGTTGTCCAACAACATGATATCTGAGACAGGATTACCGTACCACTCAGGAGTAGTACATATCCTTGTCGACCTACGAGGTTCGATAGCAACTTGATCCGAAGCTTCATGATCACTATCATTAACGTCCTATTCAACAGACGTAGGCTCCACAGAAAACATCTTTCTATGTTGCATCACTCTCTGGTTGAAGTAAAGGTTCGACAACCTCATCAAGTTCTATCTTCCTCCCACTCAATTCTTACGAGAGAAACTCCTTCTCGAGAAAGGACCCGTTCTTAGCGACAAACAGTTTTCCCTCAGATCTGAGATAGAAGGTATACCCAACTGTCACCTTTGGGTATCCTATGAAGATGTGTTTGTCCGCTTTGGGTTCGAGCTTCTCTGGCTAAAGCCTTAAGCATCGCAGCCCCAAACATTAAGAAACGGCAACTTTGGTTTCTTGCCAAACCAATGTTCATACGATGTCGTCTCAACGGACTTAGATGGTGTCCTATCTAAAGTGAATGCAGCTGCCTCTAACGCATAACCTCAAAATGA
This sequence comes from Triticum aestivum, assembly GCF_018294505.1. Classification (NCBI taxonomy): domain Eukaryota; kingdom Viridiplantae; phylum Streptophyta; class Magnoliopsida; order Poales; family Poaceae; genus Triticum; species Triticum aestivum. Next base: position 500,079,793 of record NC_057803.1, read on the forward strand.
AAACGGTAGATCGGTAAGAGACATCATAGATCGCACCATATCTCATAAGGTTCGATTACGACGTCTGGACACACCATTACCCTGTGGTGTTCCAGGTGGCTTCAACTGTGAAACAATTCCACAATGTCTTAAGTGTTTGCCAAACTCATAACTCAGAAATTCTCATTGATCAGATCACAGGAATTTGATCTTCTTGTTACGATGATTCTTAACTTCACTCTGAAATCGCTTGAACTTTTCAAACGTTTCAGACTTGTGCTTCATTAAGTAAATATACCTATATCTACTCAAATCGTCAGTGAAGATGAGAAAATAGCGATATCCACCGCACACTTCAATTCTCATTGGATCACACGCATCAGCATGTATGATTTCCAACAAGTCACTTGCCCGTTTCATTGTACCTGATAACGGGGTCTTAGTCATCCTGCCCATGAGGCATGGTTCGCATGTGTCAAGTGATTCAAAATCAAGTGACTCCAAACATCCATCGACATGGAGTTTCTTCATGCATCTTACGCCAATATGACCTAAGCAGCAGTGCCACAAGAAAGTGGTACTATCATTATTAACTCTACATCTTTTGGCGTGAACATGTGTATTACCACGACCGAGATTCAATGAACCATTCACATACGGTGCATGACCATGAAAGGTATTATTCATGTAATCAGAATAACCATTATTCCCTAACTTAAATGAATAACCGTATTGCAATGAACATGATCTAATCATATTCATGCTCAATGTAGACACCTGATAACATTTATCTAGGTTCAATACTAATCCCGAAGGCAGATGGAGTGTGCGATGGTGATCTCATCAACTTTGGAAACACTTCCAACACACATCGTCACCTCGCCCTTAGCCAGTCTCCGTTTAGTCCGTAGCTTTTGCTTCAAGTCACCATTAATAGCAACTGAACCGGTATCCAATACCCAGGTGCTACCAGGAGTACTAGTGAGGTACACATTAATAACACGTATATACTTTGTTGAAGTTGCCAGCCTTCTTATATACCATGCATTTGGGGTAATTCCGCTACCAGTGACCGTTCCCCTTACAATAGAAGCACTTAGTCTTGGGTTTGGGTTCAACCTTTGGTTCCTTCACTGGAGCGGCAACTGGTTTGCCATCCATGAAGTTTCCCTTCTAGCCCTTGCCCTTCTTGAAACCAGTGGTCTTGTTAAACCATCAACACTTGATGCTCCTTCTTGATTTCTACCTTTTGCGGTCTTAAGCACCGCGAACAGCTCTGGGGTCAACTCCATCCCTTGCATGTCATAGTTCATCATGAAGATCTAGTAGCTTAGTGATAGTGTCTAGAGAACTCTATCAATCACTATCTTATCTGGAAGTTTAACTCCCACTTGATTTAAGTGATTGTAGCACCCAGACATTCTGAGCACATGCTCACTAGCTGAGCTATTCTCCTCCATCTTGTTGGCAAAAGAACTTGTCAGAGGTCTCATACCTCTCAACACGGGCATGAGCGTGAAATCCCAATTTCAGCTCTTGGAACATCTCATTTGTTCTATGGCGTTCAAAACGTCATTGGAATCCCGATTCTAAGCCATAAAGTATGGTGCACTAAACTATCAAGTAGTCATCAGGATGTGTCTGTCAGGTGTTCACAACATCCACAGACGACGTTGTAGGGGTTTGCACATCGAGCGGTGTATCAAAGACGTAAGCCTTCTGTGTAGCAGTGAGGACACTCCTCGGACTACGGACCTAGTCCGCATCATTGCTTACAATATCTTTCAACTTAATCTTTCTCTAGGAACGTATTGAAATAGGGAGCTACAACGTGAGCTATCTATCTACAACATATTTGCAAAGACAATTTAGACTATGTTCATGATAATTGAGTTCATCTAATCAAATTATTTAATGAACTCCCACTCAGATAGACATCCCTCTAGTCATCTAAGTGAAACATGATCCGAATTGACTAGGCTGTGTCCGATCATCACGTGAGACGGACAAGTCATCAATGGTGAACATCTCATGTTGATCGTATCTTCTATACGACTCATGTTCGACCTTTCGGTCTTCCGTGTTCTGAGGCCATGTCTGTACATGCTAGGCTCGTCAAGTCAACCTAAGTGTATTGCGTGTGTAAATCTGGCTTACACCCGTTGTATTCGAACGTTAGAATCTATCACACCTGATCATCACGTGGTGCTTCGAAACAACGAACCATCGCAACGGTGCACAGTTAGGGGGAACACTTTCCTTGAAATTATTGCGAGGGATCATCTTATTTAAGCTATCGTCGTTCTAAGCAAATAAGATGTAAAGCATGATAAACATCACATGCAATCAAATAGTGACATGATATGGCCAATATCATTTTGCTCCTTTTGATCTCCATATTCGGGGCTCCATGATCATCGTTGTCACCGGCATGACACCATGATCTCCATCATCATGATCTCCATCATCGTGTCTTCTTGAAGTTGTCTCGTCATCTATTACTTCTACTACTATGGCTAACGCTTTAGCAATGAAGTAAAGTAATTACATGACGTTTATGTTGACACACAGGTCATAAATAAATTAAGACAACTCCTATGGCTCCTACCGGTTGTCATACTCATCGACATGCAAGTCGTGATTCCTATTACAAGAACATGATCAATCTCATACATCACATATATCATTCATCACATCCTTTTGCCCATATCACATCACAAGGCATATGCTGCAAAAACAAGTTAGACGTCCTCTAATTGTTGTTGCAAGTTTTTACGTGGCTACTATAGGTTTCTAGCAAGAACGTTTCTTACCTACGCGAAAACCACAACGTGATATGCCAATTTCTATTTACCCTTCATAAGGACCCTTTTCATCGAATCTGATCCAAGTAAAGTGGGAGATATAGACACCCGCTAGCCACCTTATGCAACTAGTGCATGTCAGTCGGTGGAACCAGTCTCACGTAAGAGTACGTGTAAGGTCGGTCCGGGCCGCTTCATCCCACGATGTCGCCGAATCAAGATAAGACTAGTAACGGCAAGCAAATTGACAAAATCGACACCCACAACAACTTGTGTTCTACTCGTGCATAGAAACTACACATAGACCTAGCTCATGATGCCACTGTTGGGGAACGTAGCAGAAATTCAAAATTTTCTATGCATCACCAAGATCAATCTATGGAGTAATCAAGCAACGAGGGGAAGGAGAGTGCATCTACATACCCTTGTAGATCGCTAAGCGGAAGCGTTCAAGTGAATGGGGTTGATGGAGTCGTACTCGTCGTGATCCAAATCACCAATGATCCTAGTGCCGAACGGACGGCACCTCCGCATTCAACACACGTACAGCCCGGTGACGTCTCCTACACCTTGATCCAGCAAGGGGAGAAGGAGAGGTTGGGGAAGACTCCATCCAACAGCAGCACGACGGCGTGGTGGTGGTGGAGGAGCGCGGGACTCCAGCAGGGCTTCGCCAAGCACTACGAGAGACGAGGAGGGAGAGGGGTAGGGCTGCGCCAACAGGGGAGGAACTTCATCTATTGGGCTGCCCCTTTGCCTCCACTATATATAGGGGGAGAGGGAGGGCTGCGCCCCCACCTAGGGTTCCCTCCCTAGGGGTGGCGGCAGCCCTAGATCCCATCTAGGGTGGCGGCCACAAGGGGGAGAGGGGGAGGCGCACCTGAGGTGGGCCTTAGGGCCCATCTGCCCTAGGGTTTGCCCCCTTCCCCTCTTGGAGGCGCCTTGGGCCTTGGTGGGAGGCGCCCCAGCCCACCTAGGGGCTGGTCCCTTCCCACTATTGGCCCATGTAGGTCTCCGAGGCAGGTGGCCCCACCTGGTGGACCCCCGGACCCCTCCGGTGGTCCCGGTATACTACCGGTGATGCCCGGAACACTTCCGGTGGCTAAAACCATACTTCCTATATATTAATCTTTACCTCCGGACCATTCCGAAACTCCTCGTGATGTCCGGGATCTCATCCAGGACTCCGAACAACATTCGGTTACCGCGTACATACTTTCCCTATAACCCTAGCGTCATCGAACCTTAAGTGTGTAGACCCTACGGGCTCGGGAGTCATGCAGACATGGCCGAGACAACTCTCCGGTCAATAACCAACAGTGGGATATGGATACCCATGTTGGCTCCCACATGCTCCACGATGATCTCATCGGATGAACCACGATGTCAAGGATTCAATCAATCCCGTATACAATTCCCTTTGTCTATCGGTACAATACTTGCCCGAGATTCGATCGTCGGTATCCTGATACCTTGTTCAATCTCGTTACCTGCAAGTCTCTTTACTTGTTCCGTAACACATCATCCCATGATCAACTCCTTGGTCACATTGTGCACATTATGATGATGTCCTACCGAGTGGGCCCAGAGATACCTCTCCGTTTACACGGAGTGACAAATCCCAATCTCGATTCGTGCCAACCCAACAGACACTTTCGGAGATACCTGTAGTGTACCTTTATAGCCACCCAGTTACATTGTGATGTTTGTCACACCCAAAGCACTCCTACGGTATCCGGGAGTTGCACAATCTCATGGTCTAAGGAAATGATACTTGACACTAGAAAAGCTTTAGCATACGAACTACACGATATTTGTGCTAGGCTTAGGATTGGGTCTTGTCCATCACATCATTCTCCTAATGATGTGATCCCGTTATCAACGACATCCAATGTCCATGGTCAGGAAACCGTAACCATCTATTGATCAACGAGCTAGTCAACTAGAGGCTTACTAGGGACATGGTGTTGTATATGTATCCACACATGTATCTGAGTTTCCTATCAATACAATTCTAGCATGGATAATAAATGATTATCATGAACAATGAAATATAATAATAATAACTAATTTATTATTGCCTCTAGGACATATTTCCAACAAGAAGTACGTCGGTGGAGCAACATGGGCCCCACAAGGGTGGAGGGCGCACCTGGGGGGTAGGCGCACCCCTACCTCATGCCTTCCTGGTTGATGTCTTGACGTAGGGTCCAAGTCCTCTGGATCATGTTCATTCCAAAAATCACGTTCCCGAACGTTTCATTCCGTTTGGACTCTGTTTGATATTCTTTTCCTGCGAAACTCTGAAATAGGCAAAAAAAAACAACAATTCTGGGCTGGGCCTCCTGTTAGTAGGGTAGTCCCAAAAATAATATAAAAGTGTATAACAAAGCCCAATAATGTCCAAAATAGGATATAATATAGCATGGAACAATAAAAATTACAGATACGTTGGAGACGTATTAGTCCTTGAAGGAGGTGTTTAGCACAGTGAACCAGACAATCAGACTATGCGGCTTGAACACCCTCACTTAGCCATAGGAGTTTGACGATAAAAATTTAGGCGCAGCCCCTGGTATCCGAACTAGGAGGCTATAAACACCTGATCGGGAAAGTACCAATCCCTCGCTATCGTGGGTTTGTCATGGCAGATGTCCTCGTGAAAGGACTTAGTTGTGGAGCCATCGCAACGGGTTAGCTTAAAGGGGTTAAACCAGACAAGGGGACACGGGAGTTTATACTAGTTCAGCCCCTTCGATGAAGGTAAAAGCCTACGTCTAGTTGTGATTGGTATTGCTAGGGTTTCGAAGGCCAGGGAGCGAATCCGCTTTGTCTGGCTTTCGAGTTGTTGTTGTCTGTCTCTAAACCGCGGCCAGGTCGTCCCTTTATATACATAGGTTGACGCTCGCCGGGCTACAGAGTCCCGAAGCCGGTTTATAAATGTATCCGGTTCGGCCTCTCTCTTTCTATCTTACTATACAAGTTACATGACTAGGCCGGTTTACATTTACATACTGTAACTCGCCTTTGGGCCCTCCGTAAAGCGCTAGCATCTTTATGTCTTCATGGGCTTCTAATCTTCAAGGAGTCAACCCAGCTACATAAGGCCGGTTTACCTCCAGTAGTAATATCCCCAACATTAGGCCCCAGATTGGTTTGAACTTGTTCATGTCAATCTTCCACACTTTAGAAAAAATCTTCTCTCTTGTCTTCATTTTTGATCTTGTAAACCGCCGTGACGTCATACTTCAAAATTACGATAAACCGTCCTGACGTCATCCGTCCGTTGATATCGGAGATTTCCTTCATTTAATATATATCCAGTTGTCGAGGCGACACCTTTATTAACTTATCCATTTTTTGGACTCCTCAACTCCCGCACTTGCCATTTTTCACTTCGCCTTATAAATAGGACCGAGGGGTCATTTTCACCGTTTCCCCCCGTGCCTCTTCGCATCGTCTTCCTCGCGCCGCTCAGCCTCTGGAACTCCGCCGCCACCATCGACCGTCGTTTCTGCTCTGACCTCGGCCGCTGCATCGCCCTGAACGCACCAGAAAACTGCGGCGCCCTTCCGCTTCCTCACTAGCTCCGGTAAGTTCTCTGCTTTTTCACCATAAATCTGTTCTAGGGTTTCGATATTCCTCATAGTTCTTCCGAAGTTCATCAGTGCTATTCTTCCATGTTCTTCCTTTAATAGATGGACACTTCATGCTTGATACATCTCTTACCGTAGCTTACCTACCATGATCATCACAATCTTTATGCGCAAAGAACTGATCTGTCTGTCAAAAATTGCTTCAGTTCTGCACCCCTTCAAGATCCAATTATTTTTGCTTTTCTATCTTATCTCTAGATCCAAAAGTTTTATACATCACTGTGAAATCTGTTTCTCCTCGCACCAATATAAGCGATTTGATATTGGATAAATAGTCTATGCCATTAGCCCTCTGATAAACCGGAAGAGCATGTTACCTTCATAATTACGCTCCGGTTTAACAGTGTCTGATCAATCCTGCGCTAGCATTACCTTCTTTATCATCATACTAGTCTCCGGGTTGTACCATTTATTATATTAGTATGTTTCTTACTCCCTTGTCTCTTGTGTATGATCATGCATAATTTATAAACCGGCCTTTCATTTTCAGTTTGTTAGCTTTGCAATGGCCAAACAGTTCACTGCCTGCAATTGGGCTCGTTCCTGGGTTACTGAGGCTCAACTGGATGAGATGGTTAGCATCGGCTCTCTGCCTAAGAAAACGGAGATCAAATGGCGAGCCCTAGGAACTGAGAATCCTCCAGCCCCAAGACAAGGCGAAGTGGTAATCTTTGTTGACCATATAAGCTGTGGTTTCAAACCGCCAGGGTCCAAATTTTATCGAGATGTGCTTGCCAGCTTCCAACTGCATCCACAAGATATTGGTCCCAATTTAGTCTCTAACTTATGCAATTTCCAAGTCTTCTGTGAAGCCTATTTACAGGAAGAACCAACTGCAGAATTGTTCCGGGATTTCTTTCACTTAAACCGGCGCACAGAGTTTGTGAATGGCCCAAATACATAGCTTGGTGGTGTTTCAATTCAAAAGCGGAAAGAAGTGGAATTTCCTCATGCCAAACACCATAGCCACCCAAAGGAATGGAACCAAACATGGTTCTATTGCAGAGACACTTCGCCTGAAGATGAGAATCCCCTCCTCGGCTTCCGAGATCATAGATTATCCAATACTCACCCAATGCCACAACGCCTGAGCTCCTCAGAAAGGGCAAAATATGCTCCTCAAATCACCAAACTCCGAGCCTTTATGGCAAACGGTTTAACAGGTGTAGATTTTGTACGCTGTTGGATATCCTGGAGTATCTTGCCGCTAAGCCGGCGTCCCGGTTTAATGTGCGAATATACCGGTGAGATTGACGATCCTCAACGCCACTACAACATCCAATTATCTGAGGAAGAAGTTACTGAAGGTGTAAATAAGATTTTGAATGAATCGGAACTGGTCTGTAGTCAAACCGGCCTGAGTCCCTTCTACACCAAGAACAAACCGCCTGTTGTAAGCATTACACTTCCTCTTCATCTCTAATATCTTTGACTTATACAGGCTGTAACCCTTCTTCTTTATATGTATAGGGTGATGACCCCTTCTGGAAATGGAAATCCATAGAGAAAGCGGCAAAGCCAACTAGAGACAAAGTGGCCAAGCCAACCCGCCCGAAGACCAAAGCCGTAAAACGGACGTCAAAGCGGAAAACGGCTGACCGGATTAATATGGAGCTTGATGATGATACTGATGACCCAGAAGCTGAGGTAGAACTTGACTTACTTGGCTCTCTTTTTATGCATCTTGTTAACAATGATCTTCCTCAGGAGGAGGCCGAAGCTAGTCAGGCTGAGGATGTAGAGGTAATTACCCTTTCCTCCGGTTCAGACTCTATGCCAACACAAAAACCTCGCCAAACAATCTGGAAAGTAAGCTTTTCTCATCCTCTTGCTCACTTGGATCCAACATTTATTTTGAAGACTCAACAGCATGAGGCTCGCCGGACAACTCGGCATAGTGGCCAACAGGTCACCTCTACCGGTTTACCTGATACTCTGGTTCGGAAGCGACGGTCTGAGGTCTCTCCTACTTCTGACCATTCTTACCCCAAGGCAGGTTATTTCGGACAACCTCTTAATCCGTCCGATTCAAATTATCAGGTGACACCTCCTTCCTCTTCTGGTGAATCGACAGCAACTCAACTCCCCCCTTTGAAAACTGTGGTTGGTTGAGTTACGAAAAACCTTTCTTTTCAATGCGCCCTACATCTTTTGAACAGGATGTTAACCCTTTTTATTCTGTTTGTAGGGCCAAAGCCAGACCCAGCAAGAAAGCTCGGGTCACCAATCCGCCAGAAGATCCTGTTGCTGAAGAAGAAGAACCAAGAGTTGAACCGGAGCAAACAGGTGAACCGGAAGGCCTCCATCCTGAAACAACGTTTGATGATCCTCCCCTTGATGGCCAACATACTGACGAACCCACAAATGTTGAGCCTGCCGCCCCTGATGCTGAACCGGCAGAACCAAACTGGGCTAATCTAATGAAAGACACTAAAATTCCATCATCATCCGCCCAAAATCCTGAAGGCCAAGGCGATGACGTTATTATTACTGGAGCAAGCCACAGTTCTCCTAGTCATCCCGTCATTTTGGCTCAGCATAGTGCCAAAGAAGAGCAAATTACCAGGGATAAAGGTAAATGGAGCAGCGACTTATCAAACTATGCTCATCTTAACACTGATGAGCTTCATTCCGGCTTCTTGAATCGTCTGCACTCAAACCGGGATTATGAAGCCGGTTTGGTGAATTTGATGAAAGAACGATATGAGGTAAATTCTTCTCCCTTGCACATTGATTTATAGCTAAAATACTATTCCAAGTAGCCCCCAAGAGTCGTTTTATGATTGTCAATCATAAACCGGGTCTTTGTAACACTTTAAGCATCCCATCATTAATCCTTGCCAAGGCGTGTCTTCAATCATAGATAAAACTCATGTTTGAAAAATGAGATAACGTTCTGTAGCATAGCCCCCAAAGGCCGGTTTAACTTGGCAAGTTAATCCGGTTCTTAATCCACACCGCCAGTTTAGAACAAACGTACATTAGCCCCCAAGTGTCAAGGATAATGCATGCATTGTTCTGGAGACTTGCATAGAAGGTAGTATTTGAGAGAAAATAAGCATTAGCCCCCAAGTATGAAGTGGATAACTTGTTATATGCTTTATACTTAGTGCATATATATGTTGTTTTGTTGAAGATACCTTCAATGTTGCAGGCTGAACTGAGAAGCAAAGATGCCAAAAACTCTGACTTGCAAGAAAATGTGAAGTCGCAACAAGCCGAAGCTGCAAAAGCCAAAGAGGAGCTGACCCAGGCCCTGGCCAGAATGGAAAAATTGAAAGAATCCTTCAATCAAGATCGTGCTGCATGGGAGACCAAAAAAGCCGGTTTGACCAAAAGAGCCATAGATGTCGAGGAAGCCCTGAAACCGGTGGCTGAAGAACTAGCCGGTTTGAAGTGCCAAATCAACGCTATGACTTCTGCTATCTTTGGTAAGTATCTGCTTATGTATGTTGCATCAGTCAATGAATCTTAAAACTGGCCACGATGTGGAAAAAATCTTTGCCAGGAACTTGGATCACTCATCTTGGTGCAGATATGCGGATGAAGCTCAAAGCGGCATACACATTGGTTGAGCAGCTATACTCTGGATCTCAGCGAGCCATTAGTACAGCAGCTTATAACAAACCGGCACCAACGTTGATTAAGGAAACCCTTGAGAAGCTGGGCATGTTACAGGCACGTATTGCCGAGTTGAAAAGAGCCGCTGCAAGAGCGGGAGCATTAACTGTCCTTATTCGAGCCAAGGCTTGGATTCCAGATCTTCAAGCGGAGGATATCATTAAAGGGTATCCAGGTGTTAAAGAAGACGGCTCAAACTTTGACAATGATGGTCTTTGGCGGTTGACCAAACAGATGCGGCCAGCGGCCAGCAAATTAGCTGAAGACACCGATTTGTCCCATTTTCAACCGTTTTATGATGCAGAAGGGAAAAGACAGCCGGCCGAGATCCATGAAGTCGAAGAACTTGCGCCTCCGATTCGTAAGCACACTTATGCCCCTGATATTGACCCTTCTGATCTAATCCATGAAGAAGCCGTATTCCGAGCTTTAACCGGAATCGATTGGTCAACGGCTGATTTCCAGCGGCTGGGGAGGGATGAAGAAGTGCATACACCAACTGATTTGCAACCATCAAACCGTCGTGATGAAGAGTCCTGATTCGGTCGCCGGTTTATATGGCTACTGTGAAAAACAATGGCACTATTGAGCCGCTTTAAAGCTTCATGTAATAGGATAGCTGAAACTTTGTTTATCTGCCATGCCATCGAGCATGCTTCATATCCCTTTGTGACAATCTGTGTCGCCCTTCAGGATATATTTTATGCATAGTCTATGATGACTTGTCTTCCTGGGTACAAAAAACTTAAAAGTGTCTAGCGGTTTACCGCTAAACATGTCATAATATCCAAGAAGTATATAGTACTTGAGCTGAATAATCAAGTGTTTGTACAAAAAATAATGTACAAAACATACCTCATTGAGTGAGTAAACGTGTATACAGCAAAGGTGTTTAACACCAACCCGATACGTTTGATAATCTCATCTTCATAATGCCAGTCTATCTATTAAACCGGACCGGTATACCTACCGGATTTTCTTCATAACACTGGTGATTTAGTCAAACCATACCAGGTCAGTGACCACCGGTTTATAACTGATCATGAGCCAACAGCTTGTGGTTGGAAAGCAAGCCGGATCAAGGATGCCGGTTTATCAAAAAATACTTATGATTGTCAACAAACAAAATTCAAATAGGAAAATATGTGAGGCTTTTTACAAGCTGCCGGGCTCCAAATCGAGGCTTTTCATGGGCTGCCAGGCCTCTGAGTTAAACCATTTAACAAAGCCTTTTAAGATGGGCCTCCAATTAGCCAATCACCGTTTTAACTATGACAAGTTCAGGGTCTGTAAAAGATTGACTTGTCAAACGTTCGATGGGTCATGCCAGGATTACCTGGATAGGAGTGGCTTACTTGATGAAGGCAGGTTAACCCGGGGTTTTAGGTGAATACACCAGGCTTCCAAGCCGTGGCTTGATAGCCAATTACGAGGGTCCTTTCAAACTCTTTGTTGCTTTGCAAAAAAGAGCCCCCAAGTAACTTTGTGAGCGATGCTCAGCGTGTGCCTATGTTTGAGTTTGTACAGTGCACAATACTCTCTTTGGCTCCACAAATTTGTCCTTGTGTGGCTGAAAAGCCTATCGAGAGGTGTAGCTGTGGTTCAAACATGACCAAGCCCCCTATTGATTTTCTTTATCTTTATGTAGTTGCCAAATCCGGTTTAACAAAGACTCCGCTTTGACCATTAACTTGTAAAAGCACACATATGATATAAGAAAGAATAGATACCCCGCTTATAACGGAGGCTCCGGTTTATTATATGGTATATACACTGTCATAAATATGTACAAGTGAAAAAGCCTATGGCTTCAAGTATAATAAGGCCGAAGGAGAGCTATGTTCCATGGCCGCTTTGTCTCCTCCTCCGATTGACGTGAGTCTTCATGCTCTCGAACATCAATGAGGTAGTAGGATCCGTTGTGCAGATTTTTGCTGACCACAAAGGGTCCTTCCCAAGGGGGGGATAACTTATGAATATCAGTCTGATCCTGGATGAGCCGGAGCACCAAATCACCTTCTTGAAAGGTTCTAGTTTTAACCCGGCGGCTGTGATAACATCGAAGATCTTGTTAATAAGTCGTCGAACACGCTGCTGCAAGATCCCGCTCTTCATACAACAGGTCCAGAGAATCCTGACGTGCCTTCTCATTATCAGCTTCAACATAAGCTGCCACACGGGGTGAATCGTGACGGATGTCACTAGGAAGAACCGCCTCTGCTCCATAAACCATGAAGAAAGGCGTGTAACCCGTAGACCTATTGGATGTGGTGTTGATGCTCCATAACACCGAAGGTAGCTCCTCGACCCAACAACCCGGCGTCCGCTTTAAGGGAACCATAAGCCTTGGTTTGATACCCCACAGAATCTCTTGTTTTGCCCTTTCCGCTTGACCATTAGATTGGGGGTGAGCCACTGATGCTAGATCAAGCCGGATGTGCTCACGTTGATAGAATTCTTCCATCTCTCCTTTTGACAAGTTAGTGCCATTATCTGTTATAATGCTATGTGGAAAGCCAAACCGGAATATCACCTTTTTGATGAATTGAACCATTGTGGTTGCATCACACTTGCTAACTGGCTCTGCCTCTACCCATTTAGTGAATTTATCAACTGCTACTAACAGATGGGTCTTCTTGTCCTTGGAGCGCTTGAAGGGTCCAACCATATCCAGCCCCCAAGTGGCAAACGGCCACGTAATTGGAATCATTCGCAACTCTTGAACCGGAACGTGCGCACGGCGGGCAAACTTTTGACATCCATCACATCTTTTGACCAAATCCTCTGCATCAGCATGCGCCGTCAACCAGTAAAAACCATGGTGAAAAGCTTTAGCAACCAACGACTTTGAACCGGCGTGATGACCACAATCCCCTTCATGAATTTCTCGCAAAATCTCACAACCTTCTTGAGGAGAAACGCATCGTTGAATCGCTCCTGAAACACTGTAACGATGTAACTCCCCGTTGAGTATGGTCATGGACTTGGAACGCCGGATTATTTGTCAGGCCAACCTTTCCTCAGCTGGTAACTCGCCCCGGTTCATGTAATCCAGATATGGGATCGTCCAATCCGGTATGTCATGCACAGCTGCCACCAATTGAGCCTCCGGATCAGGAACAGCCAAATCTTCTTCGGTTGGTATTTTGGCTGACGGATTGTGCAACACATCAAGAAAGACATTGGGCGGAACCGGTTTACGTTGGGAACCAAGACGACTTAAAGCATTCACCGCTTCATTCTTCCGCTGGTCTATATGGTCCACCTGATAACCTTTAAAGTGACCAGCCACTGTGTCCACCTCTCGCCGATATGCAGCCATGAGTGGGTCCTTAGAATCCTAAGTTCCAGACACTTGCTGAGCCACTAGATCTGAATCGCCGAAGCACTTAACCCGGCTCAAATTCATCTCTTTAGCCATCCGAAGACCATGGAGTAAAGCCTCATATTCAGCTGCATTGTTAGTACAAGGGAACATTAAACGGAGGACATAACAAAACTTATCACCTCGTGGGGAGGTTAATATGACTCCAGCCCCCGAACCCTCTAGCTGTCTGGACCCATCAAAATGAATAGTCCAATATGTATTATCTGGTTTCTCCTCAGGTGCCTGTAACTTCGTCCAATCGTTGATGAAATCTACGCGTGCCTGGGACTTGATCGCCGTGCGGGGTATATATCTGAGCCCGTGGGGTCCAAGCTCAATGGCCCACTTGGCAATCCAGCCAGTTGCCTCTCTGTTTTGAATGATGTCACCCAGAGGAGCTGAACTGACTATTGTGATAGGATGGCCCTAAAAATAGTGTTTGAGCTTCCGGCTTGCCATAAACACCCCATACACCAGTTTCTGCCAATGCGGATACCTCTACTTTGACTCAATGAGCACCTCACTGATATAATAAACCGGCCGTTGAACCGGATACTCTTTGCCAGTCTCTTTGCGCTCTACCACAATGGCTACGCTGACGGCCCGGGCATTAGCAGCTACATATAATAATAAGGGCTCTTTATCGATTGGTGCTGCTAGTACGGGCGGTTCCACGAGCTGTTTCTTCAGATCTTCAAACGCCTTATTAGTTGCTTCACTCCAGACAAAGTTATCCATTTTCTTGAGCATCTGATATAAGGGAATGGCCTTCTCTCCAAGGCGGCTGATAAACCGGCTCAAGGCTGTAATCCGACCGGCTAGACGTTGCACATCGTTAATACACGCCAGTTTAGCCAAGGACGTAATCGCTGCAATCTTTTCCGGATTAGCCTCAATGCCTCTGTTTGAAACCAGAAAGCCTAAGAGCTTGCCTGCCGGGACACCAAAAACACACTTCTCCGGATTGAGCATCATCTTGTAGACCCGGAGATTGTCAAAAGTTTCCCGTAGATCATCTATCAACGTCTCCTCCTTTCTGGATTTGACCACAATATCATCTACATACGCATGGACATTGCGCCCAATTTGCTTATGAAGGCAATTCTGAACACATCGCTGGTAAGTTGCCTGGGCACTCTTGAGTCCAAAGGGCATGGAAACATAGAAGAAGGCTCCAAAGGGAGTTATAAAGGTTGTCTTCTCCTGGTCCTTAACTGCCATTTTGATTTGATGATAACCAGAGTAAGCATCCAAAAAACACAAACGGTCACAACCCGCCGTAGCATCAATTATCTGATCAATGCGAGGGAGAGCAAAGGGGTCTGCAGGGCAAGCCTTGTTTAAATCTGTGTAGTCCACACACATGCGCCAAGTGCCGTTTTTCTTAAGAACCAGCACCGGATTGGCTAACCACACTGGATGAAAAACTTCAACAATAAACCCAGCAGCCAACAAACGGGCGACCTCTTCACCTATAGCCTTGCGCCTTTCCTCATTGAAGCGGCAAAGGAACTGTCGGACCGGTTTGAATTTTGGATCAATGTTGAGTGTGTGCTCAGCGAGTTCTCTCGGTACACCTGGCATGTCAGAAGGTTTCCATGCAAAGATGTCCCGATTCTCACGGATGAACTCGATGAGCGTGCTTTCCTATTTGGGATCCAGGTTAGCGCTGATGCTGAACTGTTTGGATGAATCGCCAGGGACAAAGTCAACCATCTTAGTGTCTGTAGCTGATTTGAACTTCAATGTTGGATCATGTTCCATGGTTGGCTTTTTTAAGGAGGTCATGTCTGCCGGATCAACTTGCTCCTTATAGAATGTTAACTCCTCCATGGCACAAACCGACTCAGCATAAGCCGCATCGCCTTCTTCACACTCCAAAGCAATCTTTCTACTTCCATGTACTGTGATAGTCCCCTTATGACCTGGCATTTTAAGCTGCAGGTAAACATAACATGGCCTTGCCATAAACTTAGCATAAACCGGCCGCCCAAACAGAGCGTGGTACAGACTTTTGATCTTCACCACCTCAAATGTCACTGTTTCTGACCTTGAATCGTAGTCATCTCCAAAAGCTACCTCCAAAGCTATCTTACCAATAGGATATGCAGACTTACCAGGCACCAAACCATGAAATACCGTATTCGACAGTTTAAGATCCTTATCTGTCAACCCCATACGGCGGAATGTATCATAATACAAAATATTGATACTACTTCCCCCATCCATGAGCACTTTAATGAACTTGTATCCCCCAACTTGAGGGGCTACCACCAAGGCCAAATGACCTAGGTTATCAACCCGGGGCGGGTGATCCTCTCTGCTCCACAAAATAGCTTGCTCCGACCAACGTAAATACTGAGGTACTGCCGGCTCAACAGAGTTGACTACCCTTTTGTGAAGCTTCTGATCACGTTTGCACAAACTAGTAGTGAAGACATGATATTGCCCGCTGTTCAGCTGTTTGGGATTGCTCTGATAACCCGACTGCTACTGCTGATTCCCCTGATGGTTGTAACCTCCCTTGTTGCCTTGGTGTCCTTGATTGACGTGTCCGGTTTGATTGCCTGGAAACCCTGAACCGGAACCACCGCCTCCATAACCCGGCCCGTGGAAACCTCCTCCTGAACCGCCGGGCGGGCCGTTGCCATATTGGAACATATTGGAATTCTTGAAATCCCGCATGATATAACAATCTTTCCAGAGATGTGATGCTGGTTTCTCCTTTGATCCATGCTTTGGACAGGGCTGATTTAACAAACGCTCCAAATTGTTGCCTGGACCTCCACCCCTCTGGGCTGCTTGCCTTTACGGTGCTGGCCATTCTCCTGTGCATTGGTATTTGCGACAAAGTCCAAACCACTGTCGGCCTTGCGCTTACCAGTGTTTCCATGGCCTGCCGGATTGTGTTGTTGGCCTTTGGTATTGCCGGTATTCTTACCCTTCTCCGGTTTGTCCTCCTCTGAATCCGGATCCTTGGTATTATCTGAATCAGCATATTTAACCAAAGCAGCCATGAGTGTTGACATGTCGTTGCAGTGACGTTTGAGCCTTCCCAACTTCTGTTTCAATGGTTTGAAATCGCAATTACCCTCTAACATTAGCACTGCGGTGTCTGCATTGATACGATCTGACGAATGCAAAATTGTCGAGACCCGTTTGACCCAATGGGTCATGGACTCCCCTTCCTCTTGGACACAAGCGGCCAGATCTACAATTGACATCGGCTGCTTACACGTATCCTTGAAGTTCTGGATAAACCGGTGCTTCAATTCGGCCCATGATCCAATAGAGTTGGTCGGCAAGCTCTTCAACCAAGTGCGAGCGGTTCCTTCCAACATCATGGTGAAATATTTAGCACACACCGCCTCGCCCACATCTAACATCTCCATTGCCATCTCATAGCTCTCCACCCACGCCTCTGGCTGCAAATCAGCGGTATAATTCGGTACCTTACGAGGTCCCTTGAAATCCTTGGGTAGTCGAACATTACGCAAAGCAGGAGATAAACACGGTACCCCTAAGGAACTGAACATCGCCCCTGGCTCCATGGAGGCAGTGGGGTGAACCGGAGTATGCTGTCGTGCCTCGTGTCAAGCTGTCAACTCGGCCTCTCGACGTGCGCGGCCATGATCCACAACATCTTGTGCATTAGCACCTCCCCCAGCCGGGTTGTTCCCTCGTGGCGAATTTCGGCGGCGTGCACTACTGGACACGGCCGGTTCGTCTTCCACGTGTCTGCTATAACTCCGGCTTGGGCGGGGAGTGGAGTGAATCCTCTCACGGCTGTGTGAATATGCTTGCGGTTGATTTAGCGCTGTTTGAAGGAGATCCCTGGCCCGACGTGCTTCCACTGCCACTGGTGACTCGTCGTCGGTTGGGAGGGCCGCCAGGCGTGATGCAGCGGCCACAATGTTGTCCAATGGGTTGGAATAATGCCCGGGCGGCGTTGATGGTACAATGTTGTTCCGGCGAGGCAGGTCCGTCGTGCGCGGCTGAACCGGCGCTCCTGCTCCCGGCGCCCCTGCCTGGTTTAGTGTGGGTTGGTTACAAGCCCCTGCGCCTGGCGTGTTGAAAAGATTCTGCGGCTCATAAACCAACGGGAGACGTGATCGGTACCTTCTTCTCATGACTTCCTCTGAAGCATTCTGATCCAGTCTAATCTTGTAAGCCTGTGCTTCCAACTCAGCCCGCTCCGTAGCCATCCTGGCGTTCTCTGCTGCCAGGTCCGCCTTGGCCCGGGCTATCTGATCTTTCACTTTGCGATATCCGCATCATGCTAATCCCTAGCTGCTGCATCTACCTCCGCGGTCATCAATGTTGCCAGAGCGTCAAACAAATCAGATAAGACTTGGGCCAGAGGTAGCGCCGAGCTTCCTGCCCCTGCTGGTGTGGCCGTTGTTGAACCGGAGAGCATTGCTGCGGCGGTAGATGAATGAGGCGCCGATTGTGTGCCGGCCATGAAGATGGTGGCCCGGTTTGGCAGACCGGGGGAATCCGAAATACTGCTGCCCTCGGATTCTCCCTCAATCCGGCCGTCCTGCAACTGGTAAAGCAATTCGGTTTCTCCAGAAGACTTGTCATCAGAGCAGACTACGGTTTCTCCTTCGGACACCGGTCCATCCTCGTGCCCTGATCCATGGATGACACCTACGAAAACATGCCTTGCCTCGGGCTGAACCGGCAAAGGACTTGCACGCCGAGCCATTTCGATGATGTCGGTGCAGATGTCCGGCTCGGTGGCTGGTTTGCCGATCTTGCCGATGAAGACGTGAATCCCACCAAAGGGGACCCGGTACCCGTATTCGATTGAATCAGCCTCGGGACCCCATCCTGCGTTGTCGATGTAGAGCTTGCCGTGGCGACTCTTCGTCATCCGGCCCACAGCGTATCCCTTAAGTCCATTGAAGCTGCCCTTCAAGAACTCGGAACCATCATGTGATAGCCCCACGGTGGGCGCCAACTGTCGTGGGTTTGTCATGGCAGATGTCCTCGTGAAAGGACTTAGTTGTGGAGCCATCACAATGGGTTAGCTTAAAGGGGTTAAACCGGACAAGGGGACACGGGAGTTTATACTAGTCTGGCCCCTTCGATGAAGGTAAAAGCCTACGTCTAGTTGTGATTGGTATTGCTAGGGTTTCGAAGGCCAGGGAGCGAATCCGCTTTGTCTGGCTTTCGAGTTGTTGTTGTCTGTCTCTAAACCGCGGCCGGGTCGTCCCTTTATATACATAGGTTGATGCCCACCGGGCTACAGAGTCCCGAAGTCCGTTTATAAATGTATCCGGTTCGGCCTCTCTCTTTCTATCTTACTATACAAGTTACATGACTAGGCCGGTTTACATTTACATACTGTAACTCGCCTTTGGGCCCTCCGTAAAGCTCTAGCATCTTTATGTCTTCATGGGCTTCTAATCTTCAAGGAGTCAACCCAGCTACATAAGGCCGGTTTACCTCCAATAGTAATATCCCCAACACTCGTGTAATGCGGAAAAAATCTCTAACGATTTGAGACCTCCAAAGAGCTGACCGTCTCTCGCCGCATCATGACAGTCAGTTTTCGGCTTTCTCTACTGAGGTGCTCATCCGGGTAAACCAGGGCACAATCGCAGTAGTTCTCCCTTTACTACCCTAGCCGATACAGCAGAACGTAAGGTAGTAAGCACAGGAGCCGGGCAACCCAACTATTGACCAAAGACATGATTCGGAGCCAATGCATATAGTGCTAAATTCGGGGTGCCAAACTATACTGTAAAAGTGTTCGTACTTTTGTTGCCTTGTTGTGGGGTGCTATGAAGCCCCTGGAAAATTGAAACGTACCAGAGTGTACGGGTGCTATTTGATAAAGTTATCAAAAAGGAAAATAAGAAAAGGTAGTAAGCTAGAGCCGTAAAATTTGGGCCGCAAACTGTTTCCATTATAATTTCATTGGTGCGTTGAAGCGCGTTTATACAAGTAGTGCAATAAGGAGAAGGCTATTTACTATGCCTTAACCAAGGGAGAGCTGCGTGTGGGTCCTCAACACAGGTAAAGGGATCGTTAAAAAACCACCTAAAAATTCCCCAGTACGTGTGTGCTTCTTGTCGTCTTGGTGTTCTTATCCTTCGAAAAGAATCGATGGTCAAGCCGTCAGGAAAGGCCTGTGAAGAAGAAACCTGAAAAAAAAGAAAGGGAAAAAGGAAACAGTGAAAGTATGTGTGTCCGGGGTGGTCGAGCCGTATTGTGGATCACAAGTTAGTTATGCCTCCATCCATGCCCATGGTATTTTTAGTGCGTAATTATGTACACGCGGCACAATTGCCGCCACTTGGTCGGGACAGGGATGGAGGCCGAATTGCTAGTCGAGCTCTTGACGAGCCGAGTTGTCCTGCTGCAGAACGGCCCGGACTCTCTTGACAGTGTCCGGGGGATCGGCCGCTGAATTAAGGTCCTGCTTGAAAAGGCCGCTTTGTACTTCTGCCGCTAAGGCCGCGGTGTGCACCTCGGTGCGAAGGGAGCATTTCGTGTTTCCATTAATTGTTATGACGCCTCGTGGTCTAGGCATCTTGAGCTTAAGATAAGCATAGTGTGGCACCGCACTGAATCGAGCAAATGTGGTTCGTCCGAGCAGTGCATGGTAGCCACTTCAAAAGGGGATGATATCGAAGATTAACTCCTCGCTTCGGAAGTTGTTCGGAGATCCGAAGACAACCACCAGTGTGATTGAGCCCGTACAGCGGGCCTCTACACCTGGTATGACTCCTTTAATGGTAGTCTTTGTGGGCTTGATCTGTGATGGATTGATGCCCATTTTTCGCACTGTATCCTGATAGAGCAAGTTGAGGCTGCTGCCACCGTCCATCAGGACTCGCGTCAGGTGGTACCCATCAATTATTGGGTCCAAGACCAGTGCGGTTGAACCGTCATGACGGATACTGGTCGGATGATCCCGACGATCGAAAGTGATCGGGCATGACGACCATGGATTAAATTTTGGGGCGACTGGCTCTATCGTGTAGACGTCCCTGAGCGTGCACTTGTGCTCCCTCTTGGGGATGTGGGTAGCATATATCATGTTCACCGTTTTGACCTGGGGGGGACTTCTTCTTTCCCCCTGTGTTCGGTGGCCGGGACTCCTCATCATCGTCTTTGCTTTGCGATCCCTTCTCCTTGTTTTCGGCATTTAACTTGCCGGCCTGTTTAAAAACCCAACAATCTCTGTTGGTATGATTGGGTGGTTTGTCTGGGTGCCGTGAATCTGGCGCGGACGATCAAGTATGTGGTCCAAGCTAGATGAGCCCGAATTGTTCTTTTTGAACGGCTTCTTCTGCTGACTGGACTTAGAGCCACCGAATCCAGCATTGACCGTCGTATCATCGGTGTTGTCGCTGTTGTTTCGACGCTTGTATCTGTTACATCGTGACTTGTCATTGCTATTTTTGGCTTCTGGGGTGCCGGCGTCGCTTGCATTGTTTTTGTTACGGGCCAGCCAACTATCCTCGCCCACACAAAAGCGGGTCATGAGTGTCGTGAGAGCTGCCATGGACTTTGGCATCTCTTGGTCGAGGTGGCGGGCGAGCCATTCATCACGGATGCTGTGTTTAAAGGCCGCTGGGGCTTCGGCATCCGGACAGTCGACAATCTGGTTCTTTTTAGTTAAGAACCTAGTCCAGAATTTCCTGGCGGACTCTCCGGGCTGTTGAACTATACGGCTTAAGTCATCAGCGTCCGGAGGTCGGACATATGTACCTTGGAAGTTGTCAAGGAAGGCTTCTTCCAAGTCCTCCCAGCTCCCGATGGAATTTTCAGGCAGGCTGTTCAGCCAGTGCCGGGCTGGCCCTTTGAGTTTTAGGGGGAGGTATTTAATGGCGTGAAGGTCACAATCGCGGGCCATATGAATATGGAGAATGAAGTCTTCGATCCATACCGCAGGGTCTGTGGTTCCATTGTATGATTCTATATTTACGGGTTTGAACCCTTCTGGGTGCTCATGTTCCATGACTTCGTCACTGAAGCAAAGAGGGTGTGCGGCGCCTCTATATCGGGCCGCGTCGCGACGTAGCTCTGATGGAGTCCGTCTGCGGCTTTCGGCCCGCGCATGACTAGGTCTGTCACGTCTGAATAGAGGCCGTCGTCACGTGTCGAGGCATGTCCTCGCGATCTGTAGATCGATCTGGTATGTCCTGCTCTATTGTTCAGGTCCTGCCTAAGGTCATATGTATGACCACGAGCTATTGTACCTCTGCCTTTGCAATGAGGCGGGGCGGGCTGGTGTTCGGCTTGAATTGTCGTTTTATCCCGACCACGTGGTGGTCGGTCAGCCGCATTGCGCGATGGGGGTATGTGCTCCGGCGCCTCGTCGTCGAACTGAGTTAGCAATTTGCGCTTCAGGTAGCTTTTGGCTGGGCGTGTAAGGCCGTATTCTTCGGCTGCTAGGACATTGGTCCATTTATCGTTCAGCAGATCTTGGTCAGCTTGAAGCTGATGCTGCTTATTTTTCAGGCTCCTTGCAGTGGCTATTAGCTGGCGCTTGAAGCGCTCCTTCTCAAGAGGTTCCTCAGGCACGATAAAATCCTCAGTGCCGAGGTTCGCCTCGTCCTCAGAGAGCGGAAGATAATTACTGTCCTCCGAGTCTTCGTGTGTGGCCTGTTTACCAGGGCTAACTTGCCCATCTTCCCGTTCATCCTATTCGGTAGTTGTATCAACGGGGTCTTCGTTGTCTTCGGCGCCTTCCCGAGTATTATCTTCTCCTATGCCGGTGTTGCTGTCTTTGCTGCAGCGTGACTTGGAGCGGCGCTGCTAACGCCGGCGCTTTGATTGTATCTTGTGAGGTTTATCCTCAACTGGATCTTCTTTGTCATCGTCGCTATTCTCTTTTGGTGCATCCACCATGTATACATCATATGAGGAAGTGGCAGTCCAGCATCCGGTAAACAGCGGGTTCTGGGCCTCTTCTTCTCCGGCATCGTCGTCCATACCGTCAATGTCGTCGGAGCTGTAATCGAGCATGTCAGTTAAGTCTTCGACAGTGGCTATGAAGTGGGCGGTGGGTGGGAAGCGAAATTCTCTGTCATCAGCCTCTGGTTCGAACCGGATACAATTCGGCTGTGAGCCCCCCGCTAAAGATAGTGCTCTTAACGAGCTTAGCATGTCGCCCAAAGGCGAGTGTCGAAAGATGTCCGCGGAGCTGAATTCGACGATCGATGATCGATCAAGCTTGACGTACGCGGACGCGCAAGGTTCGGAACTTGTAGCCGGAGACAAGTCCGTGGTTCCGGTGACATAGATGTCACTTGAAGTTAAGTCTATGTGCGGATCCAACGCCGCTGAGTCTGCGGCTTCCGCGACGGGGTTGAGCTTCCCGTCTTCAGATGGCGCGAGCTGCTCCGGATCTAGGGCCCGAGCAGCTACAGGTGCTATCTCCTGCGTATGGACCGATGACAGATTGGCATCATGTTCATCGTGGTGGTAGGGAGCGGCTGTCGTGGTCTTGAATCCGTTGAAGATCAAGTCTCCACAGATATCCGCGATGTAGTTCAAGCTTCCAAATCTGACCTGGTGGCCAAGGGTGTAGCTTTCGATCTGCTCCAAATGGCCAAGCGAGTTGGCCCGCAGTGCGAAGCCACCGAACACGAAGATCTGTCCAGGGAGGAAGGCTTCCCCTTGGACATCGTCGTTGTAGATGATTGAAGGAGCCATCAAACCTTTTGACGACGGCACAGTGGAACTCTCAATGAAAGCACCAATGTCGGTGTCAAAACCGGCAGATCTCGGGTAGGGGGTCCCGAACTGTGCGTCTAAGGTCGATGGTAACAGGAGACAGGGGACACAATATTTACCCAGGTTCGGGCCCTCTCTATGGAGGTAATACCCTACTTCCTTCTTGATTGATCTTGATGAATATGAGTGTTACAAGAGTTGATCTACCACGAGATCGTAATGGCTAAACCCTAAAAGTCTAGCCTGTCTGACTATGATTATCTATATCCCTCGAGCCGAACTAAGACCTCCGGTTTATATAGACATTGAAGGGGACTAGGGTTGTACAAGGTCGGTTACAGAGAAAGGAATCTTCATATTTGATCACCATGCTTGCCTTCCACGTCAAGGAGAGTCCCATCCGGACACGGGAGAGAGTCTTCGGTCTTGTATCTTCTCAGCCCATTAGTCCGGCCCATGTCCAACAGGTCGGACGCCCGAGGACCCCTTAGTCCAGGACTCCCTCACCCGGTTCACGAGACTGCGTCCAGTTCGGTCTCCAGAGTAGCGGCCCGATCACGTTGCCAACTGACACGTGCGTGGTGACGAGTAAAAACTGCCAAGAGCACAAGGTGGGATGAGCGAGCAATCTGGAGCGCTGAACAAGTGGATCAGACAGTCGAGGTACTCAAATCACTGTGGAGGGCTGTAGGTAGCTCTGTTTTACTGTTTTCTAATATCAAGTATTTCATTTTTCTTGAGAGGATGATCAGGCAAAGCATTAAGTAATCGGAGAAGCATCCCCCAATCTTGTGGGAGACTCTCTTCTTCAATTTGCACAAAATTATATATTTCCCTTAAGGCAGCTTGTTTCTTATGAGCGGGGACATATTTAGCAGAGAAGTAATAAATCATATCCTGGGGACTACGTACACAACCAGGATCAAGAGAATTAAACCATGTTTTAGCATCACCCTTTAATGAGAACGAAAATAACTTAAGGATAAAGGAATAGCAAGTTTTCTCATCATTAGTGAACAGGGTGGCTATATCATTTAATTTAGTAAGATGTGCCACAACAATTTTAGATTCATAACCATAAAAAGGATCAGATTCAACCAAAGTAATTAACTCAGGATCGACAGAGAAATCATAATCCTTATCGGAAATACAGATAGGTGAAGTAGCAAAAGCAGGGTCATATTTCATTCTGGCATTCAAAGACTTTTCTTTCAACTTAGCTAACAGTTTCTTAAGATCATATCTATCATTGCAAGCTAAAAAATATCTAGCAGTTTCTTCATCCATAACATAACCCTCAGGCACAACAGGAAATTCATAGGGGGAGAATCTTCATCATCACTTTCAACAATATTATCAGTTTCAATAATTTCATTCTCTCTAACCCTAGCAAGTTGTTCATCAAGAAATTCACCTAGTGGCACAGTATTATCAAGCATAGAAGTAGTTTCATCATAAGCATCATGCAAAGTAGAAGTGGCATCATCGATAACATGCGACATATCAGAATCAATAGCGGGTGTGGGTGTCGCAAATTTACTCATAACAGAAGGTGAATCAAGTGCAGAGCTAGATGGCAATTCCTTACCTCCCCTCGTAGTTGAGGGATAAATCTTGGTTCTTTGATCTTTCAAGTTCTTCATAGTGATCAACAGATATAAATCCCAAGTGACTCAAAGAATAGAGCTATGCTCCCCGACAACGGCGCCAGAAAATAGTCTTGATAACCCACAAGTACAGGGGATCGTAACAGTTTTCGAGGGTAGAGTATTCAACCCAAATTTATTGATTTGACACAAGGGGGGCCAAAAAATATTCTCAAGTATTAATAGTTGAGTTGTCAATTCAACCGCACCTGAAAGACTTAATATCTATAGCAAAGTATTTAGTAGCAAAGTAATATGGAAGTAACGGTAACGGTGGCAAAAGTAACAGTATTGGTTTTGTAGTGATTGTAAGTGGCAACGGAAAAGTAAATAAGCAAAGATCAATATGTGAAAAGCTCGTAGGCGTTGGATCGGTGATGGATAATTATGTCGGATGCGATTCCTCATGCAACAGTTATAACATAGGGTGACACAGAACTAGCTCCAGTTCATCAATGTAATGTAGGCATGTATTCCGAATATAGTCATACATGCTTATGGAAAAGAACTTGCATGACATATTTTGTCCTACC
Organism: Triticum aestivum; assembly: GCF_018294505.1. NCBI lineage: Eukaryota > Viridiplantae > Streptophyta > Magnoliopsida > Poales > Poaceae > Triticum > Triticum aestivum. The sequence goes on from NC_057803.1 coordinate 500,105,095, forward strand.
CTCGCATGGCAGCGGGGTCCTATTGGAAACTAAGGGATATTAAGGCCTCCTTTTAATAGAGTATCGGACCAAAGCATTAAAAATTCGTGAATACATGAACTCCTCAAACTATAGTCATCACCGGGAGTGGTCCCGATTATTATCACTTCGTGGTTACTGGATCATAACACATAGTAGGTGACTATTGACTTGCAAAATAGGATCAAGAACTCATATATATTCATGAAAACATAATAGGTTTAGATCTAAAAACATGGCACTCGGGACCTAGTGACAAGCATTAAGCATAGCAAAGTCATAGCAACATCAATCTCAGAACATAATGGATACTAGGGATCAAACCCTAACAAAACTAACTCGATTACATGATAAATCTCATCCAACCCATCACCGTCCAGCAAGCCTACGATGGAATTACTCACACACGACGGTGAGCATCATGAAGTTGGTGATGGACGAAGGTTGATGATGACGATGGTGACGAATTCCCCTCTCCGGAGCCCCGAACGGACTCCAGATCAGCCCTCCCGAGAGAGATTAGGGCTTGGCGGCAGCTCCATATCGTAAAGCGTGATGAATCCTTCTCTTCCATTTTTTTCTCCACGAACGTGAATATATAGAGTTGGAGTTGAGGTCAGTGGAGCCTCAGGGGGCCCACGAGATAGGGGGCGCGCCCCCCACCCTCGTGGACAAGGTGTGGGCCCCCTGATGTTGATTATTTCGCTAGTATTTTTTCTATATTCCAAAAATATTCTCCGTAAAGTTTCAGGTCATTCTGGGGACTTTTGTTTCTGCACAAAAATGACACCATGGCAATTCTGCTAAAAACAGCGTCAGTCCAGGTTAGTTCCATTCAAATCATGCAATTTAGAGTCCAAAACAAGGTCAAAAGTGTTTGGAAAAGTAGATACGATGGAGACGTATCAAATATGTGGGAACCAATATGTGTTGGGGAACGTATTAATTTCAAAAAAAATCTACGCACACGCAAGATCATGCTGATGCATAGCAACAAGAGGGGAGAGTGTTGTCCATGTACCCTCGTAGACCGAAAGCGGAAGCGTTAGCACAACGCAGTTGATGTAGTTGTACGTCTTCACGATCCGACCGATCAAGTACCGAACGTGCGGCACCTCCGAGTTCAGCACACGTTCAGCCCGATGACGTCCCTCGAACTCCGATCCAGCCGAGTGTTGAGGGAGAGTTTTGTCAGCACGACAGCGTGGTGACGATGATGATGTTCTACCAACGCAGGGCTTCGCCTAAGCACCGCTATAGTATTATCGAGGTGGACTATGGTGGAGGGGGGCACCGCACACGGCTAAAAGATCAAACGATCAATTGTTGTGTCTCTAGGATGCCCCCTGCCCCTGTATATAAAGGAGCAAGGGGGAGGTGCGGCCGGCCAGGAGGGGGCGCGCCAGGAGGAGTCCTACTCCCACCGGGAGTAGGACTCCCTCCCTTTTCCTTGTTGGATTAGGAGTGGAGGGGGAAAGAGGAGAGAGAGAGGAAGGAAAGGGGGGGCGCCGCCCCCCTCTCCTTCTCCTATTTGGACTAGGG